>NC_059081.1:69697584-69997584 GCF_020497125.1 Mauremys mutica | reverse complement strand
TATCTGCTCCTCTCCGCCAGCCACCCTGATATCCGCTCCTCTCCGCCAGCCACCCGGCTATCAGCTCCTGTGTCAGCCACCCTGCTATCTGGTCCTCTCCGCCAGCCAATCTGCTATCCGCCCCTCTCCGCCAGCCAATCTGCTATCCGCCCATCTCCGCCAGTCAATATGATATCCGCTCCTCTCCGCCAGCCACCCTGCTATCCGCTCCTCTCCGCCAGCCACCCTGCTATCCGCTCGTCTCCGCCAGCCACCCTGCTATCAGCTCCTCTCCGCCAGCCAATCTGCTATCCGCTCCTCCTTGCCAGCCAATCTGCTAACCGCTCCTCTCCGCCAGCCAATCTGCTATCCGCTCCTCTCCGCCAGCCAATCTGCTATCCGCTCCCCTTTGCCAGACAATCTGCTATCCGTGCCTCTGTTAGCCACCCTGCTATCCGCTCCTCTCAGCCAGTCAATCTGCTATCCGCTCCTGTGTCAGCCACCCTGTTATCCGCTCCTCTCCGCCAGCCACCCTGCTTTCCGCTCCTCTCCGCCAGCCACCCTACTATCCGCCAGCCAATCTGCTATCCGCTCCTCTCCGCCAGCCACCCTGCAATCAGCTCCTGTGTCAGCCACCCTGCTATCCGCTCCTCTCTGCCAGCCACCCTGCTATACACTCCTGTGTCAGCCACCCGGCTATCCGCTCCTCTCCGCCAGCCACCCTGCTCTCCGCTCCTCTGTCAGCCAATCTGCTATCCGCTCCTCTCCGCCAGCCACCATGCTATCCGCTCCTCTCCGCCAGCCACCCTGCTATCCGCACCTATCCGCCAGCCAATCTGCTATCCGCTCCTCTTTGCCAGCCAATCTGCTATCCGCACCTCTGTCAGCCACCCTGCTATCCGCTCCTGTGTCAGCCACCCTTCTATCGCCCCTCTCCGCCAGCCAATATGCTATCCGCTCCTCTCCGCCAGCCAATCTGCTATCCGCTCCTCTCCGCCAGCCAATCTGCTATCCGCTCCTCACCCTCTGCCACCTTGCTATTCGCTCCTCTTTGTCAGCAATCTGCTATCCGCTCCTGTTTCAGTCACCCTGCTATCCGCTCTTCTCCACCAGACAATCTGCTATCCGCTCCTGTGTCAGCCACACTGCTATCCGCTCCTCTCCGCCAGTCAATCTGCTATCCGCTCCTGTGTCAGCCACCCTGTTATCCGCTCCTCTCCACCAGCCACCCTGCTATCCGCTCCTCTCCGCCAGCCAATCTGCTATCCGCTCCTCTCCGCCAGCCAATTTGCTATCCGCTAATCTCCGCCAGCCACCCTGCTATCAGCTCCTCTCCGCCACCCAATCTGCTATCCGCCCCTCTCCGCCAGCCACCCTGCTATCCGCCCTCTCCGCCAGCCAATCTGCTATCCGCTCCCCTCCGCCAGCCACCCTGCTATCCGCTTCTCTCCGCCAGCCAATCTGCTATCCGCTCCTCTCCGCCAGCCAATTTGTTATCCGCTAATCTCCGCCAGCCACCCTGCTATCAGCTCCTCTCCGCCAGCCACCCTGCTATCCGCTCCTGTGTCAGCCACCCTGCTATCCGCTCCTCTCCGCCAGCCAATCAGCTATCCGCTCTTCTCTGCCAGCCAATTTGCTATCCGCTAATTTCCGCCAGCCACCCTGCTATCAGCTCCTGTCCGCCAGCCACCCTGCTATCAGCTCCTCTCCGCCAGCCACCCTGCTATCCGCTCCTGTGTCAGCCACCCTGCTATCCGCTCCTCTCCGCCAGCCAATCTGCTATCCGCTCTTCTCTGCCAGCCAATTTGCTATCCGCTAATTTCCGCCAGCCACCCTGCTATCAGCTCCTCTCCGCCAGCCACCCTGCTATCTGTTCCTGGGTCAGCCACCCTGCTATCCGCTCCTCTCCGCCAGCCACCCTGCTATCCGCTCCTCTCCGCCAGCCAATATGCTATCCGCTCCTCTCCGCAAGCCAATCTGCTATCCGCTCCTCACCCTCTGCCACCTTGCTATTCCCTCCTCTTTGCCAGCCAATCTGCTATCCGCTCCTGTGTCCGTCACACTGCTATCCGCTCCTCTCCACCAGCCACCCTGCTATCCGCTCCTCTCCGACATCCAATCTGCTAACCTCTCCTATCCGCCAGCCAATCTGCAAACCGCTCCTCTCCGTCAGCCACCCTGCTATCCGCTCCTCTACGCCAGCCAATCTGCTACCCGCTCCTCTCCGCCAGCCAATCTGCTATCCGCTCCTCTTTGCCAGACAATCTGCTATCCGTCCCTGTGTTAGCCACCCTGCTTTCCGCTCCTCTCCGCCAGCCACCCTGCTATCCGATCCTCTCCGCCAGCCACCCTGCTATCCGCTCCTCTCCGCCAGCCACCCTGCTATCCGCTCCTCTCCGCCAGCCACCCTACTATCCGCTCCTCTCCGCCAGCCAATCTGCTATCCGCTCCTCTCCGCCAGCCACCCTGCTATCCGCTCCTCTCCGCCAGCCACCCTGCTATCCGCTCCTCTCCGCCAGCCAATCTGCTATCCGCTCCTCTTTGCCAGCCAATCTGCTATCCGCTCCTCTCCGTCAGCCACCCTGTTATCCGCTCCTCTCCGTCAGCCACCCTGCTATCCGCTCCTCTCCGCCAGCCACCCTGCTATCCGCTCCTCTCCGCCAGCCACCCTGCTATCCGCTCCTCTCCGCCAGCCAATCTGCTATCCTCTCCTCTTTGCCAGCCAATCTGCTATCCGCTCCTCTCCGTCAGCCACCCTGCTATCCGCTCCTCTACGCCAGCCAATCTGCTATCCGCTACTCTTTGCCAGCCAATCTGCTATCCGCTCCTCTCCGTCAGCCACCCTGCTATCCGCTCCTCTACGCCAGCCAATCTGCTACCCGCTCCTCTCCGCCAGCCAATCTGCTATCCGCACCTCTCCGCCAGCCAATCTGCTATCCGCTCCTCTTTGCCAGACAATCTGCTATCCGTGCCTGTGTTAGCCACCCTGCTATCCGCTCCTCTCCGCCAGTCAATCTGCTATCCGCTCCTGTGTCAGCCACCCTGTTATCCGCTCCTCTCCGCCAGTCACCCTGCTATCCGCTCCTCTCCGCCAGCCACCCTACTATCAGCTCCTCTCCGCCAGCCAATCTGCTATCCGCTCCTCTCCGCCAGCCACCCTGCTATCCGCTCCTCTCCGCCAGCCACCCTGCTATCCGCTCCTCTTTGCCAGCCAATCTGCTATCCGCTCCTCTCCGTCAGCCACCCTGCTATCTGCTCCTCTCCGCCAGCCACCCTGCTATCCGCTCCTCTCCGCCAGCCACCCTGCTATCCGCTCCTCTCCGCCAGCCACCCTGCTATCCGCTCCTCTCCGCCAGCCAATCTGCTATCCTCTCCTCTCCGCCACCCACCCTGCTATCCGCTCCTGTGTCAGCCACCCTGCTATCCACTCCTCTCCGCCAGTCAATCTGCTATCCGCTCCTCTCCGCCAGCCACCCTGCTATCCGCTCCTGTGTCAGCCACCCTGCTATCAGCCCCTCTCCGCCAATCAATCTGCTATCCGCGCCTCTCCGCCAGCCACCCTGCTATCCGCTCCTCTCCGCCAGCCACCCTGCTATCCGCTCCTCTCCGCCAGCCAATCTGCTATCCTCTCTTTGCCAGCCAATCTGCTATCAGCTCCTCTTTGCCAGAGAATCTGCTATCCCCTCCTCTTTGCCACCCAATCTGCTATCCGCTCCTCTTTGCCAGCCAATCTTCTTTCCTCTCCTCTTTGCCAGCCAATCTGCTATCCGTACCTGTGTCAGCCACCCTGCTATCCGCTCCTCTACGCCAGCCACCCTGCTATCCGCTCCTCTCCGCCAGCCACCCTACTATCCGCTCCTCTCCGCCAGCCAATCTCCTATCCGCTCCTCTCCGCCAGCCACCCTGCTATCCGCTCCTCTCGGCCAGCCAATCTGCTATCCGCTCCTCTTTGCCAGCCAATCTGCTATCCGCTCCTCTTTGCCAGCCAATCTGCTATCCGCTCCTCTCCGTCAGCCACCCTGCTATCCGCTCCTCTCCGCCAGCCACCCTGCTATCCGCTCCTCTCCCCCAGCCAATCTGCGATCCTATCCTCTCCGCCACCCACCCTGCTATCCGCTCCTGTGTCAGCCACCCTGCTATCCACTCCTCTCCGCCAGTCAATCTGCTATCCGCTCCTGTGTCAGCCACCCTGTTATCCGCTCCTCTCAGCCAGCCACCCTGCTATTCGCTCCTCTCCACCAGCCAATTTGCTATCCGCTAATCTACACCAGCCACCCTGCTATCAGCTCCTCTCCGCCAGCCACCCTGCTATCCGCTCCTGTGTCAGCCACCCTGCTATCCGCTCCTCTCCGCCAGCCACCCTGCTATCCGCTCCTCTCCGCCAGCCAATCTGCTATCAGCTCCTGTGTCAGCCACCCTGCTATCCGGTCCTCTCCGCCAGCCACTCTGCTATCCACTCCTGTGTCAGCCACCCTGCTATCCGCTCCTCTCCGCCGGCCAATCTGCTATCCGCTCCTCTCCGCCAGCCAATCTGCTATCGGCTCCTGTGTCACCCACCGTGTTATCCGCTCCTCTACGCCAGTCACCCTGCTATCCGCTCCTCTCCGAAAGCCACCCTGCTATCCGCTCCTGTGTCAGCCAATCTGCTATCCGCTCCTCTCCGCCAGCCACCCTGCTATCAGCTCCTGTGTCAGCCACCCTGCTATCCGCTCCTCTCCGCCAGCCAATCTGCTATTCGCTCCTCTCCGCCAGCCAATCTGCTATCCGCCCCTCTCCACCAGCCAATCTGCTATCAGCCCCTCTCCGCCAGTCAATCTGCTATCTGCTCCTCTCCGCCAGCCACCCTGCTATCCGCTCCTCTCGGCCAGTCACCCTGCTATCAGCTCCTCTCCGCCAGCCACCCTGCTATCCGCTCCTGTGTCAGCCACCCTGCTATCCGCTCCTCTCCGCCAGCCACCCTGCTATCCGCTCCTCTCCGAAAGCCACCCTGCTATCCGCTCCTGTGTCAGCCAATCTGCTATCCGCTCCTCTCCGCCAGTCACCCTGCTATCAGCTCCTGTGTCAGCCACCCTGCTATCCGGTCCTCTCCGCCAGCCACTCTGCTATCCGCTCCTCTCCGCCAGCCACCCTGCTATCAGTTCCTCTCCGTCAGCCAATCTGCTATCCCCTCCTGTGTCAGCCAACTGATATCCGCTGTTCTCCGCCAGCCAATCTGCTATCCGCTCCTGTGTCAGCCACCCTGTTATCCGCTCCTCTCCGCAAGCCACCCTGCTATACGCTCCTCTCCGCCAGCCACCCTGCAATCCGCTTCTCTCCGCCAGCCAATCTGTTATCCGCTCCTCTCCGCCAGTCACCCTGCTATCAGCTCCTCTCCGCCAGCCACCCTGCTATCCGCTCCTGTGTCAGCCACCCTGCTATCCGCTCCTCTCCGCCAGCCACCCTGCTATCCGCTCCTCTCCGAAAGCCACCCTGCTATCCGCTCCTGTGTCAGCCAATCTGCTATCCGCTCCTCTCCGCCAGCCACCCTGCTATCCGCTCCTGTGTCAGCCACCCTGCTATCCGCTCCTCTCCGCCAGCCACCCTGCTATCCGCTCCTCTCCGAAAGCCACCCTGCTATCCGCTCCTCTGTCAGCCAATCTGCTATCCGCTCCTCTCCGCCAGTCACCCTGCTATCAGCTCCTGTGTCAGCCACCCTGCTATCTGGTCCTCTCCGCCAGCCACTCTGCTATCCGCTCCTCTCCGCCAGCCACCCTGCTATCAGTTCCTCTCCGTCAGCCAATCTGCTATCCCCTCCTGTATCAGCCAAGCTGATATCCGCTGTTCTCCGCCACCCAATCTGCTATCCGCTCCTGTGTCAGCCACCCTGCAATCCGCTTCTCTCCGCCAGCCAATATGTTATCCGCTCCTCTCCGCCAGTCACCCTGCTATGAGCTCCTCTCCGCCAGCCACCCTGCTTTCCGCTCCTGTGTCAGCCACCCTGCTATCCGCTCCTCTCCGCCAGCCACCCTGCTATCCGCTCCTCTCCGAAAGCCACCCTGCTATCCGCTCCTGTGTCAGCCAATCTGCTATCCGCTCCTCTCCGCCAGTCACCCTGCTATCAGCTCCTGTGTCAGCCACCCTGCTATCCGGTCCTCTCCGCCAGCCACTCTGCTATCCACTCCTGTGTGAGCCACCCTGCTATCCGCTCCTCTCCGCCGGCCAATCTGCTATCCGCTCCTCTCCGCCAGCCAATCTGCTATCGGCTCCTGTGTCAGCCACCGTGTTATCCGCTCCTCTCCGCCAGCCACCCTGCTATCCACTCCTCTCCGCCAGCCACCCTGCTTTCCGTTCCTCTCCGCCAGCCAATCTGCTATCCGCTCCTCTCCGCCTGCCAATCTGCTATCCGCCCCTCTCCGCCAGCCAATCTGCTATCCGCCCCTCTCCGCCAGCCAATCTGCTATCCGCTCTTTTCCGCCTGCGAATCTGCTATCAGCCCCTCTCCGCCAGTCAATCTGCTATCCGCTCCTCTCCGCCAGCCAATCTGCTATCCGCTCCTCCCCACCAGCCACCCTGCTATCCGTTCCTGTGTCAGCCACCCTGCAATCCGCTTCTCTCCGCCAGCCAGTCTGTTATCCGCTCCTCTCCGCCAGTCACCCTGCTATCTGCGCCTCTCCGCCAGCCAATCTGCTATCCGCTCGGCTCCGGCAGCCAATCTGATATCGGCTCCTGTGTCAGCCACCCTGTTATCCGCTCCTCTCCGCCAGCCACCATGCTATCCGCTCCTCTCCGCCAGCCACCCTGCTATCCGCTCATGTGTCAGCCAATCTGCTATCCGGTCCTCTCCGCCAGCCACCCTTCTATCAGCTCCTATGTCAGCCACCCTGCTATCCGGTCCTCTCCGCCAGCCAATCTGCTATCCGCCCCTCTCCGCCAGCCAATCTGGTATCCGCCCCTCTCCGCCAGGCAATCTGCTATCCGCTCTTGTGTCAGCCACCCTGCAATCCGCTCCTTTCCGCCACTCAATCTGCTATCCGCTCCTGTGTCAGCCACCCTGTTATCCGCTCCTCTCCGCCAGCCACCCTGCTATCCGCTCCTCTCCGCCAGCCACACTGATATCCGCTCCTCTCCGCCAGCCAATTTGCTATCCGCTAATCTCCGCCAGCCACCCTGCTATCCGCTCCTATCCGCCAGCCACCCTGCTATCCGCTCCTGTGTCAGCCACCCTGCTATCCGGTCCTCTCCGCCAGCCACTCTGCTATCCGCTCCTGTGTCAGCCACCCTGCTATCCGCTCCTCTCCGCCGGATAATCTGCTATCCGCTCCTCTCCGCCAGCCAATCTGCTATCGGCTCCTGTGTCAGCCACCGTGTTATCCGCTCCTCTCCGCCAGCCACCCTGCTATCCACTCCTCTCCGCCAGCCACCCTGCTATCCGTTCCTCTCCGCCAGCCAATCTGCTATCCGCTCCTCTCCGCCTGCCAATCTACTATCCGCCCCTCTCCGCCAGCCAATCTGCTATCCGCCCCTCTATGCCAGCCAATCTGCTATCCGCTCTTTTCCACCTGCGAATCTGCTATCAGCCCCTCTCCGCCAGTCAATCTGCTATCCGCTCCTCTCCGCCAGCCAATCTGCTATCCGCTCCTCCCCACCAGCCACCCTGCTATCCGCTCCTGTGTCAGCCACCCTGCAATCCGCTTCTCTCCGCCAGCCACCCTGCAATCCGCTTCTCTCCGCCAGCCAATCTGTTATCCGCTCCTCTCCGCCAGCCACCCTGCTATCTGCGCCTCTCCGCCAGCCAATCTGCTATCCGCTCGGCTCCGCCAGACAATCTGCTATCCGCTCCTCCCCACCAGCCACCCTGCTATCCGCTCCTGTGTCAGCCACCCTGCAATCCGCTTCTCTCCGCCAGCCAATCTGTTATCCGCTCCTCTCCGCCAGCCACCCTGCTATCCGCTCCTCTCCGCCAGCCACCCTGCTATCCGCTCCTCTCCGAAAGCCACCCTGCTATCCGCTCCTCTGTCAGCCAATCTGCTATCCGCTCCTCTCCGCCAGTCACCCTGCTATCAGCTCCTGTGTCAGACACCCTGTTATCCGCTCCTCTCCGCCAGCCACCATGCTATCCGCTCCCCTCCGCCAGCCACCGTGCTATCCGCTCCTGTGTCAGCCACCCTGCTATCCGGTCCTCTCCGCCAGCCAATCTGCTATCAGCCCCTCTCCCCCAGTCAATCTGCTATCCGCTCTTCTCCGCCAGCCACCCTGCTATCCGCTCCTCTCCGCCAGCCACCCTGCTATCCGCACCTCTCCGCCAGCCACCCTGCTATCCGCTCCTCTCCGCCAGCCAATCTTCTATCAGCTCCTCTTTCCCAGCCAATCTGCTATCCGCTCCTCTCCCTCAGCCACCCTGCTATCCGCTCCTCTCCGCCAGCCACCCTGCTATCCGCTCCTCTCCGCCAGCCAATCTGTTATCCGCTCCTCTCCTCCACCCACCCTGCTATCCGCTCCTGTGTCAACCACCCTGCTATCCGCTCCTCTCCGCCAGCCAATCTGCTATGCGCTCCTCTCCGCCAGCCACCCTACTATCAGCTCCTCTCCGCCAGGCACCCTGCTATCCGCTCCTCTCCGCCAGTCAATCTGCTATCCGCTCCTGTGTCAGCCACCCTGCTATCCGCTCCTCTCCGCCAGCCAATCTGCTATACGCTCCTCTCCGCCAGCCAATTTGCTATCCGCTAATCTCCGCCAGCCACCCTGCTATCAGCTCCAATCCGCCAGCCACCCTGCTATCCGCTCCTATTTCAGCCACCCTGCTATCCGCTTCTCTCCGCCAGCCACCCTGCTATCCGCTCCTGTGTCAGCCACCCTGCTATCCGCTCCTATCCGCCAGCCAATCTGCTATCCGCTCCTGTGTCAGCCACCCTGCTATCCGCTCCTGTGTCAGCCACCCTGCTATGCGCTCCTCTCCGCCAGCCACCCTGCTATCCGCTCCTCTCCGCCAGCCACCCTGCTATCCGCTCCTGTGTCAGCCACCCTGCTATCCGCTCCTATCCGCCAGCCACCCTGCTATCCGCTCCTGTGTCAGCCACCCTGCTATCCGCTCCTCTCCGCCAGCCAATCTGCTATCCGCCCTTCTCCGCCAGCCAATCTGGTATCCGCCCCTCTCCGCCAGCCAATCTGCTATCAGCCCCTCTCCGCCAGTCTATCTGCTATCCGATCCTCTCCGCCAGCCACCCTGCTATCCGATCCTCTCCGCCAGCCACCCTGCTATCCGCTCCTCTCCGCCAGCCAATCTGCTATCCGCTCCTGTGTCAGCCACACTGCAATCCGCTTCTCTCCGGCAGCAAATCTGTTATCCGCTCCACTCCGCCAGCCACCCTGCTATCTGCGCCTCTCCGCCAGCCAATCTGCTATCCGCTCGGCTCCGCCAGACAATCTGCTATCCGCTCCTCTCCGCCAGCCAATCTGCTATCCGCTCCTCCCCACCAGCCACCCTGCTATCCGCTCCTTTGTCAGCCACCCTGCAATCCGCTCCTCTCCGCCAGCCACCCTGCTATCCGCTCCTCTCCGCCAGCCAATCTGCAATCCACTCCTCTTTGCCAGCCAATCTGCTATCAGCTCCTGTGTCAGCCACCCTGTTATCCGTTCCTCTCCGCCAGCCACCCTGCTATCCGCTCCTCTACGCCAGCCACCCTGCTATTCGCTCCTCTCCGCCAGCCAATCTGCTATCCGCTCCTGTGTCAGCCACCCTGCTATACGCTCATCTCCGCCAGCCACCGTGCTATCCGCTCCTCTCCTCCAGCCAATCTGCTATTCGCTCCTCTCTGCCAGCCAATCTGCTATTAGCTCCTCTCCGCCAGCCAATCTGCTATCCGCTCCTCTCCGCCAGCAACCCTGCTATCAGCTTCTGTGTCAGCCATCCTGCTAAATGGTCCTCTCCGCCAGCCAATATGCTATCCGCTCCTGTGTCAGCCACCCTGCTATCCGCTCATCTCCGCCAGCCACTCTGCTATCCGCTCCTGTGTCAGGCACCCTGCTATCCGCTCCTCTCCACCAGCCAATCTGCTATCCGCTCCTCTCCGCCAGCCACGCTGCTATCCGCTCCTGTTTCAGCCACCCTGCTATCCGCTCCTATCCGCCAGCCAATCTGCTATCCGCTCCTGTGTCAGCCACTCTGCTATCCGCTCCTCTCCGCCAGCCAATCTGCTATCCGCGCCTCTCCGTCAGCCACCCTGCTATCCGCCCCTCTGCGCCAGCCAATCTGCTATCCGGTCCTTCCCGCCAGCAAATCTGCTATCAGCTCCTCTCCGCCAGCCACCCTGCTATCCGTTCCTCTCAGCCAGCCAATCTGCTATCCGCTCCTCTCCGTCAGCCACCCTGGTATTCGCTCCTCTCAGTCAGCCATCCTGGTATCCGCTCCTCTGCTCCAGCCACCCTGCTATCCGCTCCTCTCTGCCAGCCACTCTGCTATCCGCTCCCCTGTGTCATCCACTCTGCTATCCGCTCCTCTCCACCAGCCACCCTCGTATCCGCTCCTCTCCGCCAGCCACCCTGCTATCCGGTCCTTTCCGCCAGCCACCCTGCTATCCGGTCCTTTCCGCCAGCCAATCTGCTATCCGGTCCTTTCCGCCAGCCAATCTGCTATCCGGTCCTCTCAGCCAGCCACCCTGCTATCCCCTCCTCTCCGACAGCCACCCTGCTATCCGCTCCTCTCCGACAGCCACCCTGCTATCCGCTCCTCTCCGCCAGCCACCCTGTTATCCGCCCCTCTCCGCCATCCACCCTGCTATCAGGTCCTTTCCGCCAGCCACCCTGCTATCCGGTCCTTTCCGCCAGCCAATCTGCTATCCGCTCCTCTCCGCCAGCCACCCTGCTATCCGCTCCTCTCCTCATGCCACCCTGCTATCCGCCCCTCTCCGCCAGCCAATCTGCTATCCGCCCCTCTCCGCCAGCCAATCTGCAATCGGCCCCTCTCCGCCAGACAATCTGCTATCCGCCCTTCTTAGCCAGCCAATCTGCTATCCGCTCCTGTGTCAGCCAATCTGATATTCGCTCCTCTCCGCCAGCCAATCTGCTATCCGCCTCTCTCCGCCAGCCAATCTGTTATCCGCCCCTATCCGCCAGCCAATCTGCTATCCGCCCCTCTCCGTCAGCCACCCTGCTATCCGCCCCTCTGCGCCAGCCACAATGCTATCCGCCCCTCTCCGCCAGCCAATTTGCTATCCGCCCCTCTCCGCCAGCCAATCTGCTATCCGCTCCTCTCCGCCAGCCACCCTGCTATCCGCATATCTCTGTCAGCCACCCTGCTATCCGCTCCTCTCCACCAGCCACCCTGCTATCCGCTCCTGTGTCAGCCAGCCTGCTATCCGCTCCTGTGTCAGCCACCCTGCTATAAGCTCCTCTACGCCAGCCAATCTGCTATCGGCTCCTCTCTGCCAGCCACCCTGCTATCCGCTCCTCTCCGCCAGCCACACTGATATCCGCTCCTCTCCGCCAGCCAATCTGCTATCCGCTCCTCTTTGCCAGCCAATCTGCAATCCACTCCTCTCCGCCAGCCAATCTGCTATCCGACACTCTCCGCCAGCCAGTCTGCTCTCCGCCCCTCTCCGCCAGCCAAACTGCTATCCGCTCCTGTGTCAGCCACCCTGCTGTCCGCTCCTCTCCGCCAGCAAATCTGCTATCCGCTCCTGTGTCAGCCACCCTGCTGTCCGCTCCTCTCCGCCAGCTAATCTGCTATCCGCGCCTCTCCGCCAGCCACCCTGCTATCCGCCCCTCTCTGCCAGCCACCCTGCTATCCGCCCCTCTCCGCCAGCCAATCTGCTATCCGCTCCTCTCCGCCAGCCAATCTGCTATCCGCGCCTCTCCGTCAGCCACCCTGCTATCCGCCCCTCTGCGCCAGCCAATCTGCTATCCGCTCCTTCCCGCCAGCCAATCTGCTATCAGCTCCTCTCCGCCAGCCACCCTGCTATCCGTTCCTCTCAGCCAGCCAATCTGCTATCCGCTCCTCTCCGTCAGCCACCCTGGTATTCGCTCCTCTCCGTCAGCCATCCTGGTATCCGCTCCTCTGCTCCAGCCACCCTGCTATCCGCTCCTCTCTGCCAGCCACTCTGCTATCCGCTCCCCTTTGTCATCCACTCTGCTATCCGCTCCTCTCCACCAGCCACCCTCGTATCCGCTCCTCTCCGCCAGCCACCCTGCTATCCGCTCCTGTCCGCCAGCCACCCTGCTATCCGCTCCTCTCCGCCAGCCACCCTGCTATCCGCTCCTCTCCGCCAGCCACCCTGCTATCCGCTCCTCTCCGGCAGCCACCCTGCTATCCGCTCCTGTGTCAGCCAATCTGCTATCCGCTCCTCTCCGCCAGCCATCCTGCTATCCGCTCCTCTCCGCCAGCCACCCTGCTATCCGCTCTTCTCCGCCAGCCACCCTGCTGTCCGCTCCTCTCCGCCAGCCACCCTGCTATCCGCTCCTGTCCGCCAGCCACCCTGTTATCTGCTCCTCTCTGTCAGCCAGCCTGCTATCCGTGCCACTCACGAAGCCTCTCCACTTTCTACACAGGGTCTGTGGGCAGGGGCTGGCTGTGGGCAGAGGGTGGCTGCGGCAGGGGCTGTGGGCAGGGGGTGGCTGCGGCAGGGGCTGTGGGCAGGGGGTGGCTGCGGCAGGGGGTGGCTGCGGCAGGGGCTGTGGGCAGGGGGTGGCTGTGGGCAGGGGTTGTGGGCAGGGGGTGGCCGTGGCAGGGACTGTGGGCAGAGGGTGGTTGTGGCAGGGGGTTGCTGTGGCAGGGGCTGCAGCAGGGGGTGGCTGTGGCAGGGGCTGTGACAGGGGGTGGCTGAGGGTGGCTGTGGGCAGGGGGTGGCTGTGGCAGGGGCTGTGGCAGGGGCTGTGGGCGGGGGGGGGCTGCGGCAGGGGCCGTGGGCAGGGGGTGGCTGTGGCGTGGGGGCTGTGGGCGGGAGACACAGACACTCACACACGGGGGGACCGGCTGGGAGCAGCCGCCTCCCCCCCGGGGACTCACCAGGCAGCAGCAGCAGGAGCCCCAGGGCCAGAGGTCCGAGGAGCAGCAGCAGCAACCGGGTCAGGATGCAGCCCAAATGGCTCCCGCATCCCAGCACAGCGCCCCCGTGCGGCCGGGAGGAGGAATTACACCCTTCTCAGCCAGAGCCCATCAAAGCTTCCCTCGCAGGGAAGCCAGTTAACAAGCGGTTCTAAAACCGCTTCTAAATTTAACAGCCGCTTCGTGCGAACCGGTGCGAACGGGCTCCAGCTCACCCAAGGTTGATGCATCATCTCCATCTTGTCTTCAATCCTGCTTCTTACCTCTGGAGGGACTTTGCTACAACCTGAAGCTCTGCACAAAGGACTGAATGACCCATCCCAGCGGGGGATGTTCCAGAGATTTGATTTGAACCTGCAGTTTATGCCATCGCTGCTGCAAGCCTGAACTAAGAACTTTGCCATTGCTGTATGTAATTGATTCCATTTAACCAATTCTAGCTCTCATCTCTACCTTTTCCCCTTTACGAATAAACCTTTAGATTTTAGATTCTAAAGGATTGGCAACAGCGTGATTTGTGGGTAAGATCTGATGTGTATATTGACCTGGGTCTGGGGCTTGGTCCTTTGGGATCGAGAGAACCTTTTTCTTTTATTGGGGTGTTGGTTTTCATAACCATTCATCCCCAGGACGAGTGCACTGGTGGTGATACTGGGAGACTGGAGTGTCTAAGGAAATTGCTCGTGTGACTTGTGGTTAGCCAGTCGGGTGAGACCGAAGTCCTCTTTGTCTGGCTGGGTTGGTTTGCCTTAGAGGCGGTGGCTGGCTGGGGCAGGGGGTGGCTACAGGCAGTGGCTGTGACTGCCCTGTTTGAGCAATTGGTCCTGATTTGGCACTCTCAGTTGGGTCCCGCCAGAACCACCTCGTCACACATCCATGTGCAGAATGAATTTTGTAACGTGCACCAATATACAGGTGATGTGTCACACCTCACCTCCATATTGGTGCGCACAACACAATTCATTCCGCACACGGACAACAAATTAGAGGAAACACTGCTCCTGACTTTCAACCTACCTGTCACATCTTGAATTTCATACATTGACTGATCAGACTAAAGTGCTCTCAAGTGAGCTACAGACCAACATTGGATTGGTTGTGACTTCTTTGCCTGATCTCAAAAAAGACCAAAAGGACCTGAGCCTCCTCACTGTCGATAGCCCCCTGCTCGGCCAATCAGCACTGAGACTCTGAGTGGCGGGAGGCTGAGGGGTCTCACCAGATGTGCCAAAGGATGGCCCAGGTCACCATCAGAGGAGATCACTCTCAGATCCAGCCCCACCAGAGCAACCTCCCTCCCCTGCCCACACTCCACACACCCCTCCTTGGTAGAGGGAGGGAAGCAGGGGAAAGGGGGAAAAGAAGCAAGAGAAGAGGCGAAAGGAGGGAGGAAAGAGGAAAAGGGAAACCAAAAAGGACAAACCCCAATGTCCCCAGGGATTCCAACCATCAAATCCTAGGTAGGAAATCAAATTCTGGCACCTGAAGCCAGTGTTTCTTGGGCCTAGAATGCTGCCTGCGCCAGGTGGATCAGACTGAACAGGTTCCAAACCTCTCTCAGCCTCTTACCTTGTCAAAGGGAAGTTTGTTTTCGGCACAGTCAGTGGCAGGAAAGGAGAAAACTCCACAGAGGTTCCTCCTCATGCTCACAGCCGTGAATCCTAATTCTCTCTCAGCCCTCGAGGAGAGACCTCGCGAAGGAGACTTGCGGCAGCAAAGCCGGGGGTCTCAGAGACTGGCCTGGCCCTGCACCTCGGTTCTGCCCGGCTGATGTCAGGGTCTCTCCCTCTGTGAGGTCACCCCCTCCCCACCACCTTTGCCCAATAGGTGGAGTTCCTGCAAAAGGCCTTTGTGATGTCACTGCCACACCCACCCCTCCCCTCAAAGCTGATGTCCTGCCCCTGGCCAGCCTCGTTGGGTGTTTGACTTGTTTCCCCTGGATCACCGCACTCAATGACTGTTCAGTCTGTGGATGGAGCCGCTACACAATAAAACATCAGTTTTTCATAAATTAGTAGCCTTAAGGCCAGAAAGGACCATTAGAGCATCTAATCTGACTCCCTGCATATCCCAGCCCGTCTGTGTATCACAATAGCTTCTTTTTGACTAAAGCACCTTCCCAAAGGCCTCTAGTCTTCATTGGAAGACATCAAGAGATGCAGAATCCATCACTTCTCTTGGCAGCTTGTTCCAGTGATGAATCACCCTCCCTCTTACAAATCTCTGCCTTGTTCCAATGAGAATTTTTCTGATTTCTGCTTCCAGCCATTGGTTCTTGTTATGCCTTTCTTTGCAAGACTAAAGAGCCCTTTAAATACTTGGTGTTTTCTCTCGCGAAAGCACTTGCACACTGCAATCAGCTCTCCTCTAAACAGATTGAGCTTTTCAATGCCTCCTTATAAGACATCTTCTCCATCCCTCAAATATGGCTCTTTTCTGCACCCTCTCCAGTTTTTAAAACGTTATTTTTGAAATGTGGACACCAGAACGGGATGCAGTGTTCCAGTATCAGTCTCACCACTGCTGAATCACTTCCCTTTCCAGCCTCTGTTTATCTAGCCATGGATGGTGTCACTGCCTCCCAGGACTTGTGCAGTCTCTCAGCCCCGTACAGTCCTTGGAAGGAACCCCCTTCAGTGTGACAGCCCTTCTTGGAGAGTCACTCTCTCTCGAGGGTAAAGGCCCCTCTGCCTCCATGAAAGGCACTTCTCTGAGACCTGAGCATGCCTGTCTGCCATGGGCCTCTCAGGGAGTCCCCTCCCTCTGGACCCTGGGGCCTCTACTCCCAGAGGAAGAATGCAACCCCGATCTCTAGACTGCAGTGATGCTCAGCCAGTGTAAGAGAGGGGTTTATTGAGCATCTGAACATAGCACAGGAAACTCTCAGGGCCGAAGGCCTAACCTCCCTCTGCACAGTCCAGCTAGGTCTCTCCTGCATCCATGTGGGCTCTGGCTGTTTTCTCTCCCCAGTCCAGACGCCCCCTCTTTCCAGCCAAGCATCCGATCTCATCTTCCCACAAGCCTCTGTCCTTTGTCTTCTGTCCCAGAGAAACTGGCTGCCTGGGTCTCCTCTCTCTCTTTAACGCGAGGGGAGGGGGAGAGCTGAGATTTCAGGCTGCTGTGTTATGGCGGGATTGCTGCTATTATTTGACAGAACCTGAAAATTCAATGGCACAAACAGGGGAACGGGGCAGTGCTACAGCGTCAGGGAGTGAACTGGAGAAAATACAGGACGGATTTCTAGCAAGGGCGACGTGTATCTAACCAGAATGAAGAATATTCTCTGCCCCCCTCGTCTAACTCTGGGCCTGATTCTCTCCCGTGCTGAGGCCCCTTGCCCTGTCTCTGGCCGTGTCTGGGGGCTTTATGCCCTGGTAGAGCCCCGAAGGTAAAGGTGTGATGTAGCCTCAGCCCCAACAAGACTCAGGCCCATGTCACTTTCATCCTGGGTTTCAGATGAGTGACCCCTAGAAGTTGGGGGGCAACCGGTGCCTAGACCATGGCCCGGCCACAGAGGCCCCACCCCTGCTCATCCTCTTCCCCCAAGGCCCCGCCCACTTGCTGTTCACTTCCCTCCGCCCCCTCCCCCAGACCCCTTACCTGCCCCTCACTCTTCCCCCAAGACGCCACTCACCTGCTGCTTGCTCCTCCCCTAAGGGGGGCTGCCAGGGGGCCATGGGGCCAGGCACCCATCACTGTTTCCTGCCTTAGGTGAGCAGGGGGTGGGGGGTCCCTGGGGAAGGAGGCGGAGCAGGGGCAGGAAGAGGCAGAAAGAGGGAGGAGGCTCGGGGGAAAAGGCTGAGTGGGGGTGGGGCGCAGGCCTTGGGGGAAGAGGCGGAGGGGGGGAGGGGAGGAGGCAGAGCAGGCCATCGGGTTAAGAGGCAGAGCGGAAAGGGGTGCAGGTTGGGCCCCCACTTCTCTGGAGCTTCGCTTCCAGCACTCGAAAGATGACAATGGGCCCACGGAGGGGTGACTCGCCCCACATCCCTAGTGTTCCCCCCTGCATGGGCGGCCGTTTGGGGGAGACTCAGCCGCCCCTGGCCTCTTAGACGGGCTGTGGCTAAAACACTGGCCTTGCTGTGAGCAGGATTTGAACCTGCGCAGGGAAACCCTCTTGGATTTCAAGGCCAACGCCTTAGCCACTCGGCCATCACAGCTGTGAACAAAGCAGCCCCCTAAGGCCAGAAAAATGCCCAGGCCTGATGTCATCTAAACTGCAGAATTCAAACAGCAAACCTGGCTCCCAAAGCACCAGGGGGAATTTGGAGCTCTCGTTCCTTCGCCGTGTGGTTAAGCACCAAACCAGCACCCTCCTGTGGGGTCTGTCATTGTTCCTCTCCACACTGTAACGATCGAGACAGGGAGAGGTCAGACAGTGAGGTAGAATCCAGCTCTGCCCCCCACCAGCTCCCGGCTCTATCCACCAATGGACTGACTTTCTCGCTGGATTAAACTGTTTGTATTGGACTCTTTTCTCTATGTATAAATAGGACTAAGCCACGACTGGACTGTCCGACAGGAGAATGGGCCACGGCTCCCTTCCCCTGGACCCTGGATTTCTCACCACTTCAGAGAAAATTGTTAGTGGAAAAATGAATCACATTCAAATGACTACAGATTATGAACCGTTTGCTGTTGCCTTGGAACATGGCCTCACCCAGCCTTTTCCCCTGAGTCAGGAATGATAATTTATTGGTTCACTCTGATTTGTTTCAGTTTTATGTTAGCATCTATTGCCACTAATTGGTCGGAGCCCGTCACTTCCGGAAGTCCGAAACGTTTCCCCCCTAGCTCCCTTCTCGGTACCTTTGATTTTCCTCAGTCTCCTTCAGAGCACTGGTTTTCTTGGCACCAATAACCAAGACTGATTTCCAGATCAGGAGACGTGCCCTCCAGCTGCTGGAACTTCCCTGTTTCACACCTAGAAAGAAACAGGTTTTTCCCCATTAATCATTATCATATTTTGTTGTCGTATTTTACTCTGAATTTCTTGCCCGTGACAAATGCTGAATTGAGGGACTGGAGAATGAGTCTCTGTGTATCCAGCCACAGAATAGCTGCATCCCCAGCAATGGCTGTGCAAGCTTCCCCGAGGTGTCCCATCAATGTGCTTCACACCGATTTACCAAGACCAGCTCTGGGGACAGGATGAGTTCAGTCCAGTGGGCAATTCACTCCTCGGCCTCCATGCTTTGATGGCCAATAGAGTCCAGTGTTCCTGCTGGTCATTGCTCTGTGGCCATCTGCCCACCTGCCACTGGACTGAGATCAGCTCCCCTCACACCAGCTCATTCCTCACCGGTCTGTGAATGGTCACCACGTCATACAGACGTTTGTTCACTCCTGCCGGGGGCAGAAGAGAACCCAGTGCCCTGGAGGTGACAGGCCCGTACTGTGTCCCCAGTCAGGGCCATCGTCCCTGCCCTGAGGCGGTGGCTGCTCTGGGGAGCTTACGCTGGCACCGGTGCAGCGGCCCCGCCGTTAGCTCCCTAGTGTAGCCGCTGAGACTCCCCACCCGCAGCGAGAGCCGTAGCCATGTTGGCAGGAGAAGCTCTCCCAGCAACATAGCCCTGCCCACACCGGCGCTTGAGTCAGTGTAACTGTGTCACTCGGGGGGTGGCTCATTCACACCCCTGAGCAACATACGTTCTACCGACACAAAGGGGCGTAGACGCAGCCTGAGCAGAGAAGCGATTTAGAAAACAGATTTAGTTTTGTAGGAAATGCAGAAACCCGGGTTTGAAATAAACCAAAGGAGATTCCAACCCACGTGTCACCTTCACCACTTTGCAGTTGTGCCCTGGGACAGTTGTGTTGTCTCAGCCTGTGGCCAGACTAATGGCGTGTGCAGGGGGAGGAGCCACACCCCATCTATGGGGCTTCTGACATCCTAGAGGGGAGAAAGGAGAAAAGACACTCAGTCCCCCATGCCACTCACACAGGGGGCAGGAACTTCTGTGGTCATTTAAACAGGCTCAAGGGCCCCGAAAGAGTGAAAGGTGTTAACATGCCCCTGTCACCGTCCAACACTGAACGGGTGAAACAAGGCTGGCGGTTTGGTGGAGAGAGACTTCAACCCGTTTAGTCCCATGGCAAACACACCTCTCACATCCCTGCTAGTGTGTTACTGAAACACAGAGAGAAACAGAGACAGAGTTAAAGCAATGGAAATGTAAAGTAGTCAGTAAGGCTTGTCTTTAACACCATCCCCTGTGCCCTTTCTCTTTAGCTGGGAGAGTTTTTAGAAGGAAAGTTCCTTATGTGACAGTCTCTTGGGTGGTTTTGAAGAAGGTAACAGCTGTCCTGGGGAAATCAGAGAGATCAGCTGAGATGGGCTGGAGCTGTCTTTGTTGTGGTGTCTCTTGTTAAAGTCCAATCCCATTTCCTAGGTGGCAAGATAAGGCAAACGCACACAAACGGGGAAAGAAGAGAACAGCAAAGATAGAAGATGTAGCTTCTGGCTCTGGCTCTGCTGTTGACTTTGTCTTGTGGCTTCACTGTCATTAGCAGTAGGCAGAGGAGCAAAAGCCATCTCTCACTGTCCCTTAGTGGGTCACAACTGAGAATACCAAATTCAGGCCAAAGTGCTGAGAAATGGGGCAGACATACCCCCAAAATGGTGATTTTGCTCCCATAAGATAAATCAAACCAGCAACAAAAGTTAACTTCTGTTTCACCTTACTGGCTAACGAGAAATCAGAAAAGCAGCCTCCTTAGTCATTCCAGGCTTTATATTGCCACCAAAACCATTGAAATTACTGATGAGTGGTTATTGGAACCCAATTTCCTCAACCGAAAGGGTTCTTCTGATCTTAAAGGACCAGCCCTTTAGTATCTAAAATATAAAGGTTTATTTCTGAAAAGGAAGGAAGGTGAGAGTTAAAATTGGTTGAAGGAATCAAATACATACAAGAATTGCAAAGTTCTTGAATCACGCTTGTAGCAGTGATGGAATAAACTGTTGGCTTTTTAAGTCTCTGGTTGCTTCTGAATCATTGGAAGGTCCTCAGTCCTTTGGTTAGAACGCTCCCATTAGTATAAGGTCATCATCAAGAGGTCTGAGCAGGAAAGAGGCCAAATGGAGATGTGTCCTGGGCCTTTTATAGCTTGTGGATGGAAACCCCCATTGTTTCAAACAAAGCCCTCAGTGGAGAGAGTGGAAAATGACAGGTAACAAGATGGTGTTTAGAGTCACATGGGCAAGTCCCACGTCCATGCCTGATTTCGCTTAGTCACAGCAGAAGCCATGACCTAGACTCCAGATGGAACGTTCCCCAGGCAAGTCCATTGAGAGCAGATAGGGGTGTCACCTTATCTAATTGAACTATGACCATATAGACCATTATTGCAACCACTGTCATATACTTGCAACAAATCTTGTACAAAGATGGTGAAGTGAGGTGTCTATGAAAAGGTTGTCATTTGCTGGTTATGCTTATGCTGTGTGTATCATTCTTGTATTTGAAGTTATGAATATTGGCTCTGTACTTGTATTTCACTGTTTGCTTCTGAGTTGTATCAGTGAAGCATTTGGCCAGCTTATTGAGAAAGGATTAAGCTTTTCACTTCAGAGAAAAAAAATGCATGAAGACAGTTTTATAAACGAGTAGGTAAAGACACAAACCAAACCAACACCGACTGTGACACCCCCCACCCACCCGCCCAAGAAATAGAAACACAAACACTAAATGCTGAGAACCTGCACTGATGGGCTCAGCGTGCAGCTTCCCCCTGGGTTTATATCTGGTGCCTCCCTCCTCTCACTCCCCTCTGCACAACGTCAGGTTCCTCCTCTCTAACCCTCCGAGGAGCAGCCCCACCAGGGAGATGCAGCAGGGGAGGGGGGAGAGAGGCAGTTTCTGCAGCCCTCACAGCAGGTCCCAGCAGGGGGAGAGGAGCTGCCAGGGCAGCTCTGCTGGGTCCCAGGCACTCAGGGCAGAGGAGCAGCTCCCCAGGCTGGCATTGTAAATCAGAGACCAGGTGCTCTCATCTCTGTGACCCTTTTCCTCTCCAGACCATAGGCGCCAACTTCCCCCAGTGTCGGTGGGTGCTCACGCCCCCCAGCCCCACCCCGACTTCACCCTTTCCCCACCCCCACCCCACCCCCATTCCAACCCCTTCCCCAAAGTCTCAGCCCCCTCCCTGCCCCTATTGAACCCCTTCTCCAAATCCCCACCCCAGCCCCACCTCTTCCCCAAGCGTGCTGCCTTCCCCCTCCTGCCCCCTCCCTCCTGGCCAAGCGAAACAGGTGCAAGTGCTGGGAGCTGGGGGGGAAGCGGGCACGCGGTGCGCTCAGGGGAGGAGGCGGAGCGGAGGTGGAGGTGAGCTGGACGGGCGGCCGGGGAGCTGCCCAATTTTTCGGAGCACCCATGGAGTCGGCACCTATGCTCCAGACTCTGCCATCTGAGCTACTGCCAGCTGGGGAACAGGGGGCTGCAGCCTCTGTAACCAAATGCGAATGTACAAAAGTGGGTCCCATTGCCCAGGCTGAGAACTGCAGTGACGTCTCTGCTCAGTGTCAGGCACCCAGGACAGAGGCAGCTCCCTGGGATCCAGGCCTGTCCCAGCCAGACCAGGGCTGCTGGGGAGTGTGAGAAATGGTCCCAGCCTCCCCCAGGGCTGAGCTCTGCCCCTAACGCTCCGATTCTCTCTGTCCCCAGTGACTGTGACTCTGGATCCAGACATGGCTCATCCCCAGCTCGCCCTGTCTGAGGATCGGAGACATGTGAGATGGGGACACACCCGGCAGGATCGGCCCGACAATCCTGAGCGATTTGACATTGAGCTCTGTGTGCTGGGCTGTGAGGGATTCACCCTGGGGAGACATTCCTGGGGGATGGGGAACGCTGGGCTGTGGGGGTGTGTCACGGAGTGTAGGGGAGTCAGGCCCTGCACCCCCGGGCTCCCTGCCGATTCACCAGGACTCTCAGCCAGCCAGTAAAGCAGAAGGTTTATTTAGACGACAGGAATACAGTCCAACACAGGTCTTGCAGGCACAGATACCCGGATCCCCCCTGTTAGGTCCATCTTGGGGCCCCATAACCCCCATCGGGGATCAGAGCCCTCTCTCTCTGCTTCCCCTCTTTTCCCAGCCAGCTCCAGTCTGCCCAACCCCCTCCGGCCCCTCCTCTCTGCCCAGCTTCTTTCCCGGGCCAGGAGGTCACCTGACTCCTTTGTCTCCAACACCTTTAGATGCACCTTTGCAGGGAGGTGCCCGGCCATCAGTTGCTAGGAGACAGAGTGTCAGGCATTCGGCCTAGCATTCCCAGCCCCCAGTACGAACAGTCCCACTTCGTCACACCTCTCCCCCCTTCGAGACCGAACTGAGCGGGGTCACTCCAGCCAGTGACCTGGGGAAGTTCGAACCCACCTACATTCCCATGGCTGCCCCAGGGTCCCCCCCGATCTGGGGGAAGAGTTACCCCAGGTCATTCCAGTTTCCGGCCCCCCTGTAGGTCGGGGGGACTCGAGGGCACTTGCAGGTTGCAGGGGGGAAGCCTTATGCTGCCCGGGCCCTTTCCCCACCCCAGTACCCCTGGGGTGCACGCTGGGCTGGGGCCTTCTCCCCACGTTCCAGTCTGGGGGGCTGTGATTCAAGCTCTCTCGGTTCAGAGCCCCCCTTTTGACCCTGGCCCCCCTCTGGACAGGCTCCTCGGGGCGGGGCGAGGGTCTTACAGCCATCTTCCCCCTGTCCCGGGCCTTCCTCCTCCTCTGGCAGAAGTCACAGGAGCGGCAGTGTTGCCGGACATGGGTAAAGACCCCAGGCCAGTAATAGTTCTGTAGCACCCTCTGCTGGGTACGCCAGGCTCCCGGGTGCCCTGAGGGGGGAATGTCATGGGCCTGGCACAGCAGCTGGTGGCGATACTCCTGGGGTACCACCAGCTGCCTCCTGATCCCCCCTGACTCCATTTTCCCTGGGGGAGCCCATTCTCGGTACAGGAAACCCTTCTCCCACAGGAACCTTTTCCGGCCACCTCGTCCCATGGTCTGTCCCCCCCCCCCCCGAGGTTGGCCAGGTCCCCTATCCTCCACAAGGAGGGGTCTTCCCGCACCGTGGCCTGGAACTCAGCCGCTGGGGCAGGGACGGGGATCTGCTCTCTCTCACCAGCTGGGTCTGAGGCTACAGCCTCTCTGAGCCCTGTCCCTGGGCGTTCCCTCCCTACCGGGTCAGGGTCCTGCGCCTCATGCGGAGTACCTTCCCCGGTGTCAGGGTGCAGAGCCCTGCGTCGGCTCTGACTACGGTTCACGGCCAGGGCACCCCGGGTGTTACTTGGCCAGTCCTCGAGGTCCCCCCCCCATTAACACCTCCGTGGGCAAATGTGGGTGCACCCCCACGTCCTTGGGGCCCTCCTTGTCCCCCCACTTCAGGTGTACCCTCGCCACAGGCACCTTGAATGGGGTCCCGATCACACCCCTCAGGGTCAGGTAGGTGTTGGGCACCATCCGATCTGGGTCCACCACCTCGGGCCGGGCCAGCGTCACCTCTGCACCCGTGTCCCAGTACCCAGTGACCTCCTTCCCGTCTACCTCCAGGGGAACAAGGCACTCTTTCCGGAGGGGTAGCCCCGTGCCCACCCTGTAAACCCAAAACTCAGGGTTGGGAGCATCCAGCCCCTCGGAGGGGTCGACCCGGGGTCCCCCTCCCTCCTTCGCAGGTGGTACGCGGCCAGCCCCCCTTTCCTGCGAACGCTGCCCCTCGTCCGACTGGGTCTCTACCCAGTTAACCCGGTGGGGGGTTGGTCTGCTCAGTTTGTCCGGGAGTTTGGGGCACTGGGACCGCAGGTGGCCGCTCTGGCCACAGTGATAGCAGCGCATGTCCCGTTGGTCCCCTCGAACCGGTCGGTTGTCCCTGGCGCTGGCCGTTCCCTTTGGGAGGGGGTTCTCCCGATTCCCCTTTTGGGTGGTCTCAGGATGACTCTCTCTCTGCGTCACGATGGGCCTGTTCCTTTGGGATTCCTCCCTGCCACCCCCCAACCGGCTCTTCGCATAGTCATCGGCCAGCCGCCCTGCATGTCACGGGTTCTCTGGCTTTTGGTCCCTTAACCACAGCCTCAGGTCAGATGGGCACCGCTCATACAGCTGCTCCAGTACCAGCAGTTTAACCAGGTCCCCCTTCGTCTGCGCCCCATCTGCCCATTTGCTGGCGTACCCCTCCATGCGGACGGCCAGTTGCAGATAGGAGACCTCAGGGGTTTTATCCTGACTCCGGAACCTCTCCCGGTACATCTCAGGGGTCAGCCCAAACTCGCGCAGCAGGGCCTGCTTGAATGGTTCGTAGTTCCCTTTCTCCTCCTCTCCCAGCTGGCCGTACAATGCCACGGCTTTGGGGTCCAGTAAGGGGGTGAGAACCCGGAGCCTGTCCGCAGGATTCACCTGGTGCAGCTCGCAGGCCGTCTCAAAGGCATCCAGGAAGTCACCCATGTCCTCCTCCTCCTTGCGCAGGGCCAGGATGGACTTATCAAAGCTCCGCGCAGTCCTGGCCCCCCCTCACTCACCGCAGCCTGGGGCCTGCTGCCCCCCAGCCTCGCCAGGTCCAGCTCATGTTGACGCTGTCGCTCTTTCTCCGCCCGTTCCTGCTCCCTCTGTCGCGCCTCATGTTCCCTCTGTCACGCCTCATGTTCCCTCTGTTCCTTACGATCCCCCAGCTCTCTCAGTTTTAGCTCTCTCTCCCATTCCAGCCGCTGGCGCTCCACGGATGAGCGTCGCCGGGACGATTCCCTGCTGGGGGGTGAGCTTCGCCGGGAGGATCCCCTGCTGGCCGGGGCGGTCACGGTGCCCTCGGTAGCTGGGCTCCTCCTCCCCCTCCCCCTAGGCCTAGGGGTGGGAGGTCTCAGGGAGCCCTCAGCGGCCGGCTGACCACTCCCAGAGGGGACAGACACTGGTGCCTGCGCTGCATCTGCCTGGCTGCTTCCCTCAGAGACAGGGATCAGTTCATTCACACGATCTGCCTCCTCCGGCTGGGCAATCAGCTGGTCCTTGGTGAGTTTCCCACTGCGCAGCCCCCTGTGCTTGCAAATCTCCACCAGGTCGCACCTGCGCCGCTTGGCATACATCTTCCTGCTGGCCACTCACAGGCCGGGGTGCTCGCCGCTCCCCACGGGTTCCAGGGGGACCCCTAGTGTGCCAGTCCTTGAGGTCACCCCCTCTCTGCCAGGGTCGAGCTGCAGACTCCTCCGCCCCTGGGACCGCTCGCTGTGATCCCCCGGGTGACCCTTGTTACTGCAAAGTCCTGCTCTCTGGTCACACTCTCCCAGGGGTTAATCGCCCCTTCGTTTTACTGCTCCCCAGTCACTTACTGCAGGAAGCACCGTCCACGGGGTGCAGTCATCCCACCGCTACCACCAGTTGTCACGGAGTGTAGGGGAGTCAGGCCCTGCATCCCCGGGCTCCCTGCCGATTCACCAGGACTCTCAGCCAGCCAGTAAAGCAGAAGGTTTATTTAGACGACAGGAATACAGTCCAACACGGGTCTTGCAGGCACAGATAACAGGATCCCCCCTGTTAGGTCCATCTTGGGGCCCCATAACCCCTATCGGGGATCAGAGCCCTCTCTCTCTGCTTCCCCTCTTTTCCCAGCCAACTCCAGTCTGCCCAACCCCCTCCGGCCCCTCCTCTCTGCCCAGCTTCTTTCCCGGACCAGGAGGTCACCTGACCCCTTTGTCTCCAACACCTTTAGATGCACCTTTGCAGGGAGGTGCCCGGCCATCAGTTGCTAGGAGACAGAGTGTCAGGCATTTGGCCTAGCATTCCCAGCCCCCAGTACGAACAGTCCCACTTCGTCACAGGGTGGCCAGAGAGTCTGTGAGGGGGAAAGGCCGGATCAGTCATAACCCTGAGGTGGGGCAGGTTTGTAGAAATGTTGGTGGTGCCCAGAACCCGCTCTGCCCAAACTCTGCCAATGGCTCTGGGAGGGAGTTTGGGTGAGGGAGGAGGTCTGGGGTGCAGGCTCTAGGCTGGGGCAGGGGAATGGGGGGCAGGCTCTGGGAGAGAGTTTGGGGGTGGGAAGGGGTACGGAGGGAGGGGTGCAGAGGGACGGGGTGCAGGGGTGAGGACTGTGGCTGAAGCTGAGGGGTTTGGAGTGTGGGAGGGGCTCAGGGTGAGGGCTCTGGCTGGGGCTGGGAATGGGAGGGGCTCAGAGCTGGGGGAGAGGGTCAGCGTGCAGGGGGATGAGGGCTCTGGTTGGGACCGGAGATGAAGGGTTTGTGGTGGGGGCAGAGGGTGCAGTGGGGGGTGAAAGCTCTGGCTGGGGGTGTGGGCTCTGGGGTGGGGCAGGGCTGGGGATGAGTTTGGGCTGCAGGGTGTTGCTCTGGGACAGGGGCCAGAGAGGAGGACTCCCTTCGGCCCTTTCCCTGCCGGCAGCAGCAAGCTCTGGGGGAGGAGCCCCCCTTTCCTGCTCTCCCCAGCAGCACACTCACCCCCACCACTGTCACTGCTTGTGCTCCTAGGGCCAGGGGTGGCAAGTTTGTAGAAATGTTGGTGGTGCCCAGAACCCGCACCCCAACTCCACCCCCCCTAAGGCTCTGGGAGGGGAATTGGGGGCGGGGGAGGTTGGGTGCAGCTCTTGGGCTGGGGATTAGGGTGCAGGAGGGGTGCAGGGTGCAGGCTTTGGGATGGAGTTTGGGTGCTGGGTGCAGGCTCTGGGCTGGGGCAGGGGGTGGGTGTGCAGGAGGGGGTGAAGGGTGCAGGCTTTGGGAGGGAGTTTCGGGTTGGGAAGGGGTGTGTGGGAAGGAGGAGGGGGTGCACCTTCTGGGGAGAGAGTTTGAGGATAGGAGGGAGTACAGGGGTGAGGGCTGTAGGGCTGAGGATGAGGGATTCATGATGCAGGAGGGGGCTCAGGGCTGGGGCAGAGGATTAGGGTGCAGGGGGGATGAGGGCTCTGGCTGGGGCAGAGGATCTTTATGTAAATAAAGCATATAAAAGTGTTTCCTTGTTTATTTCCCTTTCATTTTCCAGATGTGATTTTTGAAGATAGTCATGGAATTTTTTTCTCCTGAACGGGTTGTGTCACTGAACTCAAATGAGGATATGCATGTATGTCACTCTGGGTTTGTCTACACTGCAATGTAAGCCCAAAGTTTTTGGGTCTGGAGTCAGCTGGCCCATGTTGGAGAACCCTGGGCTTGAGCATCTATACTGGTTCTTAACCCTACATGAAGACATTTCTAACCTAGGCTCAAATTTGGGGCTCTGGTGTCCACACTGCAGCATGTAGACCTGAGTCCAACCAACCCTAGCCCAGATTCCCCAACACCAGCCTGAAATGTGGCCGCTGTGGCCCTTTGAGCATGTTACAGTGTAGCAAAACTTTTCTGCCCACCCTTCTTGTTACAGGAAGTTTGAACAGCCCACCAACACAGAGTGCCGAGGAGTGATTTTGGTATGTGTGCGCCAAGCTACCAGAGCCAGCAACATGGAGAAGGCACCTTTTGAAGAAATCCTCTCGCTTGCACTTTCACTCCTGCATCAGAAAAAGGACAGAGCTTCCTTGAAGTGCTGGTGAACATCTGAGAGGACTTTTCTGCCCCACCAAAGGTACCTGATGGACTGTGTGATGGAGCAGGAGGAGAAGGAGGACCCTGGCATGGCAGACTCACACTGGCATATGCTGCTCAGTATAACTGGCAGAGCTGCTGGTATTCCCTAGGTAGACTGGCACAGGGCCACAAGCACAGACTGGTGAGATCACATCATCCTGCAGACCTGGGATGCCCAGCACACAGTCCAGAGCTTATGCAGGAAAAAAAGGTGCTGCTCCTTTAAAAAACAAACAGCTTGAAAGAAAGAGAGAGAAAAGAAAATACCAAGCAGAAAGAACAGCCTTTCAAATACATGCTATATTTACAGTCAGGAAATGTGAGAATTCCAAACAATTCAAGGATAGTGTAATAATCAGAACACAGAGAAGAGAGTGTCCAAAATCTGCAAGAATAATTTAAGGCCTCAAAATAGTTTTTTTCATGAACAAAGGGACTGAGTTAAGAAAACACAATCACTTTCCATAATATTGAACAGTTTTATTCCCTCTCTCTCTACTTTCCTTACCCCTTTTCCCTTTCTTTCACCCTCCATTTCCTTCCAGCATCTCCCTCCCCAGTAAAGCCTCACATTCCCTTTCCAGTCTTCAGCTTCTCCTCTCCCTACCATAGGCACCACCTTCTATTGGCGCCAGTGGGTGCTCAACCCCCCGTCGGCCCCGGCCCCACCCCAACTCCACCCCTGCCCCTCGTCCAACTCCTTCCCCAAATCTCCGTCCCCGCCCCTGCCTCCCTCCCAGAGCTTGCTACAGCTGTGTGGCGGCGGGAAGCACTGGGAGGTAGGGGGAGGAGTGGGGACACGGCGTGCTCAAGGCAGGAGGAGGAGGTGAGTTGGGTGGGGAGTAAAGGAAGCTTGGCTTCCGGTGGGTGCAGAGCACCCACTAATTTTTCCTTGTGGGTGCTCAAGCCCTGTGGCACCCACAGAGTCGGTGCCTATGCTCCCTACAACCCCCCATGACATCTTCTCTGTCTCCTCAATCCCCCTCTCTAGAACCACAGCAGTGTGTTTTAAACCATCTGAGCTGTCCCCAGGACAACAACTAGTTCAGTCCATTACTGGTCCATAACCAGAGTGAACCCCAGTGGGATATTGCTACCTCCCCATCTCCAGGCCTCAGGGGCAGACTCTGAGCAGGACTCCAATCCCCACCCAGAAGAAGGGAAGGATTGTCTCCCCAGTGAAAGATGCTGACATGAAAGTAAAGATCAGGGTCTCATTACCAGTATCATAAAATGCCACCCACTCCGCTTCATAGTCCAGATAAACCCCAATCTTCTTAGGTCTCTCACTCAGGGGCATGGGAGTTTCCGGGGAGGTGAGAGCCCGGTACTGATCCCCACACCGCTCTACAGCCCAGATCCCCTGCTCAGGGTTAAATCTGATCCCTCCCTTCCTCCTCATAGACTCTCTGGCAACACCCACAGCCCCAAATCCTCCATCTCCCACCTCCACCTCCCAGTAATGTCGCCCTGAGGTGAACCTCTCACAGCCCACAAACAGAAAGAATGGAATCGCTCTGGATTGTCCGGCACCTCCTGCCGTGCAATTCCACGCCTCACGCTTTTCCGATCCTCAGACACGATGAGCTGGGCATTTGCTGTGTTTGGATCCAGGGTCACATTCGCTGCAGTGGAAAGAGAGAATCATGATGCTAAAGGCAGAGCCAGAGGTGCAGGAATGAGGGACTGGCCCTCCCACTCCCAATGGGCCTTGCCCCCTGCCCCTTCTGCTCCCCCAAAGGCCCAGAAGCTGGAGCCTGACCGGGGAACCTGTGCAGCTGTGGGGAGCCGTGGGGTGGGGTGGGGGGCGAGAGCAGCCCCTGGCCCATGTCCCTGCCCCCCATATGACCCCCCATCCAGGGCTGATGGAGGGTCTGTGGCTCTCCACAGCAGCTGCCCGGGTGTCTCTTACCATGGCCTGGTTGCAGCTCTTTGGCCCCCGAGGCCCTGTCCCCAGGCCATGCTGGAAGCTGGATCTTGGTCAGGGTAAGAGCCATGCGGGCAGCCGTGGGGAGCTGCAGACCCTCCACCTGCCTTGGTGGGGACCCAGGGGATGAGGACATGGGCCAGGGGTAGGGTGACCAGATGTCCTGATTTTATAGCGACAGTCTCAATTTTTGGGTCTTTTTCTTATACAGGCTCCTATTACCCCTCACCCCCGTCCCGATTTTTCACATTTGCTGTCTGGTCACCCTAGCCAGGGGCTGCGTTCAACCCTCCCCCATCCCAGGCAGAATGGGCTCCAGCTTCTGGCTAGGCCAAGGGGGCGGGACCTCTGGAGGAAGAGAAGGGGCAGGGGCAGGGGCAGGGCCATGGAGCGGGGTGGGGCCTCATACCCACCTCCCCCCACCCCCAGTTTTAGGAAGAGGAATCCATCACCCCTGGGCAGAGCTCATCTCTCGGGGAAGGTTCGATCTGCCCCGGGTCCTTCCTTCAGGATTTACCCAGCTCTGAATGGGGAGGAGCTCCAAGATTCATAGATTTAAGATCAGAAGGGACCATTATGATCATCTAGTCTGACCTCCTGCCCAACGCAGGCCAAAGAACCTCACCCACCCACTCCTGTAACAAACCCCTAACCTATGTCTGAGTTACTGAAGTCCTCAAATCGTGATTTAAAGACCTCAAGCTGCAGAGAATCCTCCAGCAAGTGACCCGTGCCCCATGCTGCAGAGGAAGGTGAAAAACCTCCAGGGCCTCTGCCAATCTGCCCTGGAGGAAAATTCCTTCCCAACCCCAAATATGGCGATCAGTTAAACCCTGAGCATGTGGGCAAGACTCACCAGCCAGCACCCAGGAAAGAATTCTCTGTAGTAACTCAGATCCCACCCCATCTAACATCCCATCACAGATCACTGGGATCAAAGATCAATTAATTGCCAAAATTAGGCTATCCCATCATACCATCCCCTCCATAAACTTATCAAGCTTAGTCTTGAAGCCAGATATGTCTTTTGCCCCCACTACTCCCCTTGGAAGGCTGTTCCAGAACTTCACTCCTCTGATGTTTAGAAACCTTCGTCTAATTTCAAGTCTAAACTTCCTAGTGTCCAGTTTATATCCATTTGTTCTTGTGTCCACATTGGTACTAAGCTTAAATAATTCCTCTCCCTCCCTGATATTTATCCCTCTGATATATTTATAAAGAGCAATCATATCTCCCCTCAGCAGAGTGCAGGACAGAGTCACAAACCCGAGCAGGAACAGGTCAGTAACACAAGCGAAAGGCCATCTGAGCCAGGTCTGAGATGCAGAATCTTTCCTCTCCTGCAGACAGGGCTGCCCAGAGGGGGGGTCAAGTGAGGCAATTTGCCCCAGGCCCCGGGCCCAGCAGGGTCCCCCACGAGAGTTTTTTGGGGCCCCTGGAGCGGGGTCCTTCACTCGCTCGAGAGGCCCCGGAAAACTCTCACGGGGCCCGGGCCCCCAGAACTTCTTCGCTCCCGGTCTTTGCTGGCCGGGGGTCCTTCGGGGCACTTTGGCGGCGGGTCCCGGAACGGAAGGACCCCCCGCCGCCGACTTACCACCGAAGCGGGGGCCCCCCACCGCCGAAGACCTCGGGCCCCCGGAATCCTCTGGGTGGCCCTGCCTGCAGATGCCTCTCCCCAGAGAGGGGATCAGAGACCCAGGAATGCTGGGGAGCCCCAGCAGATTTTATTCCCATTTCTTTTTCATGAACAGAACCCCTGTTGTGCTCCTCCTTCCTAATATTTAAAGTCAGATCACACCATAGCATGATTTGATATACCCCTAATTTAAGTTCCATGGGGAATAATGAAGGCCAGGTAGAAAGGGCTACCAGCCAAGAGGCCATCTCTCTAGAGTGTGGCGAGCCACCAGGAAAGGGTGTTAGGACAGTCTGAAGAAGCAGAGAGAGATTTTAGCACAAACAGTGGTTAAAGTGGAATAAAACACAATGGGTTGCTCTCACAACTAGAGTTGGTGACATTGTTAGGCCAAAACTTTTGTTGGTGAAAAATGCAGATTCAACAACACAAACATTTTCCAAATCCATGTCAATTTTGCCAAATTATTTGTTTAAGACAAATACAAATATTCAAAAAAAATCAGAATATTTTGTTTTGACATATTAAAAATGAAATATTTTGATTTTTTTGGTTGGGAACAATTTTTCATTTCAAAATTTCCCTTAATTTTATTTTTAAAAAAGCAAAAAAAAAAAAGTTTATAATGCTCAAAATAAAACATTTTGTTTAAATCATTTTTTTAACTTTCTAAAAATGTTCATTTCTGGTCTGACCCAAAACAAATTTGTCTTGATTTTTTTGAAATTGCCAATGAACTGAAATATCAATTTTTCACCCAGGTCTCCTCACGACATTATCTAAGGAGGAAGGAAGGTTGATACGCTGGAGGGTAGGGATAGGATACAGAGGGACCTAGACACATTAGAGGATTGGGCCAAAAGAAATATGATGAGGTTCAACAAGGACAAGTGCAGAGTCCTGCACTTAGGACAGAAGAATCCCATGCACTGCTACAGACTAGGGACCGAATGGCTGGGCAGCAGTTCTGCAGAAAAGGACCTAGGGGTTACGGTGGACGAAAAGCTGAATATGAATCAACAGTGTGCCCTTGTTGCCAAGAAGGCTAATGGCATTTTGGGTTGTATAAGTAGGGGCATTTCCAGCAGATCGAGGGATGTGATCATTCCCCTCTACTCAGCACTGGTGAGGCCTCATTTGGAGTACTGTGTCCAGTTTTGGGCCCCACACTAGAAGAAGGATGTGGATAAATTGGAGAGAGTCCAGCGGAGGGCAACAAAAATGATTAGGGGGCTGGAGCACATGACTTATGAGGAGAGGCTGAGGGAACTGGGATTGTTTAGCCTGCAGAAGAGAAGAATGAGGGGGGATTTGATAGCTGCTTTCAACTATCTGAAAGGGGGTTCCAAAGAGGATGGATCTTGACTCTTCTCAGTGGTAGAAGATGATAGAACAAGGAGTAATGGTCTCAAGTTGCAGAGGGGGAGGTTTAGGCTGGATATTAGGAAAAACTTTTTCACTAGTAGGGTGGTGAAGAACTGGAATGGGTTACCTAGGGAGGTAGTGGAATCTCCTTCCTTAGAGGTTTTTAAGGTCAGGCTTGACAAAGCCCTGGCTGGGATGATTTAGTTGGGTTTGGTCCTGCTTTGAGCAGGGGGTTGGACTAGATGACCTCCTGAGGTCCCTTCCAACCCTGAGATTCTATGATTCTATGATCATCTTCTGTTTTCAGCAGAGGAGAGGAAACTGCTATAGAATCAAACTTTAACAAAAACTGACAAAGTCGTCTTTCCCCCTGAAGACAAAGCTCCCAGGACAGCCTGATCCCTAGGATAGCTGACAATAAAAATTCCTATCAAATCATACATCAGGAATAAGGAGGTCTGTGTGGGGAAGAGGATGTGTTCAGTGCTTAAATTTGTGCCAGGGCATGCCAGCATTGCGCCCCGGCATCTCTAGGCTTGGCAGTTTGTAGATCTGGTACCTCTGGGCTTGCTTCATCAATTATGAATGTAGAAAATACTGCTTGAGCCCCAAAACCTCTTTCATTACACATTAAGCATTGGATGTATATAAGAGCAGACCCATAGAGCAGCAGGTGAAACCGGTGTGGGAAGTTTTGTGCATCTTTGTCGTCTTCTCCCAGAACTGTGCAAATAACTGATTTTTAGGTTTACACCAAAAATAAATAAAAAAATAATAATTTGGGGTCAACCAAAAATCTTAAAAGGTGTTTGTTTTGGGTTGAATGGCATATATTGTTTGACCCAGTATCCTGTTTTCTGACAACGCCAGGTGCCCCAGAGGGAATGAACAGAACGGGGAATCATCAAGTGACCCATCCTCTGTGACCCATTCCCAGCTTCTGGCAAAAAAGAAACTAAGTGATTTGTCCAATGTCACACAGGAACAGGGATCTGAACTGAGGCCTTCAGAATTCTAGGCTAACACGCTAGCCACTGGGCTGTCCTTCCCCTATGAATGTGCACATAATAACATCAGGACAGCATCCCATTCAAGTACTACCTGAGCATGTATTATCCAGAAAAATATTAATTCACTCCTCTACGTGTTCCCAAAGGAAGATTCCCCAGCAATACAGCTCACTTGGGGAACCACCTTCACCATTCAAATTTCAACCAGAGAAACTATTGCATTATTTCCTATTTGTGTTTTGTGTTGTTTTAAACTATTTCTGCAAAGAAAGGGAGCAAGGATCTCTCCAGAAAGTGAAATTTGGACATTAACTAAATACAAACTTTATTTACTTGGACAAACTAGGGCTTTTCTCCATCCTGAAACCAAGCAAATCAAATAAAGGTGAGCACTCATGTGAATAAGTTCATTGTTAAGCTGAATCTGATTAATAAAAAAAGGATGCATTACAGAAAAAGAGAGGGGGAGGGAAACACTTACCAAGTTCTCTTTGAGGTCCAGCTAAATAATAATAATAGTAATAATAATTTAAAAAATCAGAAATAAAGATGTTATGGAAGAGCTTTTCTCCCAAGATTAAATTAAGCCCAACCCCTTCATCAAAACCAGCTCATGCCAAGACTTTTTAAGCAGTCTTTGGGGAACGATTCCCTTCCAAACCATGGATAAGGCACCTCTGAAATCTTCCAGTATCAATTATTCTAGCCCTACGTGGGGTTAAAGGCCACATCCTATACACAACCACTACACAGGGTGGGATGGGGTTGTAGGCAGTGAATTTATGTAATGTGATGATCACTGTAGACGAACTCCTTACCAACAGATAGTGTTGTATCTTTATCTTACTGTTAAATTGTTGTTTTGTATGTTACTATATTGTTGTATCTGATCTGGGACTCTAGTACAAAGTCAAATCCTGCGTGTGTGTGTTGGAGTTGTTACTCGCAGTGTTCCAATACATTTCTGTGATTCCATAGGAAGTACTACAATACTCCAGACTAGAGCTTGTCAAAACTCAGAATGTCTGTCACACTGTTTCATTAGGTGGCTGAGAATGTGGACCAGCATATCTATTCAATACTCTCCGTTTTAATCACTATCTCACAATCTTTCTTGGTGACAAATCATTTGTTGTGTGTTTGAATTCAGCCTGCAGTTCCTGTCTGGGGAGAAAAGTAGATGGACAATGTCGTGAGAAGATGCAATCCACACAGAAATGAGAAAATATAACTTACTAATTTTTTCATTCAGTTCACCTTAAATAAAAAGAAAAGGAAAAGGCAATTAAAAATTCTCTTAGCATATATGGAAATGTATAGATCACTTTTCATTATAGTCATTCAGCTCACGTACATAGGCCTTGATTTATTTCAGTTAGGGTGACCAGATGTCCCGATTTTATAGGGACAGTCCCGATTTTTGGAGCTTTTTCTTACATAGGCACCTATTACCCCCCACCCCCTGTCCAGATTTTTCACAATTGCTGTATGGTCACCCTAATTTCAGTGGAAGTAATCACATACTTAAAATTAACCATATGCAAGTGTGATGGCCACCATCTTGGCTGATTCACCAGGGATTTAAGTGGGGACTTCCAGAGCTTAAAAAAAAGACCAAATTGCTGTAGATTTAGCAAGGGTCTGTAGCAGACTCATATTGTATGTAGAGCAGTATGCAGGCAGCCCTGTAACACATTCACCAGTGGGTTGTATAATGCAGAAGGATCATGGCTATTCATTACTATTAACGTGTACCTTCCTGGTGGTATTCTAAAGGCCTGAATCTACACTGAAATCAGTGGGGCTGAATTCAACAGTTCACTCGCATGGCTCCAAACTCAGGATCAGGAGCTAAGATTACAGGTCAAAAATGCATTATAAACACCCAATCTGACCAACACTCAGGCACATGAATAAAGTTACTCATGCATGTAAACACTTGCAGGCTTGGACTCAAAGGCACTGGTGACACAAAGAGTGATGCTCGTACACAATGTTAAGCATGTGAGTACTGCCACTGACTTCAACAAGACCATCTGTGTGCTGAAAATGAAGCATAAGTTTAAGAATGTGTCGGCTCAGGGCTCCAATATAATTTTTTTAAGATTTACAGTTTTGCAGAGCAAGGTGTCTTTAGGTCTGATTATTAATTGTTTGAGCTGGTGAGAAAATAGTTTGTGTTTGTTGGGGGGAGGGCATGTGACAATTTGGTTGACATTTTCCCTGCCCCTTTTTGGTCATTGGAAATAAAAATGATGATGATGAAAAATCAAAATTCAGAATACTTTGATTACTGTTCCTCCCAGCCCATCACCTTTTGATTGCACTGGGAGTGGCATGTGTGCAAGGAATGAAAGGACAGACCGTAACATTATTATCAAAGTCTGTTTTTATTCTGACATACCATTTTATAGACAACGATTTGTTTCAAAGACCCCAATCCTGCAAATGACTGAGCTGCTGTGCCTTCTGAATAGTGGCCAAAGTTCGTGCATTTGATTTTCAAATTGACATTATTCCTTGAATTAAAAACAACAACAATTTAACTGAGAGGTTAGATTGGGATAAAAATTGAACTTACTAATATTTTCAAGATGTGCCCCTAAAATAAAGCAAACAGAAATAAATACAAACTATTTAAGAGTTTTTTCAATTAACAAAGATTTATATTCTCATTTTATATTGTCTAGATAATTGTTAATTACATTTCTGTCCATATTGTGGATTTTCTGGCTACAAGTGAAAATAAAAATGCAAAGGTTTACAGGTTTGAACTGTTTCTAGAAGTGGGGCCCCGTTCTGCTTCTGGGAGTCTGAGGTGTGCAGAGATTGCAAGAGTAGGCCCTAGAATGGTAACCACTAACACCACTTGAACAGTTAATATTCATTCGGTTCTATAACTCAGTCTTTAGTCTTTCTACTTTCCTTATCCTTAATATGGATTGGTTTAACTTTCTTCTAAACTGGGACATCTCTCCATTATACCCTTTCCCCTTCTTCTGGCTCCAGTGTTGCCTCTCTCTCTTCCAAGTTGTAGCCACTTCTGCTACCACTGAGAACAGCTGAGCTCCATCCTCTTTGGAACCCTGCTTCAGGTACTTGAAGGCTGCTATCAAATCCCACCTCACTCTTCTCTTCTACAGACTAAACAAGCCCAGTTCCCTCAGCATCTCCTCATAGATCATGTGCCCCAGCCCTCGATCATTTTTGTTGCCCTCCGCTGGACTCGCTCCAATTTGTCCACATCCTTTCTATAGAGGGTCAGGGCAAAACTGGACTCAGTACTCCAAATAACAATATCATAGCATCTGGAGGCTAATGCTGATATGGCTGAGATAGGGGAGACATTTGTCATGCAGTCTAGAGCCTTCATGTCATGTGAGTTGTTCAAAAGAGCCAGGAAGCAGCTGATGTCTTCCCCAGCACAGGCAAGTCCCTAGCAGGATTTGAACTAGCATGGCCAGCTTCTGCACAACCACTCTGCAGCCCACCACAATGGGACCATGCAACAAATAAGGAGTGAGTGTGGCTAGAAAGCACTGCCTGCTGGTAACCTCTGGCTGGTGGACAAGATTTATATTAGCTGCAGCCAGGTGGTATGGATTAGAATAGCCCAAAGGCTGCTGTAATCTAAAGCTGGGTGAATAAGATGTTTTTCAGATCTAAGCAATTCCAAATAATTGGTGGGGAGTGGTGCATTTCAGGTTGAACCACAAAGATTTTTTATTTAGTTAACTCTCAGTGAATAAAAAGCTCAGTAAAAAATTAGTTCCAGGTTGACCAAAATATTTTGTTTGACCTGAAATGAAATGTCTTGTTCTGTTTTCAAGCATCTTCTTAAAAAAATAAAGGAATTTTCAAAACAAAAAGTCACTTTTAATCAAAAACTCAATGTTTCATTTTGAAAATGTGAAAACAAAACGTTTCAATTGCTTCAGATTTTTTACACCCAAACAATTTGGCAAATTCAACATAAATTCTCAAAACATTTTAATGGTCACTGAATTTCCTTTTTTCCCCCTAAAAATAAAATTGGTTGAAAAATTCCACCCCTCTACTCTACTCTACAGTAATGTTGGAAAACCATAGTGCTAATGAAGCCTTTTTGTATTAGGCCTGAGTGAACCAAAGTTATGCTATGCTTGCCCAAACCGTGTTGGAAAGCTTACAGAACTTATTAGACTGAAGGCCGTGTATTTACCTATGTCAGCTATTTTGCTTATCAGCTTGTTTGGCTCCCCAAGTGTATGCAGCTGCGTTCACATGTATGCATCCAAAGTATCTAGTACAAAGGGTCAACGGATGTATCTTGTGTCCCCTTCAGAATGACAAATGTATCCTCAACAGATGTATCTTGTAGCCCCCACAAAATGATATATGTATCCTGCGTATCCAATTATCCCCTAATAGATGCATGTACAGGCTCTACAGGTCAACCAAATGACGTAGACAAACGTAGGCTAAGTTGTTTGTTACTGATTATAAAAAGGCCCGTTCGGGCTTGTGGGGTGTGTCTCTCTCTTTGGCACTAGCCGAGATGAGAACACCCGCTCAGCTGACCGATCAATAAAGGGTGTGGTACTCGTCTTCCTGGTCCTCCGTGCCTCCTTGGTGTAATTAGGTAAGCTCCAGGGGGAAACGAGCCCTTTTGGCTAACAGTAAGACTGGGGTCTGTGTAGAACTGGCCAGGGAGCCATTACTGATTCCTCTCCAACTTCTCTGCCCAGGTGCTGCTGCAACTCTCAGTCAGCATTCTGAGTCAGTACCCCTGACTTCTAGTCACCTAAACATTTTCTCACATTGCCTCTTTACATCAAATCATTCACTGTATGTCTAATCTAAAGCGGCAGGAGTTTTGAGGGTAGAAAAATAAAATTATGTTATAATGGAAAGTAACACCCTCCAAAAAAAGTTTCAACTGGGAGAAATATAACTTACTAATATCTTCATGGAGTTCACCTAAAAAGAGAGAGAAAGAAATCCACATAAATAATTAGATGCTTGTAATATTTTATCCGAGTGCATCCAGATTTAGGCCTGATCCTGCAAACACTTATTCATGTGTAGTGGTCCCACTGAATTGCGCAAAGTTACATATTGGCTTAAGTCTTTGCAATATCTGGGTTCAATTGTTATTACATGGGATTTTTCTTTACTGCCTAAAACTTCATGTAAGATGTTTCATTAGATGAAAAATAGAACTTACTGATATTGTCAAGGTGTTTCCCTAAAATAAAACAAAAACAAATACAAATTATATCATTCATTTAATATTTTCATTTAAATTATTTAAGAACTTTAAGTGAATAAAAATTTCAAGGATTTTTTTTTCATTTTTAAATTAATTCCCAGTATCAAGATCATCAGTACTAACATTTTCGTTCATGTTGCATTACCCTTATGGATTCACTACACATACAGATCAATCTGTTAGCCAAAAGGGCTCGTTTCCTCCCGGAGCTTACCTAATTACACCAAGGAGGCACGGAGACCAGGAAGACGAGTACCACACCCTTTATTGATCGGTCAGCTGAGCGGGTGTTCCTCTCGGCTAGTGCCAGAGAAAGAGACACACCCCACAAACCCGGACGGTCCCCTTTTATAATCAGTAACAAACAACTTAGCCTACGTTCGTCTACGTCATTTGATTGACCTGTAGAACCTGTACATGTATCTGTTAGGGGATAATTGGGTACACAGGATACATATATCATTTTGTGGGGGCTACAAGAGACATACAGCTGTTGAGGATACATTTGTCATTCTGAAGGGGAAACAAGGTACATCTGTTGACCCTTTGTACTAAATATCTTGAAGACATACATGGGAACACAGCTGCATACTCTTGGGGAGCCAACATATATTTGGGGAGCCAAACAAAACTGATAAGCGAAATAGCTGACTTAGGTAGATACACGGCCTTCAGTCTAATGAGTTCTGTAAGCTTTCCAACACAGTTTGGACAAGCATAACATAACTTTGGTTTACTTAGGCCTAATACGGAAAGGCTTCATTAGCACTATGATTTTCCAACAACTCCCCCCTTTGAGAATACTCACCAAACCTTTTGGCTGAGTTTTCTCACACTTTGAGGCCAAAAAAAAAGCAATTAAGCTCTAGGGAGCTGGGGTTATTAATGAGGGGGTATTAAGTCCCACATGCATCCTTTCCATGGATCCGGCAGGATTCGGTATGTGGGAGCCACACCCACCCTAACCGGTCCATATGCTTGGAAGGAGCACTGTAAATGTTCACACTTCCATCCAGAAAGTGTCCAAATATGTTTCCATGACCACAGATCAGATGGTTCCTGATGTGTCTGTAAGGGCAGTGGGCCAAGTTTGGTGCTTAAGATCATTCCAAATGGCCATCAGCTGGTCATTCAGGAAATCCTGGATTTCTAAACATGCTAGATCCCACTGCAATGCCTTCCCAGCCTCAGTGATATTCAATACCATCTCTGTCAGTAACTTCTGGGTCATAGAACTAAGGGTGGAAATGACATGTAACTCACCAACTCCAGCCTATACTTAAGATAGCTGAGCTTCAAAAATAAGGCTAGTGGCCTTTTCTAGTTGGCCCAATTTCTTAGCATATTCTCGGCTTTGAAAAATAATTCAGATGACTGCAACACTATTGGCCCCAGCCCACAGGGATCTGGTCAATTCCCTTTCCTTCTATAGGAAATAACCCAGGCTCTTTGTTGTGCTAATCTAATGAGCAATCTCGGTATGTAAAAGTGATCTGAAAACTGGATAAAGACAATATCATTTAAAATCCAATTAGGGAGGGCAAGACATACTAAAGGATTTATCCAAAACACAGGGCGCAGCCTGTAGAATAAACCCCAACATTCAATTAATACCACATTCCCAAGCAGGGGTCCCACAAGTTTGTTCCTGCCAGTGTATAATTCTTTGATTCTTTACCAGGGTCAGTTCTCAATGTCCTTTTTAGTCAGGAATTCCTAGACTTTGGCAGTGTCAGTGGAGTGAGTGTTTCTTCTAGAAAAGTTCAAAGGCACAGTAGACAAGGGAGAGGTTAGCTAGCACGTCACCTTGTCCTTTTTCCCTGCTGTCCAGAAGCACAGTTGAACTAGAAGAAAGAATAGGCTAATTATCAGTAGGAGAATTCTCCTGATGTAGAGGAGTCTTTTTGCAGTGAGAATCATGGGTCCAAGCAGTCAGTCTTTGGCACTTCACAGCGGTGTTGGTAATCAGCAGGACTCACTAAGGGCCTTTCCAGCGTGGAGCCAAAGCAGTCTTTCGTTGGTGGACCTGTACATTGATCCGGTCTCCAGGTTCCATGGAGTGGCAGGGCTGCTAGGGTCTTCGGGTAGTGCGTCTTTACCTGTGTAAAAAGGAAACCTAACACATTGCATTAGTGTCTTTGCAGATTTTACAGCTGGTTGGGCATATTCAAGCCCCCCTTTTCTGGTTGTTAAAACTTGGTTAACTGTGAACAGTGTCCTTGAACGAAGTCAGTGTATCTCTTTTTTTTTTTTTTTTTTTTTTGGACTGAGCTTGCTAATTAAAGTTTTTCTCAGTTAACTCGTTCTTTTTCCTTTCCCCCTTTTTGGCTTCTTTTTTAACCTACAAAGGAAACTTTTACTTTTTACTTATACACCTTTTGTTAACAATGAACACATACACATTGCTGTTATACAGTACATTAGTCTTATTATTTAATGTATGCCACATATACCCTTCTACTAAAATAACCTTATTACAGAGCTTTGGAACAACAAGCCAGGACAAGCACACCCACTTTGATGAGTTAATTCAATACAACTTCTAGTTCAATAGCTTTCCACCATCCCCAGCCCTCTGGCTAGAAATCTGAGGTAGCCAGAAGGATGGCATGCACAATATGGGGAGTGGGTTAACTTTTCATGTCCGTGCTTCCAAAGACTGTTAGTATGCAAATTTTAATAACAATTTTTAATTAAAAGATTTGGCCAATGTAGTTTCTTTCTCTTACTTAAGAAAATGTATTAGACTTTAGTAGATCACATTTTTCTGATGTATCCAAACACTTTGTATTCTAAGTTGAACAAAACAAGTATCTGCATTTCAATCCAACACTTCCGCTTGATTTCAAATCAGACCATCCCATGAAAATATTAAACACAACAATTCTGGCCACGAGACAAACACCACAAGACAGAACATAAAACATAATTTTTACTGTGCCAGTAACTCATGGTACGTTGAATGCTGTTTAGCTGGCATTAGTTTTCTTTGATTATCTGAAAGACAAAAACAGAGGTCTACCCCTTCTGGGCAGTCAATTATTGCTTAAAATATACAAATACCCTTGTTGATTTTAGGCAAAACAGGGGAATTACCCCATATTTTCTTGTATATGTTTTATAGGCAGCCCAGGTTTCAGTGGCTTTTACCTTATCAGTTAGATAATTTGCATTAATACAGATGCTTTCTGGCTTGCTTTTTACTTTTAACTCCTGCTTTTAAACACTGAAAGAAAACATCACCACTTATAGTGCCTTAGAGCCTAATAAATTTTCATTTACATAGCACTGTATACATTCTTTAGCTAATTCAACAAAATTGTTCATAGCCAAATGATTGCAATCTAATAATTTCTTTGCCTGAATTTATTTACAAACATTTAAAAAAAAACACCAAGAACTTTTCTCTTTAGCATTTTTACAAAGTTCAACTACTATTCCCTCCAGCAACTACAGAGTTAACTCTTCACTCTCCTTCAAATCACTTGCTCTTTCCTTATATCACTTGCTTGGCTCCCAACAGCCACTTACCAATTCAAATCACCATTCCAAATATCCTCCTGAGTATTTGAAATCCCCATGCTTACACTCACTTACTTCTTCCTTCCACTTAGACCCTCAAAAGTTTCCAACCTGTTCTCCAAGCTCTCTGTCTGTTGCCTGCCCGCCTGGGCCCGATCCTTTTTTTTTTTTTTTGCGCTGAACCGTTTGTTTCATGGGCTTCTGCCCCCACCCTTCTGGTCTTTTTCCTAAAACATTTTATTCACAAGACTACCCGAGTCCTCCCGTGTGAGGCTCGCCACCTGGGCAAAACGCATGGCCCACTGGCGTTTAACTATTTAATTGCCTCTTGTAGCAAACACACTGCTGTTACGGCGTATGCTGAGCACAAATGGTTAAATTTTAACAAGTCCCTGAAGGACTGGTACTTGCTTAGCCAGGGCTTCCTTTTCTAACTGGAAGTCCTGTCTCAAGGCCTGCAACTTGCCCTGGCGCAGGTTTGAGTTGCTGCCTGGTTCATGATCTATGCTCTTAATTGCTTAATTCTAGTTATCAAATACACATTTTTTTCTCCAACTACTGTATTGCCCAGTCCTGCTACGACTGGGGGTAGATCCTTTCACCTGCCACCCTTCCTGGTCAACCAGGGTGGAGAGAGGAATGCTAAACCCTTCTCCAGTTCTCAGACTTACTGCAGCTGAGAGTGGGCACACCTTTAACTATGCAATCCTCAACATATAACACCAACAGAACCAAATAAAACAAACATAAAACAACAAGGGTAAAACAAATAGATGGTGTAAATTCTACAGGGTTCCCCCATTCTCTATTGCTCACCAAACTGTGACAAATTTCTGTTACCAATCAATCCCTCATGTCAGGTGATCAGACAGGACAGGACTGCAGGACATTGGGGGAGGATAGAGAAAACACACCATATAACCAAATTTTAAAGCTTCATTAAAAATAATAAAACAACAATGGAGAGTGTTGGGAACGCTCCCACATCACTCAGGAAAAATATAAATGCCCCAAGCCTTAAGCCATGTTAATACTCACACATGTCCAGACTGGCCACGTCTGTGTATAACGTTCAGAAAAGGGGGAATAGGTGGACGGGAAATTATCCGATATACAGCTTGTTCAGAATTTCCAACATGCTTCCGCTCTTGGGATGGCTGTTCTTTTACACCCTGGAATCTCCTGCGGTGTCTCTTTCAGAGATTCTAGTCCAGGTCAGCTACCTCTGGCTTCTCCAGTGTCACCAAGCCACACCAACTCCGGGGTTGACTGTTGGATCTTACTAAACAGTTAAGCTTTGCAAATGCAATTTCAATTCTGTAACTTGTACTGCCTTTGGTTTGCCTGTCTCTATTTTTCCACAACCAGCTGGGGCTGAAAGCAGTTTTTTTTATACTTAGCATAGTCTGTGCTGATTCTTGACCTTGAACACAAAGCAACTTTCTATCTCTCTGCCAAGCTGCATTTCAAATTAACCCGTACCTAGACAAATTGCTCACACTGTGTCAGAGGCTTTTCTTTGACGATTAAAAGCTCCTCTGAGATATATGATCTTATCTAGATTGAAAGTACCTTCTAATGGACATTGTTTAGATGGATCTTCACGCGTGTGAAGATTCCAATTCTCTAAATACCTGCAGGTTTTAGAACCATAATGTACGTACATAAAATATGCTGGGGTACCCTTAGGGGGTGAGGTGGAATGTTTAGACTGTCCCTTACCCATTTTCCACTTACACACACACACACACACACACAGAGGGTGCCCTGTTCGTGCTAGCAGCTCATAAACTAAGGATCTCTCCCTACAGGGCACTCACACAGGAGAGACTAACGAAGATGACCACGACTCTCCTACACCTCCCTTCAGCAAAGAGCGTCGGCTAGTCTCTGGGAGATGGCGCAGCTTACTCTGATTGCATCCAGTGAGATGATCAGACTGTCAGTAGCCCACACGGAAAGGAAGGGGGGGGAGAGAAGATGGGTTCACACGCTCCTAGACCCGGTTATCACAGTTTCGGCTTCCAGCATACCAATAGAACAAGAAACAAAAGTACCCCTACCAAAAAGAAAAGCCAGCCCTGGGGCTGCTCCCAGTAATTGTTCAGCACGGCCCACGGACTCATGGAGTTAATGGAATTATTCATTAGCCGTGTCTGAACCTAGGTACCTTAACCAGAAAGCTTTTACCCAGTCTTTTACCATTAGGGGCCCAAAGTCCCAACCCTCACTTCGGGGGCGTTAATCCTCAAACCCAGGAGGTAAACGCACTTACCGCGCCCGGAGTGGCCGCGTCCGGCAGGTGGACTCCCCTCTTCTGGTACTGTCTTCCCTCCGTGTCTGCTGGAGTTCTCTATGGAGGGGGCGTAGCCGTCCCGGCCGATTGCGGCGACTCGGAGCTCGAGCAAACCAACAGCTCAAGGTGGCCACTCTCCTGAGCCGTCCTCGGCCGCCGGTCAACGCCTCCTACAGGGAGAGAAGTCCCGGCGGAGTCGCCAATTTGTTAGCCAAAAGGGCTCGTTTCCCCCCGGAGCTTACCTAATTACACCAAGGAGGCACGGAGACCAGGAAGACAAGTACCACACCCTTTATTGATCGGTCAGCTGAGCGGGTGTTCCTCTCGGCTAGTGCCAGAGAAAGAGACACACCCCACAAACCCGGACGGTCCCCTTTTATAATCAGTAACAAACAACTTAGCCTACGTTCGTCTACGTCATTTGATTGACCTGTAGAACCTGTACATGTATCTGTTAGGGGATAATTGGGTACACAGGATACATATATCATTTTGTGTGGGCTACAAGAGACATACAGCTGTTGAGGATACATTTGTCATTCTGAAGGGGAAACAAGGTACATCTGTTGACCCTTTGTACTAAATATCTTGAAGACATACATGGGAACACAGCTGCATACTCTTGGGGAGCCAACATATATTTGGGGAGCCAAACAAAACTGATAAGCGAAATAGCTGACTTAGGTAGATACACGGCCTTCAGTCTAATGAGTTCTGTAAGCTTTCCAACACAGTTTGGACAAGCATAACATAACTTTGGTTTACTTAGGCCTAATACGGAAAGGCTTCATTAGCACTATGATTTTCCAACAAATCCTTTCAAAGGTTTACAGTTCTGAATTATTTGTAGGATTCAGGCCAATCCTGTTTCACAGACCCTAATCTCCTGTTGGCTTCACTGGTAATCGAGAGTGCAAAGACAGCAGGATCAAATCCTAAAATGCGAATAGTTTGTTGATATGACTTGAGCCTTCAATATTTATTTGCTTCTCTAGCTAGGGAGATTGTGAAATCTCCATCACTGGAGGTTTTTAAGAACAGGTCAGACAAACACTGTCAGGGACGGTCTAGGTATGCTTCACCCACATGTACCAAGGCAGGATGGGGGGAAGTGGCAGGACTAGAAAACCTCTTGAGGTCCCTTCCAGTTCTGCATTTTTACAATTCTCTGGGTCTTTATTAGTGCTGTTGCTTTTACTATAAAGATTACTGGCAGTATTTTCCTAGCTCTGTTCCCACTGAAGTTAATGGGAGTTTCACCACTGACTTCAGTAAGAGCAAATTTAGGCCAGTCCCGGGTGCTTTTGATAATGCCAGTCTAATAGGTTTAGACTGTCCCTTGTATGCCACAACTCGATTACGTTATGGCCCAATTCAGGAAAGCACTTACATAAGAACATAAGAACGGCCATACCAGGTCAGACCAAAGGTCCATCTAGCCCAGTATCCTGTCTAAGGTGCCACAGGATTCTTTGCTGTGTCTACTGACAGTGGCCAATGCCAGGTGTCCCAGAGGGAATGAACCTAACAGGAAATGATCAAGTGACCTCTCTCCTGCCATCCATCTCCATCCTCTGACGAACAGAGGCTAGGGACACCCCCATTTCTTACCCATCCTGGCTAATAGCCATTTATGGACTTAACCTCCATGAATTTATCCAGTTCTCTTTTAAACGCTGTTATAGTCCTAGCCTTCACAACCTCCTCAGGCAAGGAGTTCCACAAGTTGACTGTGCGCTGTGTGAAGAAGAACTTCCTTTTATTTGTTTTAAACCTGCTGCCTATTAATTTCATTTGGTGACCCCTAGTTCTTGTATTATAGGAATAAGTAAATAACTTTTCCTTATCCACTTTCTCCACATCACTCATGATTTTATATACCTCTATCATCTCCCCCCTTAGTCTCCTCTTTTCCAAGCTGAAGAGTCCTAGCCTCTTTAATTTCTCCTCAGATGGGCCCCTCTCCAAACCCCTAATCATTTTAGTTGCCCTTCTCTGAACCTTTTCTAGTGCCAGTATATCTTTTTTGAGATGAGGCGACCACATCTGTACACAGTATTCGAGATGTGGGCGTACCATGGATTTATATAAGAGCAATAATATATTCTCAGTCTTATTCTCTATCCCCTTTTTAATGATTCCTAACATCCTGTTTGCTTTTTTGACCGCCTCTGCACACTGCGTGGACATCTTCAGAGAACTGTCCACGATGACTCCAAGATCTTTTTCCTGACTCGTTGTAGCTAAATTAGCCCCCATCATATTGTATGTATAGTTGGGGTTATTTTTTCCAGTGTGCATTACTTTACATTTATCCACATTAAATTTCATTTGCCACTTTGTTGCCCAATCACTTAGTTTTGTGAGATCTTTTGGAAGTTCTTCACAGTCTGCTTTGGTCTTAACTGTCTTGAGCAGTTTAGTAAGCTTAAACACACTTAAGCATGTGTTTCAAGACTAAAGTTAAACACTTGCTTAGGTGCTATGCTGAATTGGGGCCTCGGCCTATAATCACTTGGATGCTACAGTGAACAATAAAACAGCATCAGAGTTTCTGTTGGAAACTTTATTTCTGTTCCCTTTCATGTTTCTTCCATTGCCTTTTGGTGACCTTAGTGCATAGTGAACCTTGGGGAGGGAGGGGGACTGCGCTGGAGAACAGAGTTAAAATTCTTAATGTGAGATGACTGTCACGGAGTGTGGGGGAGTCCGGCTCTGCACCCCTCTGCCTGGGACTCGCAGTGACTCTCAGCCAGCCACTCACCTGCTGCCCCGCCTCTGCTCATCCTCGTCCCCCAAGGCCCTGCCCACTTGCTGTTCACTTGCCTCTGCCCCCTACCGCCAGACCCCCTACCTGCCCCTCACTCTTCCCCCAAGACGCCACTCACCTGCTGCTTGCGCCTCCCCTAAGGGGGGCTACCAGGGGGCCATCGGGCCAGGCACCCATCACTTTTTCCTACCTTAGGTGAGCAGGGGGTGGGGGGTCCCTGGGGAAGGAGGCGGAGCAGGGGCAGGAAGAGGCAGAGAGAGGGAGGGGGTTCGGGGGAACGGCTGAGCGGGGGTGTGACGTTATTGATATAAACTGGGACCATACAGAACATGGGTTGCAACCAAGGTCCTGTAGTGGCACCAAATCTTAGGTAAAGGGGGTCATCTAACGTGTCTAAGACCAGATTATGGGTTGCTGGTTATAATTATGCTGTCTGTATGTCTGTATCATTTTTAGTTGAAGTTATAAATGTTGGCTCTGTGCTGTCTGTATTTTCAAGTGGGCAGGGCCTTGGGGGACGAGGATGAGCAGGGGCGGGGCAGCAGGTGAGTGGCGTCTTAGATCATAGAATTGGAAGGGACCTCAGGAGCTCAGCTAATCCAACCCCCTGCTCAGAGCAGGACCAATCCCCAGACAGATTTTTACCCCAGTTCCCTAAATGGCCTCCTCAAGGATTGAATTCACAACCGTGGGTTTAGCAGGCCAATGCTCAAACCACTGAGAGATCCTCTTGGGGGAAGTGAGGGGCAGGTAGGGGGTCTGGGGGAGGGGGCGGAGGGCAGTGAACAGCAAGTGGGCGGGGCCTTGGGGGAAGAGGATGAGCAGGGGCAGGGCCTCTATGGCCGGGCCATGGTCTAGGCACCGGTGGCCCCCCAACTTCTAGGGGTCACTCATCTGAAACCCAGGATGAAAGTGACATGGGCCTGAGTCTTGTTGGGGCTGAGGCTACATCACACCTTTACCTTCGGGGCTCTACCGGGGCATGAAGCCCCCAGACACGGCCAGAGACAGGGCAAGGGGCCTCAGCACGGGAGAGAGTCAGGCCCAGAGTTAGACGAGGGGGGCAGAGAATATTCTTCATTCTGGTTAGTTAAACGTCGCCCTTGCTAGAAATTCTTCCTCTATTTTCTCCAGTTCGCTCCCTGCAGAAGTGAGAGTAAGCTCGGCCGTGCCCGTAGCCCTTTAAATCATCACTGGAGACCCCAGCCGCAGCCGCTGCCCCGGGGGCTCCAGCAACAGGGCTCGGGCGGCGATTTAAAGGGTGCAGGGCTCTGCTGTGGTAGCAGCAGCCGGAGTCCCGGGCCCTTTGAATGGCCCCAAGCTCTGGGGCTCACAGCAGCCTCCGCAGCTGGTAGCTCTGGCAGTGATTTAAAGGGCCCAGGGCTCCCAGCCACCTCTACTGCAGTCGGAGCCCTGGGCCCTTTAAATCTCGATTCAAAGGGCCTGGGGCTCTAACAGCCCCGCCTCTTCCACCAGAGGCCCCGCCCTTTCTGGTCGAGGCCCCGCCCCCCGCTCAGGACTCCCGCGTACCGGTAAGTCCTTTAAGTGACTTTCACCCCTGACTCCCTGACTCTGTAGCTCTGCCCCATTCCCCTGTTTGTTCCTCAGAATTAGCAGGTTCTGTCAATTCATAGCAGCAATCCCGCCATAACACGACAGCCTGAAATCTCAGCTCTCCCTCTCCCCTCGCACAGGACTTGCTGCTAGCTGAAGTGGAGAAAAAGTGTCAATGGGAGCTGCAGGAAGCAGCAGCCAGCACATCCCTCGGCCTATGCTGCTTCCCGCAGCCCCCATTGGCCTGGAACAGTGAACGGCAGCCACTGGGCACTGTGGGGCTCCATGCCTGCCAATGCTCCAGGTAAACAAACCGTCTCGGCCCGCCAGAGGCTTACCCTGAGCGACCCCTGATTGTGACTCTGGATCCAGACACGGCTCCTCCCCAACTCGGCCTGTTCGAGGATCGGAAAAGTGTGAGATGGGGACACACCTGGCAGAATCAGTCCAACAAGCCCGAGAGATTTGACTCTAGGGCCTGTGTGCTGGGTGATCTGCCGGTCCCGCACCTTCGGCATCCACCGCCGAATAGCCGCCGAAACCGCGGGACTGGCGGACCTCCCGCAGAAACGCCGCCGAAGACAGCCTGACTGCCGCCCTCACAGTGACCGCCAGGCCACCCCCCACCCTGGCTTGCCACCCCAGGCACGCGCTTGCTGCTCTGATCCCTGGAGCCGCCCCTGCATGGGGACAATCAGCTGGTCTTCTGTAGTCTCTGGTGTTCACCTCACTGTGGCCTGGGAAGACTCCCATCTGTCACTCTAGCAGAACCTCTTCTACCCCCTTAGCTCCTGGCCTCTATGATCCTGGAGGGTCAATTATCTCAGGGGGTCACTCAGGCCATTGTGAAGCCAGGTGCCTGTGGGAGCAAACAGGGCTGGGTCAATGTGTTAGGAGTCCATTGAACCTCCACACAGAGCTGTGGGAAATATAAAAATAAAGACAAAACCTAGCTTCTTAAATCTGCATAAAACATATTCCAGTTATGTCACATTTACACTCGTGAGCGTATTTCTGGAAAGCATTATGGGTGCAACGTCGCAGCACTAATGAAATTTAGCCTTCGAAAGGTGTGGTGGGGGAGAAGGATGCAGCAGCCTCTCAGAATGTTTGTCGAAGTGGTTAGAGGCTCTCATTCAGAAAAAGGGTGTTTGAGTTTCAGGCTAAATGCACCTTTTTTTCCTGTGCTCCACCAATGGCACCTTATGATGGGATGCTCTGTTCACCCTGGGCTGGTGCTGCCTCCTGACTATCCTGAGGATTAGCTGTGTGTGGCCAATGCCCCTGCTTGTGGTCACACGCTGCATCTCTGCCTGTCACTCTCAGTCTGCAGCCCCTCTCTCACTCCAGAAGCTGCTGCTACCTCTTCATGGACCTGGCCCTTTGGACAGGTCTCTATATTGTTTTCCCCTTCTGGGGCAGAGTCCTTCAAAATCTCCCATTCGAGAGGTATCCTGTGCCCTGATCCTTTGACTCCTGCCGTTGCTCAGGCAGGCTTCCAGGTCTCTGTCCCTCTCCTGCCACTTCCCCAGTGGTGGGAGTGGAACCCAGGCCGGCCGTGTACTCCACGGGCCAGCCCAGCGACTCTAGAACACACAGCCAAGGTTCAGTCTCCAGGGTGCGAAGGATTCACAGTGCCTGAAGGGGAACTGGCTGAACACAGCGCACAGCTCTGTGTGTGAGGTACAGGTCCTGGGGGTGGCTCCAGATTGTATGTTGTTCTTCCTAATGAAACTCTTCTGCCCGTCTGAGTTGGCAGCAACAAGGGCCGGGTTCAGTCTGTAGGGGTTCTATTTCAATAACACAATGTAAAACCGGCTCGACACCCACCCAGTGACCTGGGACAATTACATATCACCCCCCTAAGGGGCAAGACTTCCCCTCTCACAAGCACAGAGTCTGAGTGTAGCAAAATCCTTTTAATAAAGGAGGGAAACAATGTGGCATCATGTTGGGAAAACACCACAAACAGGATTCATAACACAAACCATGAGCAAAAGACCCACCACCAAGAAAGTTTGGCAGTGTCCTTTCCGCCTCAGGGTCTAAAACTCCAGCAACCCAACAGTTTCCCCCGACCCGCAGTTTCTGTCCTTGGTCAGTGCAGCCTCCAGAGGAGAGAAGTTCCTCTGCAGAGTTTACCTCCCAGCCTGGGTGGAAGCAGGGGAAGGTATGGGGGGGTGAGGTTGTGCATCTTACATGCTCAACTGCTCAGGTTGACAGCTGATTGTCACAACTCTCCAGGGGGTTCAGCTGCAATATTCACCACCAGCTGCGCCTCTCCGCCAGCCTCTCTGCTATCGGCTCTCTCCGACAGCCGCCCTGCTATCCGCTCCTCTCCGCCAGCCTCTCTGATATCAGCTCCTCTCCGCCAATCACCCTCCTATCGGCTCCTGTCGGCCAGCCGCCCTGCTATCAGCTACTCCACGCCAGCCGCCCTGCTATCCGCTCCTCCCCGCCAGCCGCCCTCCTATCCGCTCCTGAGTCAGCCACCCTGCTATCCGCTCCGATCCGTCAGCCACTCTGAAATACTCTCCTCTCCGTCAGCCGCTCTGCTATACGTGCCTCTCCGCCAGCCAACCTGCTTTCCGCTCCTCTCCCTCAGCCACCCTGCTTTCCGCTCCTCTCCGCCAGCCACTCTGATATCCGCTCCTCTCATTCAGCCACCCTGCTAACCTTTCCTCTCCTCCAGCCACTCTGATATCCGCTCCTCTCCGCCAGGCTCCCTGCTTTCGGCTCCTCTCCGTCAGTCACCCTGCTATCCGCTCCTCTCAGTTAGGCAACCTAGCTGCTATCCGCTCCTCTCCCTCAGCCACCCTGCTACCCGCTCCTCTCAGTCAGCCACCCTGCTACCCGCTCCTCTCAGTCAGCCACCCTGCTATCCGATCCTCTCCGCCAGCCACCCTACTATCGGATCCTCTCCGACAGCCACCCTGCTATCCGCTCCTCTCCGCCAGTCACCCTGCTATCCGCTCCTCTCCGCCAGCCACACAGCTATCCGCACCTCTCCGCCAGCCAATCTGCTATCCGTGCCTCTCCGCCAGCCAATCTGCTTTCTGCTCCTCTCCGCCAGCCAATCTGCTATCCTCTCCTCTCCGCCACCCAATCTGCTATCCGCTCCTCTTTGCCAGCCTCCCTGCTATCCGCTCCTCTCCGCCAGCCTCCCTGCTATCCGCTCCTCTCTGCCAACCACCCTGCTATTTGCTCCTCTTTGCCAGACAATCTGCTATCCGCTCCTCTCCGACAGCCACCCTGCTATCCTCTCCTCTCCGCCAGCCACCCTGATATCCGCTCCTCTCCGCCAGCCAGACTGGTATGCGCTCCTCTCCGCCAGCCACCCTTCTATCCGCACCTCTCTGCCAGCCACCCTGCTATCCGCTCCTCTATCAGCCAATCTGCTATCCTCTCCTCTCCGCCAACCACACTGCTATCCGCTCCTCTCTGGCAACCACCCTGCTGTCTGCTCCTCTCCGCCAGCCAATATGTTATCCGCTCCTCTCCGCCAGCCTCCCTGCTATCCGCTCCTCTCCGCCAGCCTCCCTGCTATCCGCTCCTCTCTGCCAACCACCCTGCTATCCGCTCCTCTCTGCCAGGCAATCTGCTATGCGCTCCTCTCCGCCAGCCACACTGCTATCCGCTCCTCTCAGCCAGACAATCTGCTATCTGCTCCTCTCTGCCAGCCTCCCTTCTATCCGCTCCTGTGTTTGCCAATCTTCTATCCGCTCCTCTCAGCCAGACAATGTGCTATCTGCTCCTCTCCGCCAGCTAATCTGCTATCCGCTCCTCTCCGCCAGCCAGCCTGCTATCCGCTCCTCTCCGCCAGCCACCCTGCTATCCGCTCCTGTGTCAGCCAATCTGCTATCCGCTCCTCTCTGCCAGCCACCCTGCTATCCGCTCCTCTCCGCCACCCAATCTGCTATCCGCTCCTCTTTGCCAGCCAATCTGCTATTTGCTCCTCTTTGCCAGACAATCTGCTATGCGCTCCTCTCCGCCAGCCACCCTTCTATACGCACCTCTCTGCCAGCCACCCTGCTATCCGCTCCTCTATCAGCCAATCTGCTATCCTCTCCTCTCCGCCAACCACGCTGCTATCCGCTCCACTCTGGCAACCACCCTGCTGTCTGCTCCTCTCCGCCAGCCAATCTGCTATCCGCTCCTCTCTGCCAACCACCCTGCTATCCGATCCTCTCTGCCAGGCAATCTGCTATCCGCTCCACTCCGCCAGCCACCCTGCTATCCGCTCCTCTCCGCCAGCCACCCTGCTATCCGACCCTCTCCGCCAGTCACCCTGCTATCCGCGCCTGTCCGCCAGCCAATGTGCTATCCGCGCCTCTCCGCCAGCCAATGTGCTTTCTGCTCCTCTCTGCCAGCCACCCTGCTATCCGCTCCTCTCCGCCACCCAATCTGCTATCCGCTCCTCTTTGCCAGCCAATCTGCTATTTGCTCCTCTTTGCCAGACAATCTGCTATCCGCTCCTCTCCGCCAGCCACCCTGCTATCCTCTCCTCTCCGCCAGCCACCCTGCTATCCGCTCCTCTCCGCCAGCCTCCCTGCTATCCGCTCCTCTCTGCCAAACACCCTGCTATCCGCTCCTCTCCACCCGGCAATCTGCTATCCGCTCCTCTCCGCCAGCCACCCTGCTATCCGTTCCTCTCCGCCAGCCACACTGCTATCCGATCCTCTCAGCCAGCCACCCTGCTATCGGATCCTCTCCGCCAGCCACCCTGCTATCCGCTCCTCTCTGCCAGCCACCCTGTTATCCGCTTCTCTCATTCAGCCACCCTGCTATCCGCTTCTCTCATTAAGCCACCCTGCTATCCGCTCCTCTCCCTCAGCCACTCTGCTATCCGCTCCTCTCCCTCAGCCACCCTGATACCCGCTCCTCTCAGTCAGCCACCATGCTACCCGCTCGTCTCTGCAAGCCACCCTTCTATCCGCTCCTCTCAGTCAGCCACCCTAGATGCCATCCGCTCCTCTCAGTCAGCCACCCTAGATGCTATCCGCTCCTCTCCGTCAGTAACCCTGAAATCAGCTCCTCTCCGCCAGCCACCCTGCTACCCGCTCCTCTCAGTCAAACACCATGCTACCCGCTCCTCTCCGCCAGCCACCCTGCTACCCGCTCCTCTCCGCCAGCCACCCTAGCTGCTATCCGCTCCTCTCCGCCAGCCACCCTAGCTGCTATCCTCTCCTCTCAGTCAGCCACCCTGCTATCCGCTCCTCTCCCTCAGCCACCCTGCTATCCGCTCCTCTCATTCAGCCACCCTGCTAACCTTTCCTCTCCCCCAGCCACTCTGATATCCGCTCCTCTCCGCCAGTCACCCTGCTTTCTGCTCCTCTCCGTCAGTCACCCTGCTATCCGCTCCTCTCAGTTAGGCAACCTAGCTGCTATCCGCTCCTCTCCCTCAGCCACCCTGCTACCCGCTCCTCTCAGTCAGCCACACTGCTACCCGCTCCTCTCAGTCAGCCACCATGATACCCGCTCCTCTCCGCCAGCCACCCTAGCTGCTATCCTCTCCTCTCAGTCAGCCACCCTGCTATCCGCTCCTCTCCCTCAGCCACCCTGCTATCCGCTCCTCTCATTCAGCCTCCCTGCTAACCTTTCCTCTCCCCCAGCCACTCTGATATCCGCTCCTCTCCGCCAGTCACCCAGCTTTCTGCTCCTCTCCTTCAGTCACCCTGCTATCCGCTCCTCTCAGTTAGGCAACATAGCTGCTATCCGCTCCTCTCCCTCAGCCACCCTGCTACCCGCTCCTCTCCGCCAGCCACCCTGCAATCCGCTCCTCTCCACCAGCTACCCTGCTTTCTGCTCCACTCCGCCAGCTACCCTGCTTTCCGCTCCACTCCGCCAACTACCCTGGTATCCGCTCCTCTCTGCCAGCCACCCTGCTATCCGCTCCTCTCTGCCAGCCACCCTGCTATCCGCTCCTCTCCGACACCCACCCTGCTATTCGCTCTTCTCCGCCAGCCACCCTGCTATTCGCTCTTTTCCGCCAGCCACCCTGCTGTTCGCTCTTTCCGCCAACCACCCTGCTATTCGCTCTTCTCCGCCAACCACCCTGCTATCCGCTGCTCTCAGTCAGCCACCCTGCTATTCGCTCTTCTCCACCAGCCACCCTGCTATCCGCTCCTCTCAGTCAGCCACCCTAGCTGCTATCCGCTCCTCTCCGCCAACCACCCTGCTATCCGCTCCTCTCAGTCAGCCACCCTGCTATCCGCTCCCCTCAGTCAGCCACCCTAGCTGCCATCCGCTCCTCTCCGCCAGCCACCATAGCTGCTATCCGCTCCTCTCCGCCAGTCACCCTAGCTGCTATCCGCTCCTCTCAGTCAGCCACCCTGATATCCACTCCTCTCCCTCAGTGACCCTGCTATCCGCTTCCCTCATTCAGCCACCCTGCTACCCGTTCCCCTCCGCCAGCCACTCTGATATCCGCTCCTCTCCGTCAGTCAACCTGCTATCCGCTCCTCTCCCTCAGCCACCCCGCTACCCGCTCCTCTCCGCCAGCCACACTGCTACCCGTTCCTCTCCGACAGCCACCCTGCAATCTGCTCCTCTCCACCAGCTACCCTGCTTTCCGCTCCTCTCCGCCAGCTACCCTGCTTTCCGCTCCTCTCCGCCAGCCACCCTGCTATCCGCTCCTCTCTACCAGCCACCCTGCAATCCGCTCCTCTCCCCCAGACACCCTAGCTGCTATCCGCTCCTCTCTGCCAGCCACCCAGCTATTCGCTCTTCTCCGCCAGCCACCCTGCTATTCGCTCATTTCCGCCAGCCACCCTGCTATCCGCTGTTCTCAGTCAGCCACCCTAGATGCTATCCGCTCCTCTCCATCAGTCACCCTGCAATACGCTCCTCTCCGCCAGCCACACTACCTGCTATCCGCTCCTCTCCGCTAGCCACCCTAGCTGCTATCCGCTCCTCTTTGCCAGTCACCCTAGCTGCTATCCGCTCCTCGCCCTCAGCCACCCTGCTACCCGCTCCTCTCAGTCAGCCACCATGCTACCCGCTCCTCTACGCCAACCACCCTGCTATCCGCTCAGATCCGCAAGCCACCCTGCTATCCGCTTCCGTCAGCCAGCCAATCTGCTATCCGCTCCTCTCTGCCAACCACCCTGCTATCCGCTCCTCTCCGACAGCCAATCTGATAACCTCTCCTCTCCGCCAGCCACCCTGCTATCCGCTCCCCTCCGCCAGCCACCCTTCTATCCGCTCCCCTCCTCCAGCCACCCTGCTACCCGTTCCTCTCCAACAGCCACCCTGCAATCCGCTTCTCTCCACAAGCTACCCTGCTTTCCGCTCCTCTCCGCCAGCTACCCTGCATTCCGCTCCTCTCCACCAGCCACCCTGCTTTCCGCTCCTCTCCGCCATCAACCCTGCTATCCGCTCCTCTCTGCCAGCCACCCTGCTATCCGCTCCTCTCCCCCAGACACCCTAGCTGATATCCGCTCCTCTCCACCAGCCACCCAGCTATTCGCTCTTCTCCGCCAGCCACCCTGCTATTCGCTCTTTTCCGCCAGCCACCCTGCTATCCGCTCCTCTCCGACAGCCAATCTGATAACCTCTCCTCTCCACCAGCCACCCTGCTATCCGCTCCCCTCCGCCAGCCACCCAGCTATCTGCTCCTCTCCGCCAGACAATCTGCTATCCGCTCCTCTCCGCCAGCCAATCTGCTATCCGCTCCTCTCCGCCAGCCAATCTGCTATCCGCTCCTCTCCGCCAGCAAATCTGCTATCCGCTCTTCACCGACAGCCAATCTGTTATCCGTACCTCTCCACCAGCCAATCTGCTATCCGCTCCTCTCCGCCAACCTTCTGCTATCCGCTCCTCTCTGCCAACCACCCTGCTATCCGCTCCTCTCCGTCAGCCAATCTGCTATTCGCTCCTCTCCGCCAGCCAATCTGCTATCCGCTCTTCTCCGCCAGCCACCCTGCTATCCGCTCCCCTCCGCCAGCCACCCTGCTATCCGCTCCTCTCCGACAGCCAATCTGCTAACCTCTCCTCTCCGCCAGCCAATCTGCTATCCACTCCTCTCCGCCAGCCACCCTGCTATCTGCTCCTCTCCGCCAGCCAATCTGCTATCCGCTCCTTTCCACCAGCCACCCTGCTATCAGCTCCTCTACGCCAGAAAATCTGCTATCCGCTCCTCTCCGTCAGCCACCCTGCTATCCGCTCCTTTCCTCCAGCCACCCTGCTGTCCACCTCTCTCCGCCAGCCAATCTGCTATCCGATTATCTCCGCCAGCCAATCTGCTATCAGCTCCTCTCAGTCAGCCAATCTGCTACCCGCTCCTTTGTCATCCAATCTGCTATCCGCTCCTCTCCGCCAGGCACCCTGCTATACACTCCTTTCCGCCAGCCACCCTGCTGTCCGCTCCTCTCCGCCAGCCAATCTGCTATCCGATTATCTCCGCCAGCCAATCTGCTATCCGCTCCTCTCCGCCAGCGACCCTGGTATCCGCTCCCCTCCGCCAGCCAATCTGTTATCCGCTGCTCTCCGCCAGCCAAAATGCTATCCGCTCCCCTCCGCAAGCCACCCTGCTATCAGATCCCGTGCGCCAGCCAATCTGCTATCTGCTCCTCTCCGCCAACCACCCTGCTATCCGCTCATCTACGCCAGCCAATCTGCTAACCTCTCCTATCCGCCAGCCAATTAGCTATCAGCTCCTCTCCTCCAGCCAATCTGCTATCCGCTCCCCTCCTCCAGCCACCCTGCTATCCGCTCCCCTCCACCAGCCACCCTGCTATCCGCTCCTCTATGCCAACCACCCTGCTATCCGCTCCTCTCCGCCAGCCAATCTGCTATCCGCTCCTCTCCGCCAGCCAATCTGCTATCCGCTCCCCTCCGCCAGCCAATCTGTTATCCGCTCCTCTCCGCCAGCCAATCTCCTATCCACTCCTCTCCGCCAGCCACCCTGCTATCCGCTCCTCTCCGCCAGCCACCCTCCTATCCGCTCCTCTCCGCCAGCCAATCTGAGATCCGTTCCTCTCCGCCAGCCAATCTGATATCCGCTCCTGTGTCAGCCACCCTGCTATCCGCTCCTCTCCGCCAGCCAATCTGCTATCCGCTCCTCTCCGCCAGCCAATCTGCTATCCGCTCCTCTCCGCCAACCACCCTGCTATCCGCTCCTCTCCGCCAGCCACCCTGCTATCCGCTCCCTTCCGCCAGCCACCCTCCTATACGCTCCTCTCCGCCAGCCAATCTGCTATCCGTTCCTCTCCGCCAGCCAATCTGCTATCCGCTCCTCTCCGCCAGCCAATCGGCTATCCGCTCCTCTCCGCCAGCCACCCTCCGATATGCTCCTCTCCGCCAGCCAATCTGCTATCCGCTCCTCTCCGCCATCCACCCTGCTATCCGCTCCTCTCTGCCAGCCACCCTGCAATCCGCTCCTCTCCCCCAGACACCCTAGCTGCTATCCGCTCCTCTCCGCCAGCCACCCAGCTATTCGCTCTTCTCCGCCAGCCACCCTGCTATTCGCTCATTTCCGCCAGCCACCCTGCTATCCGCTGCTCTCAGTCAGCCACCCTAGATGCTATCCGCTCCTCTCCATCAGTCACCCTGAAATACGCTCCTCTCCGCCAGCCACACTACCTGCTATCCGCTCCTCTCCGCTAGCCACCCTAGCTGCTATCCGCTCCTCTCCGCCAGTCACCCTAGCTGCTATCCGTTCCTCTCAGTCAGCCTCCCTGCTATCCACTCCTCTCCCTCAGCCACCCTGCTATCCGCTTCCCTCATTCAGCCACCCTGCTACCCGCTCCTCTCCGTCAGTCACCCTGCTATCCGCTCCTCTCAGTCAGCCACCCTAGCTGCTGTCCGCTCCTCTCAGTTAGGCAATCTAGCTGCTATCCGCTCCTCTCCCTCAGCCACACTGCTACCCGCTCCTCTCAGTCAGCCACCCTGCTACCCGCTCCTCTCAGTAAGCCACCATGCTACCTGCTCCTCTCCGCCAACCACCCTGCTATCCGCTCCTCTCCGCCAGCCAATCTGTTATCCGCTCCTCTCCGCCAGCCACCCTTCTATCCGCTCCCCTCCTCCAGCCACCCTGCTATCTGCTCCTCTCCGCCAGCCAATCTGCAATCCGCTCCTCTCCGCCAGCCAATCTGCTATCCGCTCCTCTCCGCCAGCCAATCTGCTATCTGATCCTAACCGCCAGCCACCCTGCTATCCGCTCCTCTCCGCCAGCCACCCTGCTAACTGCTCCTTTCAGCCAGCCACCCTGCTGTCCGCTCCTCTCCGCCAGCCAATCTGCTATCCGCTCCTGTGTCAGCCAATATGCAATCCGCTCCTCTCCGCAAGCCAATCTGCTATCAGCTCCTCTCAGTCAGCCAATCTGCTACCCGCTCCTGTGTCATCCAATCTGCTATCCGCTCCTCTCCGCCAGCCACATTGCTATCCGCTCCTTTCCGCCAGACACCCTGCTGTCCGCTCCTCTCCGCCAGCCAATCTGCTATCCGATTATCTCCGCCAGCCAATCTGCTATCCGCTCCTGTCCGCCAGCCACCCTCCTATCCGCTCCTCTCCGCCAGCCAATCTGTTATCCGCTCCTCTCCGCCAGCCAAAATGCTATCCGCTCCTCTCCGCCAACCACCCTGCTATCCGCTCATCTCCGCCAGCCAATCTGCTAACCTCTCCTATCCGCCAGCCAATCTCCTATCCGCTCCCCTCCTCCAGCCAATCTGCTATCCGCTCCCCTCCTCCAGCCACCCTGCTATCCGCTCCCCTCCTCCAGCCACCCTGCTATCCGCTCCTCTATGCCAACCACCCTGCTATCCGCTCCTCTCCGCCAGCCAATCTGCTATCCGCTCCTCTCCGCCAGCCAATCTGCTATCCGCTCCTCTCCGCCAGCCAATTTCCTATCTGCTCCTCTCCGCCAACCACCCTGCTATCCGCTCCTCTCCGCCAGCCACCCTGCTATCCGCTCCCGTCCGCCAGCCACCCTGCTATCCGCTCCCGTCCGCCAGCCACCCTGCTATCCGCTCCCGTCCGCCAGCCACCCTGCTATCCGCTCCCGTCCGCCAGCCACCCTGCTATCCGCTCCCGTCCGCCAGCCAATCTGCTATCCGCTACTCTCCGCCAGCCAATCTGCTATCCGCTCCTCTCCGCCAGCCAATCTGCTATCCGCTCCTCTCCGCCAGCCAATCTGTTATCCGCTCCTCTCCGCCAGCCACCCTTCTATCCGCTCCCCTCCTCCAGCCACCCTGCTATCTGCTCCTCTCCGCCAGCCAATCTGCAATCCGCTCCTCTCCGCCAGCCAATCTGCTATCCGCTCCTCTCCGCCAGCCAATCTGCTATCCGCTCCTCTCCACCAGCTACCCTGCTTTCCGCTCCTCTCCGCCAGCTACCCTGCTTTCCGTTCCTCTCCGCCAGCCACCCTGCTTTCCGCTCCTCTCCGCCATCCACCCTGCTATCCGCTCCTCTCTGCCAGCCACCCTGCTATCCGCTCCTCTCCCCCAGACACCCTAGCTGCTATCCGCTCCTCTCCGCCAGCCACCCAGCTATTCGCTCTTCTCCGCCAGCCACCCTGCTATTCGCTCTTTTCCGCCAGCCACCCTGCTATCCGCTCCTCTCAGTCAGCCACCCTAGATGCTATCCGCTCCTCTCCATCAGTCACCCTGCAATACGCTCCTCTCCGCCAGCCACAATAGCTGCTATCCGTTCCTCTCCGCCAGCAAATCTGCTATCCGCTCCTCTTCGCCAGCCAATCTGCTATCCGCTCCTCGCCTCCAGCCAATCTGCTATCCGCTACTCTCCGCCAGCCAATCTGCTATCCTCTCCTCTCCGCCAGCCAATCGGCTATCCGCTCCTCTCCGCCAGCCACCCTGCTATCCGCTCCTCTCCGCCAGCCACCCTGTTATCCGCTCCTCTCCGCCAGCCAATCGGCTATCCGCTCCTCTCCGCCAGCTAATCTCCTATCCGCTCCTGTCCGCCAGATACCCTGCTATCCTCTGCTCTCCGCCAGCCACCCTGCTATCCGCTCCGCTCCGCCAGCCACCCTGCTATCCGCTCCTCTCCGCCAGCGAATCTGCTAACCGCTCCTCTCCGTCATCCAATCTGCTATCCGCTCCTCTCCGCCAGCCAATCTGCTATCCGCTCCTATCCGCCAGCCACACTGCTATCCGCTTCTCTCCGCCAACCACCCTGCTATCCGCTCCTCTCCGCCAACCACCCTGCTATCCGCTCCTCTCCGCAAGCCAATCTCCTATCCGCTCCTCTCCGCCAACCACCCCGCTATCCGCTCCTCTCCGCCAACCACCCCGCTATCCACTCCTCTCCGCAACCAATCTGCTATCCTCTCCTCTCCGCGTGCCAATCTGCTATCCGCTCCTCTTTCAGACAATCTGCTATCCGCTCCTGTCCTCCAGCCAATCTGCTATCTGATCCTGTGTCAGTCAATCTGCTATCATCTCCTCTCCGCCAGCCACCATGCTATCCGCTCCTCTCAGCCAACCACCCTGCTATCCGCTCCTCTCCGCCAAGCACCCTGCTATTTGCTCCTTTCTGCAGCCAATCTGCTAACCGCTCCTCTCCGTCATCCAATCTGCTATCCGCTCCTCTCCGCCAGCCAATCTGCTATCCGCTCCTATCCGCCAGCCACCCTGCTATCCGCTTCTCTCCGCCAACCACCCTGCTATCCGCTCCTCTCCGCCAACCACCCTGCTATCCGCTCCTCTCCGCCAACCACCCTGCTATCCGCTCCTCTCCACCAGCCACCCTCCTATTCTCTCCTCTCTGCCAGCTACCCTGCTATCCGCTGCTCCCCACCAACCAGCCTGCTATCCGCTCCTCTCAGCCAGCCACTCTGCTATCCGGTCCTGTGTCAGCCACCCTACTATCCGCTCCTCTCCGCCAGCCATCCTGCTATCCGCTCCTCTCCACCAACCACCCTGCTATCCTCTCCTCTCCGCCAACCACCCTGCTATCCGGTACCTTCCGCAGCCAATCTGGTATCCGCTCCTCTGCGCCTGCCAAACTGTTATCCGTTTCTGTGTCAGCCAATATGCTATCCGCTCCTCTCTGCCAGCCACCCTGCTCTCCGCTCCTGTCCGCCAACCACCCTGCGATCCGCTCCTCTCCGCCAGCCACCCTCCTATCAGCTCCTCTCCGCCAGCCACACTGCTATCCGCTCCTCTCCGCCAGCGAATCTGCTATCCTCTCCTCTCCTTTCCGCCAGCCAATCTGCTATCCGCTCCTCTCCGCCAACCACCCTTCTATCCGCTCCTCTATGCCAGCCACCCTGCTATCCGCTCCTCTCCGCCAGCGAATCTACTATCCGCTCCTCTCCGCCAGCCAATCTGCTATCCTCACTTCTCCGCCAGCCACCCTGCTATCCGCTCCTCTCCATCAGCCACCCTGCTATCCGCTCCTCTCCGCCAACCACCCTGCTATTCGCTCCGCTCCGCCAACCACCCTGCGATCCGCTCCTCTCCGTCAACCACCCTCCCATCCGCTCCTCTCCACCAACCACCCTGCTATCCGCTCCTCTCCGCCTTCCAATCTGCTATCCGCTCCTCTCCGCCAGCTAATCTGTATCCGCTCTTGTGTCAGCCAATCTGCTATCCGCTTCTCTCCGCCACCCACCCTGCTATCCGCTCCTCTCCGCCAGCCAATCTGATATCCGCTCCTCTCCGCCTCCGAATCTGATATCCGCTCCTCTTCGCCAGCCACTCTGCTATACGCTCCTCTCCTCCAACCACCCTGCTATCCGTTCCTCTCTGCCAACCACCCCTCTATCCGCTCCTCTCCGCCAACCACCCCGCTATCCGCTCCTCTCCGCAGCCAATCTGCTATCCGCTCCTCTCCGCCTTCCAATCTGCTATCCGTTCCTGTCCGCCAGCCAATCTGCTATCCGCTCCTGTCCGCCAGCCACCCTGCTATCCACTTCTCTCCGCCAGCCCCCTGCTATCCGCTCCTGTGTCAGTCAATCTGCTATCCGCTCGTCTCCGCCAGCCACCCTGCTATACACTCCTCTCCGCCAGCCAATCTGCTATCCGCTCCTGTCCGCCAGCCACCCTGCTATCCACTTCTCTCCGCCAGCCCCCTGCTATCCGCTCCTCTCCGCCAGCCACACTGCTATCCGCTCCTGTGTCAGCCAATCTGCTATCCGCTCCTCTCCGCCAGCCACCCTGCTATCCGCTACTGTCCTCCAGACAATCTGCTATCCGCTCCTGTCCGCCAGCCACCCTGCTATCCACTCCTCTCTGCCAGCCACCCTGCTATCCGCTCCTCTCCGCCAGCCACCCTGCTATCCGCTCCTGTGTCAGCCAATATGGTATTCGCTCCTCTCCGCCAGCCCATCTGCTATCCGCGGCTGTGTCAGGCAATGTGCTATGCGCTCCTCTCCTCCAGCCAATCTTCTGTCCGCACCTCTCCGCCAGCCATTCTGCTATCCGCTCCTCTCCGCCAGCCAATCTGCTATCCGCTCCTCTCCGCCAGCCAGTCTGCTACCCGCTCCTCTCCGCCAGCCAATATTCTGTCCACTCCTCTCCGCCAGCCAATCTCCTATCCGCTCCTTTCCGCCAGCCAATCTGCTGTCCATTCCTCTCTGCCAACCACCCCTCTATCCGCTCCTCTCTGCCAAACACCCCGCTATCCGCACCTCTCCGCCAACCACCCCGCTATCCGCTCCTCTCCGCAACCAATCTGCTATCCACTCCTCTCCGCCTGCCAATCTGCTATCCGTTCCTGTATCAGTCAATCTGCTATCCGCTCCTCTCCGCCAGCCACCCTTCTATCCGCTACTGTCCGCCAGCCAATCTGCTATCCGCTCCTGTCCGCCAGCCACCCTGCTATCCACTTCTCTCCGCCAGCCCCCTGCTATCCGCTCCTCTCCGCCAGCCACCCTGCTATCCGCTCCTGTGTCAGCCAATCTGCTATCCGCTCCTCTCCGCCAACCACCCTGCTATCCGCTACTGTCCTCCAGCCAATCTGCTATCCGCTCCTGTCCGCCAGCCACCCTGCTATCCACTCCTCTCCGCCAGCCACCCTGCTATCCGCTCCTCTCCGCCAGCCACCCTGCTATCCGCTCCTGTGTCAGCCAATATGGTATCCGCTCCTCTCCACCAGCCCATCTGCTATCCGCTCCTGTGTGAGGCAATCTGCTATCCGCTCCTCTCCGCCAGCCAATCTTCTGTCCGCTCCTCTCCGCCAGCCAATCTTCTGTCCGCTCCTCTCCGCCAGCCAATCTGCTATCCGCTCCTCTCCACCAGCCAATCTGCTATCCGCTCCTCTCCGCCAGCCAATCTTCTGTCCGCTCCTCTCTGCCAGCCAATCTGCTATCCGCTCCTCTCCGCCAGCCAATCTCCTATCCGCTCCTTTCTGCCAGCCAATCTGCTGTCCATTCCTCTCCGCCAACCACCCTGCTGTCCAATCCTCTCCGCCAAGCACCCTGCTGTCCGCTCCTCTCCCGCATCCAGTCTGCTATCCGCTCCTGTGCCAGCCAATCTGCTATCCGCTCCTCTCCGCCAGCCAATCTGCTATCCACTACTGTGTCAGCCAATCTGCTATCAACTCCTCTCCACCAGCCAATCTGCTATCCGCTCCTCTGTCAGCCAATCTGCTATCAACTCCTCTCTGCCAGCCAATCTGCTATCCGCTCCTCTCCGCCAGCGAATCTCCTGTCCGCTCCTCTCCTCCAGCCAATCTGCTGTCCATTCCTCTCTGCCAACCAGCCTGCTGTCCACTCCTCTCCGCCAACCACCCTGCTGTCCGCTCCTCTACACCAGCCAATATGCTATCCGCTCCTGTGCCAGCCAATCTGCTATCCCCTCCTCCCCGCCAGCCAATCTGCTATCCACTCCTGTGTCAGCCAATCTGCTATCAACTCCTTTCCACCAGCCAGTCTGCTATCTGCTCCTGTGTCAGCCAATCTGCTATCCGCTCCTCTCCACCTGCAAAATTGCTATCCGCTCCTGTGCCAGCAAATCTGCTATCCGCTCCTCTCCGCCAGCCAATCTCCTATCCACTCCTGTGTCAGCCAATCTGCTATCAACTCCTCTCCACCAGCCAATCTGCTATCCGCTCCTGTGTCAGCCAATCTGCTATCCGCTCCTGTGTCAGCCAATCTGCTATCCGCTCCTCTCCGCCAGCCACCATGCTATCCTCTCCTGTCCGCCAGCCAATCTGCTATCCACTCCTGTCCTCCAAACAATCTCCTATCCGCTCCTGTCCGCCAGCTACCCTGCTATCCTCTCCTCTCCACCAGCCACCCTGCTATCCGCTACTCTCCTTCAGCCAATCTGCTATCCGCTCCTGTGTCAGCCAATCTGCTATCCGCTCCTCTCCGCCAGCCACCATGCTATCCGCTCCTCTCCGCCAGCCAATCTGCTATCCGCTCCTCTCAGCCAACCACCCTGCTATCCGCTCCCCTTCGCCAACCACCCTGCTATCCGCTCCTTTCCGCAGCCAATCTGCTATCCTCTCCTCTCCGCCAACCACCCTGCTGTCCGTTCCTGTGTCAGACATTTTGCTATCCGCTCCTCTCCGCCATCCACCCTGCTATTCGCTCCTGTCCGCCAGCCAACCTACTATCCGCTCCTCTCCGCCAGCGAATCTGCTAACCGCTCCTCTCCGCCAGCCAATCTGCTATCCGCTCCTCTCCGCCAGCCAATCTGCTATCCGCTCCTATCCGCCAGCCACCCTGCTATCCGCTTCCTTCCGCCAACCACCCTGCTATCCGCTCCTCTCCGCCAACCACCCTGCTATCCGCTCCTCTACGCAAACCACCCTGCTATCCGCTCCTCTCCACCATCCACCCTGCTTTCTCTCCTCTCTGACAGCCACCCTGCTATCCACTGCTCTCCACCACCCAATCTGCTATCCGCTCCTCTCAGCCAGCCAATCTGCTATCCGCTCCTCTCCGCCAGCCACCCTGCTATCCGCTCCTCTCCGCCAGCCACCCTGCTATCCGCTCCTCTCCACCAACCACCCTGCTATCCGCTCCTCTCCACCAGCCACCCTGCTATCCGCTCATCTCCGCCAGCCAATCTGCTATCCGCTCCTGTGTCAGCCAATCTGCTATCCACTCCTCTTTGCCAGCCAATCTGATATCCGCTCCTCTCCGCCAGCCACCCTGCTATACGCTCCTGTGTCTGCCAATCTGCTATCCTCTCGTCTCCGCCACCCACCCTGCTATCCGCTCCTCTCCGCCAACCACTCTGCGATCCGCTTCTCTCCGCCAACCACCCTGCGATCCGCTCCTCTCCGCCAGCCACCGTGCTATCCGCTCCTCTCCGCAAGCCACCCTGCTATCCGCTCCTGTGTCAGCCAAACTGCTATCCGCTCCTCTCCGCCAGACAATCTGCTATCCGCTCCTGTGTCAGCCAATCTGCTATCCGCTCCTCTCCGCCAGCCAAACTGCTATCCGCTCCTCTCCGCCAGCCAAACTGCTATCCGCTCCTCTCCGCCAGCCAATCTGCTATCCACTCCTCTTTGCCAGCCAATCTGCTTTCCGCTCCTCTCCGCCAGCCAATCTGCTATCCACTCCTCTGCGCCAGCCAATCTGCTATCCGCTTCTCTCCGCCAACCACCCTGCTATCCGCTCCTCTCCGCCAACCACCCTGCTATCCGCTCCTCTCCGCCAACCAATGTGCTATCCTCTCCTCTCCGTCAACCACCTTGATATCCGCTCCTCTCCGCCAGCCACCCTGCTCTCCGCTCCTTTCCGCCAGCCAACCTGCTATCCGCTCCTCTTTGCCAGCCAATCTGCTATCCGCTCCTCTCCGCCATCCAATCTGCTATCCGCTCCTGTGTCAGCCAATCTGCTATCCTCTCCTCTCCGCCAGCCAATCTTCTATCCGCTCCTCCCTGCCAGCCACCCTGCTATCCGCTCCTCTCCGCCAGCCACCCTGATACCCTCCCCTGTGTCAGCCCATCTGCTATCCTCTCCTCTCCGCCAACCACCCTGCTATCCGCTCCTCTCCGCCAACCACCCTGCTATCCGCTCCTCTCCGCCAACCACCCTGCTATCGGCTCCTCTCCGCCAACCACCATGCTATCCGCTCCTCTTTCAGACAATCTGCTATCCTCTCCTGTGTCAGCCACCATGCTATCCGCTCCTCTCCGCCAGCCAATCTGCTATCCGCTCCTCTCAGCCAACCACCCTGCTATCCGCTCCTCTCAGCCAACCACCCTGCTATCCGCTCCTCTCCGCCAAGCACCCTGCTATTTGCTCCTTTCGGCAGCCAATCTGCTATCTGCTCCTCTCCGCCAACCACCCTTGTATCCGCTCCTCTCCGCCAACCACCCTGCTATCCGCTCCTGTGTGCCAGCCAATCTGCTATCCACTCCTGTCCTCCAGCCAAACTGCTATCCGTTCCTTTGTCAGACAATTTGCTATCCGCTCCTCTCCGCCATCCACCCTTCTATCCGCTCCTTTCCGCCTGCCACCCTGGTATCCGCTCCTCTTCGCCAGCCACCCTGCTATCCCCTCCTCTCTGCCAGCCACTCTGCTATCCGCTCCTCTCCGCCAGCCACCCTGCTATCCGCTCCTCTCCGCCAGCCACCCTGCTAACCGCTCCTCTCCGCCAGCCAATCTGCTATCCTCTCCTCTCCGCCACACACCCTGCTATCCGCTCCTCTCCGCCAGCCAATCTGCCATCCTCTCCTCTCCGCCAGCCACCCTGCTATCCGCTCCTGTGTCAGCCACCCTGCTATCCGCTCCTCTCCGCCGTCCAATCTGATCTCCGCTCCTCTCCGAGAGCCAATCTGCTGTCCTCTCCTCTCCGCCAACCACCCTGCTATCCGCTCCTCTCCGCCAGCAAATCTGCTATCCACTCCTCTGTCAGCCAATCTGCTATCCGCTCCTCTCCGCCAGCCACCCTGCTATGCACTCCTCTCCGCCAGCCACCCTGCTATCCGCTCCCCTCCGCCATCCAATCTGCTATCCGCTCCTCTCCGCCAGCCAATCTGCTATCCGCTGCTCTCCGCCACACACCCTGCTATCCGCTCCTCTCCGCCAGCAAATCTGCTATCCACTCCTCTGTCAGCCAATCTCCTATCCTCTCCTCTCCGCCAGCCACCCTGCTAACCGCTCCCGTCCCCCAGCCAATCTGCTATCCGCTCCTCTCCGCCAGCCAATCTGCTATCCGCTCCTCTCCGCCAGCCAACCTGCTATCCGCTCCTGTGTCAGCCATCTGCTATCCGCTCCTCTCCGCCAGCCCCTTAAAATCCCTATGTCCCGCTTGCCCCAGGCTGAGTTAGCTGAGCGTAAGTAATTGCAGGCCATTACAGGCCAGCTTGATATCCAAATTACCTTGTTCTTTTGACCTGTTGTATTTGGAAAAGATTATAGTTGGTATAATGACCCTACTCTTGTTAGAGGACTGGTGGAAGGGGATGAATATTGACCCCAAGAACTGTCTTCTGGTAACGGGGGTTGTCATAAACGTTTAGTTAAGGGTTACGGTTTTTTTCTACCTGTAAAGGGTTAACAAGCAGTACCTGTGAACACCTGACCAGAGGACCAATCAGGGACAAGAGATTTTAAAATCTCTGTGGAGGGAAGTTTTTTTTTCTGTTCTTTGTGTTAGAGAGTCTCTCTTGGTAGTTAAGGGAGTCCAGACATCTTAATCAAGTCCTCCCAGGTTTCTGCAATAAATTCTTCTATTCAAGCTAGTGAGTATTAGCAAGGAACTAGTATTCTTATACTTTTATTTCTGTATTTGCAATTCTGTGTTTTGCTATAGAATTTCTTTAATGATGTACTGTTATTGCTTTTACTGAGAAAGAAAGGAGGGGGGATTCTCTCCAGAGATTGATAAGTTTAGACCCTGTGTATTGCTCCATCTTGGTATTGCAGAGACAGTTTACTTTCTTTTATTCTTTAATAAATCTTTCCTGTTAAAGACTTGGTTGATCTTTCCTTGGGTGAATTCTCAGGGAAAGGGGAGGAGGGAGGAGGAAGGCATCCCTCTGTAGTTGGATCCCGGTATCTCTCCTAGGAAAAGGGAGCGGGGAGGAAGCAGGGGGGAATGGTTTATTTCTCCCAGGTGTAAGAAATCCAAGGATTTTTGGGAAGGACTGTGTCCCAATACATGTACATTATTGGGTGGTGGCAGCTTTTAACAGATCAAAACTAGGATTTTAGTTTAGGGGAGTCCATGCAGGTTCCCATCTTGGAACCCAAGATGGGAATAAACCTATGACCTATGATAGCAGGGTGGCTGACACAGAAGCGGATAGCAGGGTGGCTGGCGGAGAGGAGCGGATAGCAGATTGGCTGATGGAGAGGAGCGGATAGCAGATTGGCTGGCGGAGAGCAGCGGATAGCAGGGTGGCTGGCGGACGGGAGCGGATAGCAGGGTGGCTGGCGGACGGGAGCGGATAGCAGGGTGGCTGGCGGACAGGAGCGGATAGCAGATTGGCTGGAGGACAGTAGCGGATAGCAGGGTGGTTGGCGGAGAGGAGCGGATAGCAGGGTGGCTGGTGGAGAGGAGCGGATTACAGGGTGGCTGGCGGAAAGGAGCGGATAGCAGGGTGGTTGGTGGAAAGGAGCGGATAGCAGGGTGGCTGGCGGAGAGGAGCGGATAGCAGACTGGCTGGCGGAGAGGAGCGGATAGCAGGTTGGCTGGCGGAGAGGAGCGGATAGCAGGGTGGCTGGCGGAGAAGAGCGGATAGCAGGGTGGCTGGCGGAGAGGAGAGGTTAGCAGATTGGCTGGCGGAAAGGAGCGGATAGCAGGGTCGCTGGCGGAGAGGAGCGGATAGCAGGGTGGCTGACGGAGAGGAGCGGATAGCAGAGTGGCTGACGGAGAGGAGCGGATAGCAGGGTGGCTGGCGGGAGGGAGCGGATAGCAGTGTGGTTGGCAAAGAGGAGCGAATAGCAGGGTGGCTGGCGGAGAGGAGCGGATAGCAGATTGGATGGAGGACAGGAGCGGATAGCAGATTGGCTGGCGGAAAGGAGCGGATAGCAGATTGAATGGCGGACAGGTGCGGATAGCAGATTGGCTAGCAGACGGGAGCGGATAGCAGGGTGGTTGGCGGAAAGGAGCGGATAGCAGACTGACTGACGGAGAGGAGCGGATAGCAGGGAGGCTGGCGGAGAGGAGCGGATAGCAGGGTGTCTGGCGGACAGGAGCGGATAGCCGATTGGCTGGCGGAGAGGAGCGGATAGGAGGGTGGCTGGCGGAGAGGAGCAAATAGCAGATTGACTGGCGCAGAGGAGCGGATAGCAGGGTGGCTGGCGGAGAGGAGCGGATAGCAGGGTGGCTGGCGAAGAGGAGCGGATAGCCGATTGGCTGGTGGAGAGGAGCGGATAGCAGGGTGGCTGGCGGAGATGAGCGGATAGCAGGGTGGCTGGCGGAGAGGAGCGGATAGCAGATTGGCTGGCGAAGAGGAGCGGATAGCCGATTGGCTGGCAGAGAGGAGCGGATAGCAGGGTGGTTGGAGGAGAGGAGCGGATTGAAGATTGGCTGGCGGAGAGGAGCGGATAGCAGATTGGCTGGTGGAAAGGAGCGGATAGCAGGGTGGGTGGCAGAGAGGAGCGGATAGGAGGGTGGCTGGCGGAGAGGAGCGGATAGCAGGGTGGCTGGCGGAGAGGAGCGGATAGCCGATTGGCTGGCAGAGAGGAGCGGATATCAGGGTGGTTGGCGGAGAGGAGCGGATAGCAGATTGGCTGGCAGAGAGGAGCGGATAGCCGATTGGCTGGCGGAGAGGAGCGGATAGCCGATTGGCTGGCGGAGAGGAGCGGATAGCCGATTGGCTGGTGGAGAGGAGCGGATAGCCGATTGGCTGGCGGAGAGGAGCGGATAACAGGGTGGCTGGCGGAGAGGAGCGGATAGCAGGGTGGCTGGCGGAGAGGAGCGGATAGCCGATTGGCTGGCGGAGAGGAGAGGATAGCAGATTGGCTGGCGGAGAGTAGCGGATAGCAGATTGGCTGGAGGCGAGGAGCGGATAGCAGATTGGCTGGCGAAGAGGAGCGGATAGCAGATTTGCTGGCGGAGAGGAACGGATAGCAGCTAGTGTGGCTGGCGGAGAGGAGCGTATTGCAGGGTGACTGATGGAGAGGAGCGGATAGCATCTAGGGTGGCTGACTGAGAGGAGCGGATAGCAGGGTGGCTGGCGGAAAAGAGCGAATAGCAGGGTGGTTTGCGGAGAGGAGCAGATAGCAGGGTGGGTGGCGGTGAGGAGCGGATAGCAGATTGGTTGCGGAGAGGAGTGAATAGCGGGGTGGTTGGCGGAGAGGAGCGGATAGCAGGGTGGTTGGCGGAGAGAAGCGGATAGCAGTGTGGCTGGCGGATAGGAGCGGATATCAGGGTGGCTGGCGGAGAGGAGCGGATAGCAGGGTGGCTGACACAGGAGCGGATAGCAGATTGGCTGGCTGAGAGGAGCGGATAGCAGGCTGGTTGCTGGAGAGCAGCGGATAGCAGGGTAGCTGGCAGAGAGAACAGGAGGGTGGCTGGTGGAGGGGAGCGGATAGCAGGGTGGTTGGCGGACGGGAGCGGATAGCAGGGTGGTTGGTGGAGAGGAGCGGATAGCAGGGTGGTTGGCGGAGAGAAGCGGATAGCAGTGTGGCTGGCGGATAGGAGCGGATAGCAGATTGGCTGGCGGAGAGGAGCGGATAGCAGATTGGATGACGGAGAGGAGCGGTTAGCAGATTCGCTGGCGGAGATGAGTGGATAGCAGGGTGGCTGACGGAGAGGAGCGGATAGCAGGGTGGCTGGCGGAGAGGATAGCAGGGTAGCTGGCGGAGAGGAGAGGATAGCAGGATAGCTGGCGGACAGGAGCGGATAGGAGATTGGCTGGAGGACAGGTGTGGATAGCAGATTGGTTGGCGCACAGGAGCGGATAGCAGGGTGTTTGGCGGAGAGGAGCGGATACAAGGGTGGTTGGCGGAGAGGAGCGGATAGCAAATTGTCTGACACAGGAACGGATAGCAGTTTGGCTGGAGGACAGGAGTGGATAGCAGATTGACTGACACAGGAGAGGATAGCAGATTGTCTGAAAGAGGAGCGGATAGCAGGGTGGTTGGCGGAGAGGAGCGGATAGCAGATTGGCTAGTGGAGAGGGGCGGATAGCAGATTGGCTGGCGGAGAGGAGCGGATAGCAGATTGGATGACACAGGAGCGGATAGCAGATTGACTGGCAGAGAGGGGAGGATAGCAGGGTGGCTGACACAGGAGCGGATAGCAGGGTGGCTGACACAGGAGCGGATATCAGATTGGCTGGCGGAGATGAGCGGATAGCAGGGTGGCTGACAGAGGAGCGGATAGAAGGGTGGCTGACACAGGAGCGGATAGCAGGGTGGCTAACGGAGAGAAGCGGAGAGCAGATTGGCTGGAGGAGAGGGGCCGATAGCAGATTGACTGGCGGAGAGAGGCGGATAGCAGATTGGCTGGCGGAGAGGGGCAGATAGCAGATTGGCTGGCTGAGAGGAGCGGATAGCAGATTGGCTGACACAGGAGCGGATAGCAGATTGACTGGCGAAGAGGGGCGGATAGCAGGGTGGCTGACACAGGAGCGGATAGCAGGGTGGCTGACACAGGAGCGCATAGCAGGGTGGCTGACGGAGAGGAGCGGATAGCAGATTGGCTGACACAGGAGCGGATATCAGATTAGATGGCGGAGATGAGCGTATAGAAGGGTGGCTGACACAGGAGCGGATAGCAGGGTGGCTGACTGAGAGGAGGGGATAGCAGATTGGCTGACGGAGAGGAGCGGATAGCAGGATGGTTGGCGGAGAGGAGCGGATAGCAGATTGGCTGGAGGAGAGGAGCGGATTGGCTGGCGGAGAGGGGCGGATAGCAGTTTGGCTGACACAGGAGCAGATAGCAGATTGGCTGGCGGAGAGGAGCGGATAGCAGATTGGCTGGCGGAGAGGGGCGGATAGCAGATTGGCTGGCGGAGAGGGGCGGATAGCAGATCGGCTGGCGCAGAGGAGCGGATAGCAGACTGGCTGACACAGGAGCGGATAGCAGATTGACTGGCGGAGAGGGGCGGATAGCAGGGTGGCTGACACAGGAGCGGATAGCAGGGTGGCTTACACAGGAGCGGATAGCAGTGTGGCTGACACAGGAGCGGATAGCAGGGTGGCTGACACAGGAGCGGATAGCAGGGTGGCTGACGGAGAGGAGCGGATAGCAGGGTGGCTGACGGAGAGGAGCGGATAGCAGATTGGCTGACACAGGAGCGGATATCAGATTGGCTGGAGGAGATGGGCGGATAGCAGTTTGGCTGACAGAGGAGAGGATAGCAGGGTAGCTGACACATGAGCGGATAGCAGATTGGCTGGCGGAGAGGAGCGGATAGCAGATTGGCTGGCGGAGAGGAGCGGATTGCAGATTGGCTGGTAGAGAGGAGCGGATAGCAGATTGGCTAGCGGAGAGGAGTGGATAGCAGATTGTCTGACACAAGAGCAGATAGCAGAGTGGCTGGCGGAGAGGAGCGGATAGCAGATTGGATGACACAGGAGCGGATAGCAGATTGGCTGACGGAGAGGAGCGGATAGTAGGATGGCTGGCGTAGAGGGGCGGATAGCAGATTGGCTGGCGGAGAGGGGCAGATAGCAGACTGGATGGCGGAGAGGGGCTGATAGCAGATTGGCTGCCGGAGAGGAGCGAATAGCAGATTGCCTGGCGGAGAGAGGCGGATAGCAGATTGGCTGGCGGAGAGGGGCGGATAGCAGATTGGCTGGCAGAGAGGAGCGGATAGCAGATTGGCTGACACAGGAGCGGATAGCAGGGTGGCTGACACAAGAGCGGATAGCAGTGAGCCTGGCGGAGAGGAGCCGATAGCAGGGTGGTTGGCGGAGAGGAGCGGATAGCAGGGTGGTTGGCGGAGAGGAGCGGATAGCAGGGTGTCTGGCGGAGAGGAGCGGATAGCAGATTGGCTGGCGGAGAGGAGCGGATAGCAGATTGGTTAGTGGAGAGGGGCGGATAGCAGATTGGCTGGCGGAGAGGAGCGGATAGCTGATTGGATGACACAGGAGCGGATAGCAGATTGACTGGCAGAGAGGGGAGGATAGCAGGGTGGCTGACACAGGAGCGGATAGCAGGGTGGCTGACACAGGAGCGGATATCAGATTGGCTGGCGGAGATGAGCGGATAGCAGGGTGGCTGACAGAGGAGCGGATAGCAGGGTGGCTGACGGAGAGAAGCGGAGAGCAGATTGGCTGGAGGAGAGGGGCGGATAGCAGATTGACTGGCGGACAGAGGCGGATAGCAGATTGGCTGGCGGAGAGGGGCAGATAGCAGATTGGGTGGCTGAGAGGAGCGGATAGCAGATTGGCTGACACAGGAGCGGATAGCAGATTGACTGGCGAAGAGGGGCGGATAGCAGGGTGGCTGACACAGGAGCGGATAGCAGGGTGGCTGACACAGGAGCGGATAGCAGGGTGGCTGACGGAGAGGAGCGGATAGCAGATTGGCTGACACAGGAGCGGATATCAGATTAGCTGGCGGAGATGAGCGTATAGAAGGGTGGCTGACACAGGAGCGGATAGCAGGGTGGCTGACTGAGAGGAGGGGATAGCAGATTGGCTGAGGGAGAGGAGCGGATAGCAGGGTGGTTGGCGGAGAGGAGCGGATAGCAGATTGGCTGGAGGAGAGGAGCGGATTGGCTGGCGGAGAGGGGCGGATAGCAGTTTGGCTGACACAGGAGCAGATAGCAGGGTGGGTGGCGGAGAAGAGCGGATAGCAGATTGGCTGGCGGAGAGGAGCGGATAGCAGATTGGCTGGCGGAGAGGGGCGGATAGCAGATTGGCTGGCGGAGAGGGGCGGATAGTAGATCGGCTGGCGCAGAGGAGCGGATAGCAGACTGGCTGACACAGGAGCGGATAGCAGATTGACTGGCGGAGAGGGGCGGATAGCAGGGTGGCTGACACAGGAGCGGATAGCAGGGTGGCTTACACAGGAGCGGATAGCAGTGTGGCTGACACAGGAGCGGATAGCAGGGTGGCTGACACAGGAGCGGATAGCAGGGTGGCTGACGGAGAGGAGCGGATAGCAGGGTGGCTGACGGAGAGGAGCGGATAGCAGATTGGCTGACACAGGAGCGGATATCAGATTGGCTGGCGGAGATGGGCGGATAGCAGTTTGGCGGACAGAGGAGAGGATAGCAGGGTAGCTGACACATGAGCGGATAGCAGATTGGCTGGCGGAGAGGAGCGGATAGCAGGGTGGCTGACACAGCAGCGGATATCAGATTGGCTGGCGGAGATGGGCGGATAGCAGTTTGGCTGACAGAGGAGAGGATAGCAGGGTAGCTGACACATGATCGGATAGCAGATTGGCTGACGGAGAGGAGCAGATAGCAGGGTGGCTGACGGAGAGGAGCAAATGTCAGGGTGGCTGGCGAGAGGAGCGGATAGGAGATTGGCTGGCGGAGAGGAGCGGATTGGCTGGCGGAGAGGGGCGGATAGCATATTGGCTGCCGGAGAGAGGCGGATAGCAGGGTGGCTGGCGGAGAGGAGCGGATAGCAGGGTGGCTGGCGGAGAGGGGTGGATAGCAGGGTGGCTGGCGGAGAGGGGCGGATAGCAGGTAGGTTGATACAGGAGCGGATAGCAGATTGGCTGGCGGAGAGGAGCGGATAGCAGATTGGCTGACACAGGAACGGATTGCAGATTGATTGGCAGAGAGGGGAGGATAGCAGGGTGGCTGACGGAGAGGAGCGGATAGCAGGGTGGCTGGCGGAGAGGGGCGGATAGCAGATTGGCTGGCGGAGAGGGGCAGATAGCAGCTTGGATGGCGGAGAGGGGCTGATAGCAGATTGGCTGGCGGAGAGGGGCGAATAGCAGATTGCCTGGCGGAGAGAGGCGGATAGCAGATTGGCTGACACAGGAGCGGATAGCAGGGTGGCTGACATAGGTGCGGATAGCAGGGTGGCTGACACAGGAGCGAATAGCAGGGTGTCTGACGGAGAGGAGCGGATAGCAGGGTGGCTGACACAGGAGCGGATAGCAGGGTGGCTGACACGGGAGCGGATAGCAGGGTGGCTGACACGGGAGCGGATAGCAGGGTGGCTGACACAGGAGCGGATATCAGATTGGCTGACACAGGAGCGGATATCAGATCGGCTGGCGGAGAGGAGCGGATTGCAGACTGGCTGACACAGGAGCGGATAACAGATTGACTGGCGGAGAGGAGCGGATAGCAGGGTGGCTGACAGAGGAGCGGATAGCAGATTGGCTGGCGGAGAGGGGCGGATATCAGATCGGCTGGCGGAGAGGAGCGGATTGCAGACTGGCTGACACAGGAGCGGATAACAGATTGACTGGCGGAGAGGAGCGGATAGCAGGGTGGCTGACAGAGGAGCGGATAGCAGATTGGCTGGCGGAGAGGGGCGGATATCAGATCGGCTGGCGGAGAGGAGCGGATAGCAGACTGGCTAACACAGGAGCGGATAACAGATTGACTGGCGGAGAGGAGCGGATAGCAGGGTGGCTGACAGAGGAGCGGATAGCAGATTGGCTGGCGGAGAGGAGCGGATAGCAGATTGGCTGGCGGAGAGGGGCAGATAGAAGGGTGGCTGACACAGGAGCGGATAGCAGATTGGCTGACACAGGAGCGGATAACAGGGTGGCTGACGGAGAGGAGCGGATAGCAGATTGACTGGCAGAGAGGGGCGGATAGAAGATTGGCTGACATAGGAGCGGATAGCAGGGAGGCTTAAACAGGGGCGGATAGCAGATTGGCTGACGGAGAGGAGCGAATAGCAGATTGGCTGACGAAGAGGAGCGGATAGCAGATTGGCTGACGGAGAGGAGCGGATAGCAGGGTGGATGGCGGAGAGGAGCGGATAGCAGATTGGCTGACACAGGAGCGGATAGCAGGGTGGCTGACACAAGAGCGGATAGCAGTGAGCCTGGCGGAGAGGAGCCGATAGCAGGGTGGTTGGCGGAGAGGAGCGGATAGCAGGGTGGTTGGCGGAGAGGAGCGGATAGCAGGGTGTCTGGCGGAGAGGAGCGGATAGCAGATTGGCTGGCGGAGAGGAGCGGATAGCAGATTGGTTAGTGGAGAGGGGCGGATAGCAGATTGGCTGGCGGAGAGGAGCGGATAGCTGATTGGATGACACAGGAGCGGATAGCAGATTGACTGGCAGAGAGGGGAGGATAGCAGGGTGGCTGACACAGGAGCGGATAGCAGGGTGGCTGACACAGGAGCGGATATCAGATTGGCTGGCGGAGATGAGCGGATAGCAGGGTGGCTGACAGAGGAGCGGATAGCAGGGTGGCTGACGGAGAGAAGCGGAGAGCAGATTGGCTGGAGGAGAGGGGCGGATAGCAGATTGACTGGCGGACAGAGGCGGATAGCAGATTGGCTGGCGGAGAGGGGCAGATAGCAGATTGGCTGGCTGAGAGGAGCGGATAGCAGATTGGCTGACACAGGAGCGGATAGCAGATTGACTGGCGAAGAGGGGCGGATAGCAGGGTGGCTGACACAGGAGCGGATAGCAGGGTGGCTGACACAGGAGCGGATAGCAGGGTGGCTGACGGAGAGGAGCGGATAGCAGATTGGCTGACACAGGAGCGGATATCAGATTAGCTGGCGGAGATGAGCGTATAGAAGGGTGGCTGACACAGGAGCGGATAGCAGGGTGGCTGACTGAGAGGAGGGGATAGCAGATTGGCTGAGGGAGAGGAGCGGATAGCAGGGTGGTTGGCGGAGAGGAGCGGATAGCAGATTGGCTGGAGGAGAGGAGCGGATTGGCTGGCGGAGAGGGGCGGATAGCAGTTTGGCTGACACAGGAGCAGATAGCAGGGTGGGTGGCGGAGAAGAGCGGATAGCAGATTGGCTGGCGGAGAGGAGCGGATAGCAGATTGGCTGGCGGAGAGGGGCGGATAGCAGATTGGCTGGCGGAGAGGGGCGGATAGTAGATCGGCTGGCGCAGAGGAGCGGATAGCAGACTGGCTGACACAGGAGCGGATAGCAGATTGACTGGCGGAGAGGGGCGGATAGCAGGGTGGCTGACACAGGAGCGGATAGCAGGGTGGCTTACACAGGAGCGGATAGCAGTGTGGCTGACACAGGAGCGGATAGCAGGGTGGCTGACACAGGAGCGGATAGCAGGGTGGCTGACGGAGAGGAGCGGATAGCAGGGTGGCTGACGGAGAGGAGCGGATAGCAGATTGGCTGACACAGGAGCGGATATCAGATTGGCTGGCGGAGATGGGCGGATAGCAGTTTGGCGGACAGAGGAGAGGATAGCAGGGTAGCTGACACATGAGCGGATAGCAGATTGGCTGGCGGAGAGGAGCGGATAGCAGGGTGGCTGACACAGCAGCGGATATCAGATTGGCTGGCGGAGATGGGCGGATAGCAGTTTGGCTGACAGAGGAGAGGATAGCAGGGTAGCTGACACATGATCGGATAGCAGATTGGCTGACGGAGAGGAGCAGATAGCAGGGTGGCTGACGGAGAGGAGCAAATGTCAGGGTGGCTGGCGAGAGGAGCGGATAGGAGATTGGCTGGCGGAGAGGAGCGGATTGGCTGGCGGAGAGGGGCGGATAGCAGATTGGCTGCCGGAGAGAGGCGGATAGCAGGGTGGCTGGCGGAGAGGAGCGGATAGCAGGGTGGCTGGCGGAGAGGGGTGGATAGCAGGGTGGCTGGCGGAGAGGGGCGGATAGCAGGTAGGTTGATACAGGAGCGGATAGCAGATTGGCTGGCGGAGAGGAGCGGATAGCAGATTGGCTGACACAGGAACGGATTGCAGATTGATTGGCAGAGAGGGGAGGATAGCAGGGTGGCTGACGGAGAGGAGCGGATAGCAGGGTGGCTGGCGGAGAGGGGCGGATAGCAGATTGGCTGGCGGAGAGGGGCAGATAGCAGCTTGGATGGCGGAGAGGGGCTGATAGCAGATTGGCTGGCGGAGAGGGGCGAATAGCAGATTGCCTGGCGGAGAGAGGCGGATAGCAGATTGGCTGACACAGGAGCGGATAGCAGGGTGGCTGACATAGGTGCGGATAGCAGGGTGGCTGACACAGGAGCGAATAGCAGGGTGTCTGACGGAGAGGAGCGGATAGCAGGGTGGCTGACACAGGAGCGGATAGCAGGGTGGCTGACACGGGAGCGGATAGCAGGGTGGCTGACACGGGAGCGGATAGCAGGGTGGCTGACACAGGAGCGGATATCAGATTGGCTGACACAGGAGCGGATATCAGATCGGCTGGCGGAGAGGAGCGGATTGCAGACTGGCTGACACAGGAGCGGATAACAGATTGACTGGCGGAGAGGAGCGGATAGCAGGGTGGCTGACAGAGGAGCGGATAGCAGATTGGCTGGCGGAGAGGGGCGGATATCAGATCGGCTGGCGGAGAGGAGCGGATTGCAGACTGGCTGACACAGGAGCGGATAACAGATTGACTGGCGGAGAGGAGCGGATAGCAGGGTGGCTGACAGAGGAGCGGATAGCAGATTGGCTGGCGGAGAGGGGCGGATATCAGATCGGCTGGCGGAGAGGAGCGGATAGCAGACTGGCTAACACAGGAGCGGATAACAGATTGACTGGCGGAGAGGAGCGGATAGCAGGGTGGCTGACAGAGGAGCGGATAGCAGATTGGCTGGCGGAGAGGGGCAGATAGAAGGGTGGCTGACACAGGAGCGGATAGCAGATTGGCTGACACAGGAGCGGATAACAGGGTGGCTGACGGAGAGGAGCGGATAGCAGATTGACTGGCAGAGAGGGGCGGATAGAAGATTGGCTGACATAGGAGCGGATAGCAGGGAGGCTTAAACAGGGGCGGATAGCAGATTGGCTGACGGAGAGGAGCGAATAGCAGATTGGCTGACGAAGAGGAGCGGATAGCAGATTGGCTGACGGAGAGGAGCGGATAGCAGGGTGGATGGCGGAGAGGAGCGGATAGCAGATTGGCTGACGGAGATGAGCGGATAGAAGGGTGGCTGGCGGAGAGGAGCGGATAGCAGTTTGGCTGGCGGAGAGGACCTAATAGCAGATTGGCTGGCGGAGAGGAGCGGATAGCGGGGTGGCTGGCGGAGAGGAGCGGATAGCAGATTGCCTGACACAGGAGTGGATAGCAGATTGTCTGACGGAGAGGAGCGGATAGCAGATTGGCTCGCAAAGAGGAGCGGATAGCAGATTGGCTGACACAGGAGCGGGTAGCAGAGTGGCTGACGGAGAGGAGCGGATAGCAGATTGGCTGACGGAGAGGAGCGCATAGCTTATTGGCTGAGACAGGAGCGGATAGCAGATTGGCTGGCGGAGAGGAGCGGATAGCAGATTGGCTGACACAGGAGCGGGTAGCAGGGTGGCTGGCGGAGAGGAGCGGATAGTAGGGTGGCTGGCAGACAGGAGCAGATAGCAGATTGGCTGACGGAGAGGAGCGGATAGCAGTTTGGCTGACGGAGAGGGGCTGATAGCAGATTGGCTGACGGAGAGGAGCGGATAGCAGATTGGCTGACACAGGAGAGGATAGCAGGGTGGCTGGCGGAGAGGAGCGGATAGCAGATTGGCTGACGGAGAGGAGCGGATAGCAGGGTGGCTGACGGAGAGGAGCGGATTTGCTAGCGGAGAGGGTCAGATAGCAGATTGGCTGGCGGAGAGGAGCGGATAGCAGGGTGGCTGACACACGAGCGGATAGCAGGGTGGCTGACACAGGAGCGGATAGCAGGGTGGCTGACGGAGAGGAGCGGATAGCAGATTGGCTGACACAGGAGCGGATATCAGATGGGCTGGCGGAGATGAGCGGATAGCAGGGTGGCTGGCGGAGAGGAGCGGCTAGCAGATTGGCTGGCGGAGAGGAGCGGATAGCAGATTGGCTGGCGGAGAGAGGCGGATAGCAGATTGGATGGCGGAGAGGGGCGTATAGCAGATTAGCTGGCTGAGAAGAGCGGATAGCAGATTGGCTGACGGAGAGGAGCGGATAGCAGGGTGGCTGGCGGAGAGGAGCGGCTAGCAGATTGGCTGGCGGAGAGGAGCGGATAGCAGATTGGCTGGCGGAGAGGGGCGGATAGCAGATTGCCTGGCGGAGAGAGGCGGATAGCAGATTGGATGGCGGAGAGGGGCGTATAGCAGATTAGCTGGCTGAGAAGAGCGGATAGCAGATTGGCTGACACAGGAGGGGATAGCAGATTGACTGGCGAAGAGGGGCGGATAGCAGGGTGGCTGACACAGGAGCGGATAGCAGGGTGGCTGACGGAGAGGAGCGGATAGCAGATTGGCTGACAGAGGAGCGGATATCAGATTGGCTGGCGGAGAGGAGCGGATAGCAGGGTGGCTGACACAGGAGCGGATAGCAGGGTGGCTTAAAGGGGAGCGGATAGCAGATTGGCTGACACAGGAACCGATAGCAGGGTGGCTGGCGGAGAGGAGCGGATAGCAGGGATGCTGGCGGAGAGGAGCGGATAGCAGATTGACTGGCAGAGATGGGCGGATAGAAGATTGGCTGACACAGGAGCGGATAGCAGGGTGGCTTAAACAGGGGCGGATAGCAGATTGGCTGACGGAGAGGAGCGAATAGCAGATTGGCTGACGGAGAGGAGCGGATAGCAGATTGGCTGACGGAGAGGAGCGGATACCAGGGTGGATGGCGGAGAGGAGCGGATACCAGATTGGCTGACGGAGATGAGCGGATAGAAGGGTGGCTGGCGGAGAGGAGCGGATAGCAGATTGGCTGGCGGAGAGGAGCTAATAGCAGATTGGCTGGCGGAGAGGAGCGGATAGCAAGGTGGCTGGCACAGAGGAGCGGATAGCAAATTGGCTGGTGGAGAGGAGCGGATAGCAGGGTGGCTGGCGGAGAAGAGCGGATAGCAGGGTGGCTGGCGGAGAGGAGCTCGTAGCAGGGTGGCTGGCGGAGAGGAGCGGATAGCTGAATCGTTGACGGAGAGCAGCGAATAGCAGGGTGGCTGGCAGAGAGGAGCGGATAGCAGATTGGCTGACACAGGAGCGGATAGCAGTGTGACTGACTGAGAGGAGCAGATAGCAGATTGGATGACACAGCAGCGGATAGCAGATTGGCTGGAGGAGAGGAGTGGATACCAGATTGGCTGGCGGAGAGGAGCGGATAGCTGGGTGGCTGGCGGAAAGGAGCGGATAGCTGGGTGGCTGACGCAGGAGCGGATAGCAGATTGGCTGGCAAAGAGGAGCGGATAGCAGATTGGCTGGCAAAAGGAGAGGGTCGCAGATTGACTGTCAAAGAGGAGCAGATAGCAGATGGCTGGCGGAGAGGAGCGGATAGCAGGGCGGCTGGCGGAGAGTAGTGGATAGCAGGGTGGCTGGCGGAGAGGAGCGGATAGCAGATTGCCTGACACAGGAGCGGATAGCAGATTGTCTGACGGAGAGGAGCGGATAGCAGATTGGCTGACGGAGAGGAGCGCATAGCTGATTGGCTGACACAGGAGCGGATAGCAGATTGGCTGGCGGAGAGGAGCGGATAGCAGATTGGCTGACACAGGAGCGGTTAGCAGGGTGGCTGGCGGAGAGGAGCGTATAGTAGGCTGGCTGGCAGAGAGGAGCGGATAGCAGGATGGCTGACGGAGAGCAGCGGATAGCAGGGTGGCTGGCAGAGAGGAGCGGATAGCAGATTGGCTGACACAGGAGCGGATAGCAGGGTGGCTGACTGAGAGGAGCAGATAGCAGATTGGATGACACAGCAGCGGATAGCAGATTGGCTGGAGGAGAGGAGTGGATACCAGATTGGCTGGCGGAGAGGAGCGGATAGCTGGGTGGCTGGCGGAGAGAAGCGGATAGCTGGGTGGCTGACGCAGGAGCGGATAGCAGATTGGCTGGCAAAGAGGAGCGGATAGCAGATTGGCTGGCAAAGAGGAGAGGGTCGCAGATTGGCTCGCAAAGAGGAGCGGATAGCAGATTGGCTGACACAGGAGCGGGTAGCAGGGTGGCTGGCGGAGAGGAGCGGATAGTAGGGTGGCTGGCAGAGAGGAGCGGATAGCAGATTGGCTGACGGAGAGCAACGGATAGCAGTTTGGCTGACGGAGAGGGGCTGATAGCAGATTGGCTGACGGAGAGGAGCGGATAGCAGATTGGCTGACACAGTAGAGGATAGCAGGGTGGCTGGCGGAGAGGAGCGGATAGCAGATTGGCTGACGGAGAGGAGCGGATAGCAGGGTGGCTGACGGAGAGGAGCGGATTTGCTAGCGGAGAGGGTCAGATAGCAGATTGGCTGGCGGAGAGGAGCGGATAGCAGGGTGGCTGACACACGAGCGGATAGCAGGGTGGCTGACACAGGAGCGGATAGCAGGGTGGCTGACGGAGAGGAGCGGATAGCAGATTGGCTGATGGAGAGGAGCGGATAGCAGGGTGGCTGGTGGAGTGGAGCGGCTAGCAGATTGGCTGGCAGAGAGGAGCGGATAGCAGATTGGCTGGCGGAGAGGAGCGGATAGCAGGGTGGCTGACACACGAGCGGATAGCAGGGTGGCTGACACAGGAGTGGATAGAAGGGTGGCTGACACAGGAGCGGATAGCAGGGTGGCTGACGGAGTTGAGCGGATAGCAGATTGGCTGGCGGAGAGGAGCGGCTAGCAGATTGGCTGGCGGAGAGGAGCGGATAGCAGATTGCCTGGCGGAGAGAGGCGGATAGCAGATTGGATGTCGGAGAGGGGCGTATAGCAGATTAGCTGGCTGAGAGGAGCGGATAGCAGTTTGGCTGACAGAGGAGCGGATATCAGATTGGCTGGCGGAGAGGAGCGGATAGCTGGGTGGCTGACACAGGAGCGGATAGCAGGGTGGCTTAAAGAGGAGCGGATAGCAGATTGGCTGACGGAGAGGGGCTGATAGCAGATTGGCTGACGGAGAGGAGCGGATAGCAGATTGGCTGACACAGGAGAGGATAGCAGGGTGGCTGGCGGAGAGGAGCGGATAGCAGATTGGCTGACGGAGAGGAGCGGATAGCAGGGTGGCTGTGTGATGGAGTAGGGAGTAGGGACTGTCTGTCTGGGGGATGGGAGAGCCAGGGATTTTAGGTGAGATGCAGGTATTCAGACTGTAAGATGAGCTAGGCCGGGGGGAGGGGAGATGACACCTCTGCCGAGGAGGTAGACAAAGAAAAGGAGTTGAGGAGGAGGGTGGGGGCTGACTGGAGTTGGCTGGGGAACAGAGGGGAAGCAGAGAGAGAGGGCTCTGATCCCCGAGGGTGGCTGTGAGGCGCCAAGATGGACCTAACTGGGGGATCCGGTTATCTGTGCCTGCAAGACAGTGTTGGACTGTGTTCCTGTCGTCTAAATAAACCTTCTACTTTACTGGCTGGCTGAGAGTCCTGGTGAATCGGCAGGGAGACCGGGGGTGCAGGGCCTGACTCCCCCACACTCCGTGACAACTGGTGGTAGCGGTGGGATCGGCTGCACCCTGTGGATGGCGGTTCCTGCAGTAAGTGACTTGGGAGCAGTAAAACGAAGGGGCGAATAACCCCTGGGAGAGTGTGACCAGAGAGCAGGACTTTGCAGTGACAGGGTCCCCCGGGGGATCGCAGTGAGCGGTCCCAGGGGCGGAGGAGTCTGCAGCTCGACCCTGGCAGAGAGGGGGTGACCTCAAGGACTGCGAGTGGCCAGCAGGAAGATGTATGCCAAGCCGCGCAGGTGCGACCTGGTGGAGATTTGCAAGCACAGGGGGCTTCGCAGTGGGAAGCTCACCAAGGACCAGCTGATTGCCCGGCTGGAGGAGGAAGATCACAGGAATGAACCGATCCCTGTCTCTGAGGGAAGCAGCCAGGCAGATGCAGCCCAGGTACCAGGGTCTGGCCCGGCTGGGAGTGGCCAGCCGGCTGCTGAGGGCGTCCCGAGACCCCCCATTCCTATGCCTAGGGGGAGGGGGAGGAGGAGCCCAACGAGCACCGAGGGCGCCGTGACCCCCCCAGCCAGCAGGGGATCCTCCCGGCGAAGCTCACCCCCCAGCAGGGAATCGTCCCGGCGACGCTCATCCGTGGAGCGCCAGCGGCTGGAATGGGAGAGAGAGCTAAAACTGAGAGAGCTGGAGTATCGTAAGGAACAGAGGGAACATGAGGCGCGACAGAGGGAGCATGAGGAGAGACAGAGGGAACATGAGGCGCGACAGAGGGAACATGACCAGAAGGACAAGGTGCGACAGCGTCAACATGAGCTAGACCTGGCGAGGCTGGGGGGCAGCAAGCCCCAGGCTGCGGTGAGTGAGGGGGGACCCAGGAAGGCGCGGAGCTTTGATAAGTCCATCCTGGCCCCGCGCAAGGAGGGGGAGGACATGGATGACTTCCTGGATGCCTTTGAGACGGCCTGCGAGCTGCACCAGGTGGATCCTGCGGACAGGCTCCGGGTTCTCACCCCCTTACTGGACCCCAAAGCCGTGGCATTGTACGGCCAGCTGGGAGAGGAGGAGAAAGGGAACTACGCACCATTCAAGCAGGCCCTGCTGCGTGAGTTAGGGCTGACCCCTGAGATGTACCGGGAGAGGTTCCGGAGTCAGGATAATACCCCTGAGGTCTCCTATCTGCAACTGGCCGTCCGCATGGAGGGACACGCCAGCAAGTGGGCAGATGGGGCCCCGACACCAGGGGACGTGATTAAACTGCTGGTACTGGAGCAGCTGTATGAGCGGTGCCCATCTGACCTGAGGCTGTGGTTAAGGGACCAAAAGCCAGAGAACCCGCGACATGCAGGGCGGCTGGCCGATGACTATGTGAAGAGCCGGTTGGGGGGTGGCAGGGAGGAGCCCCAAAGGAACAGGCCCAGACACGCAGAGAGAGAGTCATCCTGAGACCACCCAAAAGGGGAATCGGGAGAACCCCCTCCCAAAGGGAATGGCCAGCGCCAGGTCCAGCCGTCCCACTCGAGGGGACCCACGGGACGTGGGCTGCTATCAATGTGGCCAACAAGGCCACATACGGGCCCAGTGCCCCAAGCTCCGGGACGAACTGAGCAGACCAACCCCATACCGGGTCAACTTGGTAGAGACCCAGCCGGATGAGGGGCAGCGTTCGCAGGAAAGGGGGGCTGGCCGCGTACCACCTGCGAAGGAGGGAGGGGGGCCCCGGGTCGGCCCCTCCGAGGGGCTGGATGCTCCCCGCCATGAGTTTTGGGTTTACAGGGTGGGCACAGGGCTGCCCCTCCGGAGCGAGTGCCTTGTTCCCCTGGAGGTAGACGGGAGGGAGGTCACTGGGTACTGGGACACGGGCGCAGAGGTGACGCAGGCCCGGCCCGAGGTGGTGGGCTCAGATCGGATGGTGCCCAACACCTACCTGACCCTGAGGGGTGTGATCGGGACCCCATTCAAGGTGCCTGTGGCGAGGGTACACCTGAAGTGGGGGAACAAGGAGGGCCCCAAGGATGTGGGGGTGCACCCACATTTGCCCACGGAGGTGTTAATGGGGGGGGGACCTCGAGGACTGGCCCAGTAACACCCGGGGTGCCCTGGCCGTGAACCGTAGTCAGAGTCGAGGCAGGGCTCTGCACCCTGACACCGGGGGAGATAGTCTGCCCGAGGCACCGGACCCTGACCCGGTGGGGAGGGAACACCCAGGAGGATAGGGGACCTGGCCAGCCTCGGGGGGGGACAGACCATGGGACGAGGTGGACGGAAAAGGTTCCTGTGGGAGAAGGGGTTCCTGTACCAAGAATGGGCCCCCCCAGGGAAGATGGAGTCAGGGGGGATCAGGAGGCAGCTGGTGGCGCCCCAGGAGTATCACCACCAGCTGCTGCGCCGGGCCCATGACATTCCCCCCTCAGGGCACCAGGGAGCCTGGCGTACCCAGCAGAAGCTGCTACAGAACTATTACTGGCCTGGGGTCTTTGCCCATGTCCGGCAGCACTGCCGCTCCTGTAACCTCTGCCAGAGGGGGAGGAAGGCCCGGGACAGGGGGAAGATGGCTGTAAGACCCTTGCCCCGCCCCGAGGAGCCTGTCCAGAGGGGGGCCAGGGTCAAAAGGGGGGCTCTGAACCGAGAGAGCCCGAATCACGGCCCCCCAGACTGGATTGTGGGGAGAAGGCCCCAACCCAGCGTGCACCCCAGGGATATTGGGGTGGGGAAAGGGCCCGGGCGGCATAAGGCTTCCCCCCTGCAACCTGCAAGTGTCCTCGAGTCCCCCCGACCTACAGGGGGGCAGGAAACTGGAATGACCTGGGGTAACTCTTCCCCCAGAACGGGGGGGTCTCTGGGGCAGCCATGGGAATGTAGGTGGGTCCGAACTTCCCCGGGTCACTGGGCAAAGTGACCCCGCTCAGTTCAGTCTCGGAGGGGGGAGAGGTGTGATGGAGTAGGGAGTAGGGACTGTCTGTGTGGGGGATGGGAGAGCCAGGGATTTTCGGTGAGATGCAGGTCACGGAGTGTGGGGGAGTCAGGCCCTGCACCCCCGGTCTCCCTGCCGATTCACCAGGACTCTCAGCCAGCCAGTAAAGTACAAGGTTTATTTAGACGACAGGAACACAGTACAACACGGGTCTTGCAGGCACAGATAACCGGATCCCCCGGTTAGGTCCATCTTGGGGCCTAACAGCCCCCCTCGGGGATCAGAGCCCTCTCCCTCTGCTTCCCGTCTGTTCCCCAGCCAACTCCAGTCTGCCCAACCCCCCTCCTCAGCTACTTTTCTTTGTCTACCTCCTCGGCAGAGGTGTCATCTCCCCTCCCCCCGGCCTAGCTCATCTTACAGTCTGAATACCTGCATCTCACCTAAAATCCCTGGCTCTCCCATCCCCCACACAGACAGTCCCTACTCCCTACTCCATCACACAGCCACCCTGCTATCCGCTCCTATTTGCCAGCCACCCTGCTATCCGCCGCTCTCCGCCAGCCACCCTGCTATCCGACCCTCTCCGCCAGCCAATCTGCTATCCGCTCCTCTCTGCCAGGCAATCTGCTATCTGCTCCTGTGTCAGCCACCCTGCTATCCGCTCCTCTCCGCCAGCCACCCTGCTATCCGCCCCTCTCCACCAGCAAATCTGCTATCCGCTCCTCTCCGCCAGCCAATCTGCTATCCGCTCCTCTCCGCCAGCCAATCTGCTATCCGCTCCTGCGTCAGCCACCCTGCTATCCGCACCTCTCCGCCAGCAAATCTGCTATCCGCTCCTCTCCGCCAGCCAATCTGCTATCTGCCCCTCTCCGCCAGCCAATCTGCTTTCTGCCCCTCTCCGCCAGCCACCCTGCTATCCGCCCCTCTCCGCCAGCCACCCTGCTATCCGCCCCTCTCCGCCAGCCAATCTGCTATCCGCTCCTTTCCGCCAGCCAATCTGCTATCCGCTCCTCTCCGACAGCCAATCTCCTATCAGCTCATCTCGGCCAGCCAATCTGCTATCCGCTTCTCTAGGCCAGCCAATCTGCTATCCGCCCCTCTCCGCCAGCCAATCTGCTATCCGCTCCTGTGTCAGACACCCTGCTATCCGTTGCTCTCCGCCAGCCAATCTGCTATCCGCTCCTCTCCGCCAGCCACCCTGCTATCCGCTCATGTTTCAGCCGCCCTGCTATCCGCTCCTGTGTCAGCCACACTGCTATCCGCCCCTCTGCGCCAGCCACCCTGCTATCCGCCCCTCTGAACCAGCCAATCTGCTATCCGCTCCTGTGTCAGCCACACTGCTATCCGCCTCTCTCCGCCAGCCACCCTGCTATCCGCCCCTCTCCACCAGCCAACCTGCTATCCGCCTGTGACGGTGCTGCCCGTGGGAGCCAGCTGAGGTCACTCAATTAGGGTGAACTGCAAACCAAACTGGGCAGACAAACCCCAAATGCTGGTGGTTATTCCAATACTTAGATTTACCAACCAGCACAAAACAGCTTCTACAGTACCTTACTGGTCACTTAGAAGTCCAAACCATGCAGTTCCCTTAAAGTGCCCAGCCTCAGGCCTCCGTCCAGACACACCTGTCAGATATGATGATGATTCCTGAGAATCTTACTTCATCATATAAAAGAAAAGGTTCTTCCAATCCCAAAGGATTAGCCACATACCCAGGTCCAATTATAACTTAGATCTGACCCAAAATACACGCTATAGCCAATTCTTATTAACCAAGCTAAAATTTATTTTAAAAGGAAAAGAGAGAGAGTGTTGGATAAAAGATTAATCTACAGACAGACTTGAATTCAAGTCTAGAGGTTCAGATACACAGCAGAGATAAGCTTGTAGTTGCCAAAAGTCCTTTTAGAAATAGTCCATAGGTTATATTCCAATTTCCATATTCAGGGTGGCTCCAGTCAATGACTGGGGATCTCAATCCTTACGGCTTAAGGTTTCCCCCTCTTGAAACCCAAAGCAGATCTGAGATGAAGCAGGATCATGTCCCAGGGTTCTTATACATTTCCAGCAGCCTTTCGGCCTGAGAAAACAATAGGCTTAACTCCTTCTCCCAAACATCCTGGCACTTAGCAGAGTAATTTATCCATTAAACAGTTCAGATACAGGTTAGCACAATCTTCAAAGAGATACATAGACAATAATACTATTTCACTCAAGTATCATTATAAATGTTAATATTCCCTTTTTTGATCTTTGAATTAAAACTATAGCAATAGACAAGACTTGTTTGCTGACATCACAAGACCTGAGCAAACATCTTCCCTTCTACCTCTAACAATGCAGACTTGCATTTCAAAGCTCTATTCATTTACAGATCTTCCTAACCAGTCCTCAAGGTTCACCCATGGGTCAGGTCAGTCTATGAGTTAATTAACTCTTTCTGGCCCTTTCCCCTTTCAATGAGATATTATATCACAGTCATAACGTCACACCGCCCCTCTCCGCCAGCCAATCTGCTCTCCGCTCCTCTCCGCCAGCCAATCAGCTATCCGCTCCTCTCCGCCAGCCACCCTGCTATCCGCTGCTCTCCGCCAGCAATCTGCTATCCGCCCCTCTCCGCCAGCCAATCTGCTATCCGCTCCTGTGTTTGCCACCCTGCTATCCGCCCATCTCCGCAAGACAATCTGCTATCGGCTCCTCTCAGCAAACAATCTGCTATCCGCTCCTGTGTCAGCCAATATGCTATCCGCTCCTCGCCGCCAGAAACCCTGCTATCCGCCCCTCTCCGCGAGCCAATCTGCTATCCGCTCCTCTCCGCCAGCCAATCTGCTATCCGCTCCTATCCGCCAGCCACCCTGCTATCAGCCCCTCTCCGACAGCCACCCTGCTATCCGCACCTCTCCGCCAGCCAATCTGCTATCCGCCCCTCTCCGCCAGCCAATCTGCTATCCGCCCCTTTCCGCCAGCCAATCTGCTATCCGCTCCTCTCCGCCAGCCAACCTGCTATCCGCTCCTCTCCGTCAGCCACCCTGCTATCAGCTCCTCTCTGCCAGCCACCCTGCTATCCGCTCCTGTGTCAGCCACGCTGCTATCCGCCCCTCTGCGCCAGCCAATCTGCTATCCGCTCCTCTTGGCCAGTCAATCTGCTATCCGCTCCTGTGTCAGCCACCCTGTAATCCGCTCCTCTCCGCCAGCCAAATTCCTACCGCTCTTCTCTGACAGCCAATCTACTATATGCTCCTCTCCGCCAGCCAATCTGCTATCCGCTGCTCTCCGCCAGCCACCCTGCTATCCGCTCCTGTGTTTGCCACCCTGCTATCCGCCCATCTCCGCAAGACAATCTGCTATCGGCTCCTCTCAGCAAGCCAATCTGCTATCCGCTCCTGTGTCAGCCAATATGCTATCCGCCCCTCGCCGCCAGCTACCCTGCTATCCGCTCCTCTCTGACAGCCAATCTACTATCCGCTCCTCTCCGCCAGCCAATCTGCTATCATCTCCTCTCCGCCAGCCACCCTGCTATCCGCTCCTGTGTTTGCCACCCTGCTATCCCCCCATCTCAGCAAGACAATCTGCTATCGGCTCCTCTCAGCAAGCCAATCTGCTATCCGCTCCTGTGTCAGCCACCCTGTTATCCGCTCCTCTCCGCCAGCCAATCTGCTATCCGCTCCTCTTCCGCCAGCCACCATGCTATCCGCTCCTCTCCGCCAGCCACCTTGCTATCCGCCGCTTTCCGACAGCCACCCTGCTATCCGCGCCTCTCCTCCAGCCACCCTGCTATCTGCTCCTGTTTCAGCCAATATGCTATCCGCCCCTCGCCGCCAGCCACCCTGCTATCCGCCCCTCTCCGCCAGACAATCTGCTATCCGCTCCTCTCCGCCAGACAATCTGCTATCCGCTCCTCTCCGCCAGCTAATATGCTATCCGCCCCTCTCCGCCAGCCAATCTGCTATCCGCCCCTCTCCGCCAGCCACCCTGCTATCTGCTCCTGTTTCAGCCAATATGCTATCCGCCCCTCGCCGCCAGCCACCCTGCTATCCGCCCCTCTCCGCCAGACAATCTGCTATCCGCTCCTCTCCGCCAGACAATCTGCTATCCGCTCCTCTCCGCCAGCCACCCTGCTATCCTCACCTGTGTCAGCCACCTTGCTATCCGCCCCTCTCCACCACACAATCTGGTATCGGCTCCTCTCCGCCAGCCAATCTGCTATCCGCTCCTGTGTCAGCCAATATGCTATCCGCCCCTCGACGCCAGCCACCCTCCTATCCGCCCCTCTCCGCCAGCCAATCTGCTATCCGCTCCTTTCCACCAGCCACCCTGCTATCCTCCCCTCTCCGCCAGCCACCCTGCTATCCGCCCCTCTCCGCCAGCCAATATGCTATCCGCTCCTCTCCGCCAGGCAATCTGCTATCCACTCCTCTTCCGCCAGCCACCCTGCTATCCGCTCCTCTCCGCCAGCCACCCTGCTATCCGCTCCTCTCCGCCAGCCAACCTGCTATCCTCCCCTCTCCGACAGCCACCCTGCTATACGCCCCTCACAACCAGCCACCCTGCTATCCGCTCCTCTCCGCCAGCCAATATGGTATCCGCTCCTCTCCGCCAGCCAATCTGCTATCCGATCCTCTCCGCCAGACACCCTGCTATCCGCTGCTCTCCGCCAGCCAATCTGCTATCCGCTACTCTCCGCCAGCCTCCATGCTATCCGCTCCTGTGTTTGCCACCATGCTATCCGCCCATCTCCCCCAGACAATCTGCTATCGGCTCCTCTCTGCAAGCCAATCTGCTATCCGCTCCTCCTCCGCCAGCCACCCTGCTATCCGCCCCTCTCCGTCAGCCACCCTGCTATCCGCCCCTCTCCGCCAGCCAATCTGCTATCCGCTCCTCTCGGCCAGCCAATCTGCTATCCGCTCCTCTTCCGCCAACCACCCTGCTATCCGCTCCTCTCCGCCAGCCACCCTGCTATCCGCTCCTCTCCACCACCCACTCTGCTATCCGCTCCTTCCCACCAGCCACCCTGCTATCCCCCCCTCTCCGCCAGCCACCCTGCTATCCGCTCCTCTCCGCCAGCCAACCTGCTATCCGCTCCTCTCCGCCAGCCAATCTGCTATCCGCTCCTGTGTCAGCCAATATGATATCCGACCCTCGCCGCCAGCCAATCTGCTATCCGCTCCTCTAAGCCAGCCAATCTGCTATCCGCTCCACTCCGCCAGCCACCCTGCTATCCTCACCTGTGTCAGCCACCCTGCTATCCGCCCCTCTCCACCAGCCAATCTGCTATCGGCTCCTCTCCGCCAGCCAATCTGCTATCCGCTCCTGTGTCAGCCAATATGCTATCCGCCCCTCGCCGCCAGCCACCCTCCGATCCGCCCCTCTCCGCCAGCCAATCTGCTATCCGCTCCTCTCCGCCAGCCACCCTGCTATCCGCTACCCTCCGTCAGCCACCCTGCTATCCGCTCCTGTGTCAGCCACCCTGCTGTCAGCTCCTCTCTGCCAGCCACCCTGCTATCCGCTCCTGTGTAAGACACGCTGCTATCCGCCCCTCTGCGCCAGCCAATCTGCTATCCGCTCCTCTTCGCCAGTCAATCTGCAATCCGCTCCTGTGTCAGCCAATATGCTATCCGCCCCTCGCCGCCAGCTACCCTGCTATCCGCTCCTCTCTGACAGCCAATCTACTATCCGCTCCTCTCCGCCAGCCAATCTGCTATCCGCTCCTCTCCGCCAGCCACCCTGCTATCCGCTCCTGTGTTTGCCACCCTGCTATCCCCCCATCTCAGCAAGACAATCTGCTATCGGCTCCTCTCAGCAAGCCAATCTGCTATCCGCTCCTGTGTCAGGCACCCTTTTATCCGCTCCTCTCCGCCAGCCAATCTGCTATCCGCTCCTCTTCCGCCAGCCACCATGCTATCCGCTCCTCTCCGCCAGCCACCTTGCTATCCGCCGCTTTCCGACAGCCACCCTGCTATCCGCGCCTCTCCTCCAGCCACCCTGCTATCTGCTCCTGTTTCAGCCAATATGCTATCCGCCCCTCGCCGCCAGCCACCCTGCTATCCGCCCCTCTCCGCCAGACAATCTGCTATCCGCTCCTCTCCGCCAGACAATCTGCTATCCGCTCCTCTCCGCCAGCTAATATGCTATCCGCCCCTCTCCGCCAGCCAATCTGCTATCCGCCCCTCTCCGCCAGCCACCCTGCTATCTGCTCCTGTTTCAGCCAATATGCTATCCGCCCCTCGCCGCCAGCCACCCTGCTATCCGCCCCTCTCCGCCAGACAATCTGCTATCCGCTCCTCTCCGCCAGACAATCTGCTATCCGCTCCTCTCCGCCAGCCACCCTGCTATCCTCACCTGTGTCAGCCACCTTGCTATCCGCCCCTCTCCACCACACAATCTGGTATCGGCTCCTCTCCGCCAGCCAATCTGCTATCCGCTCCTGTGTCAGCCAATATGCTATCCGCCCCTCGACGCCAGCCACCCTCCTATCCGCCCCTCTCCGCCAGCCAATCTGCTATCCGCTCCTTTCCACCAGCCACCCTGCTATCCTCCCCTCTCCGCCAGCCACCCTGCTATCCGCCCCTCTCTCCGCCAGCCAATATGCTATCCGCTCCTCTCCGCCAGACAATCTGCTATCCACTCCTCTTCCGCCAGCCACCCTGCTATCCGCTCCTCTCCGCCAGCCACCCTGCTATCCGCTCCTCTCCGCCAGCCAACCTGCTATCCTCCCCTCTCCGACAGCCACCCTGCTATACGCCCCTCACAACCAGCCACCCTGCTATCCGCTCCTCTCCGCCAGCCAATATGGTATCCGCTCCTCTCCGCCAGCCAATCTGCTATCCGATCCTCTCTCCGCCAGACACCCTGCTATCCGCTGCTCTCCGCCAGCCAATCTGCTATCCGCTACTCTCCGCCAGCCTCCCTGCTATCCGCTCCTGTGTTTGCCACCATGCTATCCGCCCATCTCCCCCAGACAATCTGCTATCGGCTCCTCTCTGCAAGCCAATCTGCTATCCGCTCCTCCTCCTCCGCCAGCCACCCTGCTATCCGCCCCTCTCCGTCAGCCACCCTGCTATCCGCCCCTCTCCGCCAGCCAATCTGCTATCCGCTCCTCTCGGCCAGCCAATCTGCTATCCGCTCCTCTTCCGCCAACCACCCTGCTATCCGCTCCTCTCCGCCAGCCACCCTGCTATCCGCTCCTCTCCACCACCCACTCTGCTATCCGCTCCTTCCCACCAGCCACCCTGCTATCCCCCCCTCTCCGCCAGCCACCCTGCTATCCGCTCCTCTCCGCCAGCCAACCTGCTATCCGCTCCTCTCCGCCAGCCAATCTGCTATCCGCTCCTGTGTCAGCCAATATGATATCCGCCCCTCGCCGCCAGCCAATCTGCTATCCGCTCCTCTAAGCCAGCCAATCTGCTATCCGCTCCACTCCGCCAGCCACCCTGCTATCCTCACCTGTGTCAGCCACCCTGCTATCCGCCCCTCTCCACCAGCCAATCTGCTATCGGCTCCTCTCCGCCAGCCAATCTGCTATCCGCTCCTGTGTCAGCCAATATGCTATCCGCCCCTCGCCGCCAGCCACCCTCCGATCCGCCCCTCTCCGCCAGCCAATCTGCTATCCGCTCCTCTCCGCCAGCCACCCTGCTATCCGCTACCCTCCGTCAGCCACCCTGCTATCCGCTCCTGTGTCAGCCACCCTGCTGTCAGCTCCTCTCTGCCAGCCACCATGCTATCCGCTCCTGTGTAAGACACGCTGCTATCCGCCCCTCTGCGCCAGCCAATCTGCTATCCGCTCCTCTTCGCCAGTCAATCTGCAATCCGCTCCTGTGTCAGCCACTCTGTTATCCGCTCCTCTACGCCAGCCAATCTGCTATCCGCTCGTCTCCGCCAGCCAATCTGCTATCCGCTCCTCTCCGCCAGCCAATCTGCTATCCGCCCCTCACTACCAGCCACCCTGCTATCCGCTCCTATCCGCCAGCCAATCTGCTATCCGCTCCTGTGTCAGCCACACTGCTATCCGCCCCTCTCCACCAGACAATCTGCTATCGGCTCCTCTCCGCCAGCCAATCCGCTATCCGCTCCTGTGTCAGCCAATATGCTATCCGGCCCTAGCCGCCAGTCACCCTCCTATCCGCCCCTCTCCGCCAGCCAATCTGCTATCCGCTCCTCTCCGCCAGCCAATCTACTCTCTGCTCCTCTCCGCCAGCCACCCTGCTATCCGCTACCCTCCGCCAGCCACCCTGCTATCCGCTCCTCTCCACCAGCCACCCTGCTATCCGCCCCTGTCCGCCAGCCACCCTGCTATCCGCCCCTGTCCACCAGCCACCCTGCTATCCGCCCCTCTTCGCCAGCCAATGTGCTGTCCGCCCCTCTCCGCCAGCAAATCTGCTGTCCGCCCCTCTCCGCCAGCCATCAGCTATCCGCCCCTCTACGCCAGTCAATCTGCAATCCGCTCCTGTGTCAGCCACTCTGTTATCCGCTCCTCTCCGCCAGCCAATCTGCTATCCGCTCGTCTCCACCAGCCAATCTGCTATCCGCTCCTGTGTCAGCCACGCTGCTATCCGCTCCTCTCTGACAGCCAATCTGCTATCCGCTCCTCTCCGCCAGCCAATATGGTATCCGCTCCTCTCCACCAGCCAATCTGCTATCCGCCCCTCTCCGCCAGCCACCCTGCTATCTTCCCCTCTCCGCCAGCCAATCTGCTATCCGCTCCTCTCCGCCAGCCAATCCGCTATCCGCCCCTCTCCGCCAGCCTCCCTGCTATCCGCCCCTCTCCGCCAGCCAATCTGCTATCCGCCCCTCTCCGCCAGCCAATCTGCTATCCGCTCCTCTCCGCCATCCACCCTGCTATCCGCTCCTGTGTCAGCCACCCTGTTATCCGCTCCTCTCCGCCAGCCAATTTGCTATCCGCCCCTCTCCGCCAGCCAATCTGCAATCCTCCCCTCTCTGCCAGCCAATCTGCTATCCGCTTCTCTCCGCCACCCAATCTGCTATCCTCCCCTCTCCGTCAGCCACCCTAGTATCCGCCCCTCTCGACGTGCCAATCTGCTATCCGCCGCTCTCCGCCAGCCACCCTGCTATCCGCTCCTCTCCGCCAGCCAACCTTCTATCCGCTCCTCTCCGCCAGCCAGTCTGCTATCCGCTCCTCTCCGTCATCCACCCTGCTATACGCCCCTCTCCGCCAGCCACCCTGCTATCCGCCCCTCTCTGCACGCCTATCTGCTATCCGCTCCTCTCCGCCAGCCACCCTGCTATCCGCTCCTCTCCGCCAGCCAATCACCTATCCGCTCCTCTCCGAAAGCCAATCACCTATCCGCTCCTTTGTCAGCCACCCTGCTATCCGCTACTGTTTCAGACCATCTGCTATCCGCTCCTCTGCGCCAGCCACCCTTCTATCCGCTCCTGTGTCAGCCAATCTTCTATCCACTCTTCTCCACCAGCCAATCTGTTATCCGCTCCTCTCCGCCAGCCAATCTGCTATCCGCTCCTCTCCATCAGCCACCCTGCTATCCGCTCCTGTGTCAGCCACCCTGCTATCCGCCCCTCTCTGGCATCCAATCTGCTATCCCCATCTCTCCGCCAGCCAATCTGCTATCCGCTCCTCTCCGCCAGCCACCCTGCTATCCGCTCCTGTGTCAACCCATCTGCTATCCGCTCCGCTACTGTATCAGCCAATCTGCTATTTGCTCTTCTCCGCCAGCCACCCTGCTATCCGCTCCTCTCCGCTAGCCACCCTGCTATCAGCTCCTGTTTCAGCCTATCTGCTATCCGCTCCACTCCTGTGTCAGTCAATCTCCTATCCGCTCCTCTCCGCCAGCCAATCTGCTATCCGCTCCTCTCCGCCAGCCACCCTGCTATCCGCTCCTCTCCTCCAGCCAATCTGCTATCTGCTCCTCTCCGCCAGCCACCCTGCTATCCGCTCCTCTCCGCCAGGCACCCTGCTATCCGCTCCTCTCCGCCAGCCAATCTGCTATCCGCTCCTCTCCGCCACCCAATCTGTTATCCGCTCCTGTGTCAGCCACCCTGCTATCCGCTCCTCTCCGTCAGCCAATCTGCTATCCGCTCCTCTCCGCCAGCCAATCTCCTATCCGCTCCTGTGTTAGCAACCCTGCTATCCACTCCTCTCCGCCAGCCACCCTGCTATCCGCTCCTGTGTCAGCAAATCTGCTATCCGCTCCTCTTTGCCAGCCAATCTTCGATCCGCTCCACTCCGCCAGCCACCCTGCTATCAGCTCCTCTCAGCCAGCCACCGTGCTATCCGCTCCTCTCCGCCAGCCACCCTGCTATCAGCTCCTGTGTAAGCCACCCTGCTATCAGCTCCTCTCAACCAGCCAATCTGCTATCCGCTCCTCTCCGCCAGCCACCCTGCTATCCGCTCCACTCTGCCAGCCACCCTGCTATACGCTCCTTTCCGCCAGCCGCCTTGCTATACGCTCCTTTGTCAGCCCATCTCCTATCAGCTCCTCTCCGCCAGCCACCCTGCTATCCGCTCCTCTCCGCCAGCCACCCTGCTATCCGCTCGTCTCCGCCAGCCACCCTGCTATCCGCTCCTCTCCGCCAGCCAATCTGTTATCCGCTCCTGTGTCAGCCACCCTGCTATCCGCTCCTCTCCGCCAGCAACCCTGCTATCCGCTCCTCTCCGCCAGCCACCCTGCAATCCGCTCCTCTCCGCCAGCCACCCTGCTATCTGTTCCTGTGTCAGCCACCCTGCTATCCGCTCCTGTGTCAGCCACCCTGCTATCCGCTCCTCTCCGCCAGCCACCCTGCTATCCGCTCCTCTCCGCCAGCCACCCTGCTATCCGCTCCTCTCCGCCAGCCAATCTGCTATTTGCTCCTCTCCGCCAGCCACCCTGCTATCCGCTCCTCTCTGCCAGTCACCCTGCTATCCCCTCCTCTCCGCCAGCCACCCTGCTATCTGCTCCTCTCTGTCAGCCACCCTGCTATCCGCGCCACTCGCCAAGCCTCTCCACTATTTACTCCATTCACCATGCTTCTCTGCTCTCCAAGCCACTCACCAACTTGTCTTCCAGCCTCGCCCCACTTAACACAGTTCTCAGTGATCTCAGCTCTTTAGTGACTTCAGCTCTCAGTGAGTTTAGCTGTTAGCGAGGAAGCCTCAGCACTAGTGCACCACTAGCGCAAAGTAGGTCTAAGACTTAATCCATGTATCAGTGACTTCAGCTCAGTAGTCAAAATTAACTCTACTATGGCACGCTGGAGAGAAGAGGAGTAAAAGGGGTGTTTAGGGCTCTCAGAAGGGGCCCATGATACCAGACACAAATACCTATCCTCAGCCTCTCTCAATTCATTGGCTGGGGGAAGAGGGGTTGGAACCCATGTCCCTTGCCTAGCGAGTGTGTCATAAACGGATAGTTAAGGGTTAAGGTCTCTTTTACCTGTAAAGGGTTAACAAGCTCAGTAACCTGATGAACACCTGACCAGAGGACCAATCAAGGGACAAGATAATTTCAAATCTCTGTGGAGGGAAGTCTTTGTCTGTGTTCTTTGTTTGGGTCGTTGTTCTCTCTTTGGATCTAAGAGAGGCCAGACATATCTTCAAGCTCTCCAAGTTTTCCTGAAGTTTTTCCTATTATCCAGTATACTGAGTATTAGAAAGGCAGATTAGTCTTATAATTAATTTCTGCATTTGCAATTGTGTGTTTGCTGAAGAAATATCTTTATTTCTGTTTGCTGTTACTTTGATTATTCTGAGGAAGGAGGGGGGAAGTCTCTCCAGGTTTATAAGCTAGACCCTGTATATTTTTCATCCTGGTGTACAGAGATAGTGTACTTTCTTTCTTTTAATAAAATCTTTTCTTTTTAGAACTTGATTGATTTCTTCCCTTGGTTGGATTTTCAGGGGAAGGGGAGGGGGGAAAAGTGAATTCCTCTTTGTTTGATTCAAGGAGTTTGAATCAAGGTATCTCTCTCAAGGACTAGGGGTGGGGGAAGAAGGTAGGGGGAATGGATTATTTCCCTTTGTGTTAAGATTCAAGGAGTTTGGATTTGTGTTCCCCAGGGAAAGTTTGGGGGAACAGGGAGTGTGCCAGACACTAAAAACCTGGCTGGTGGCAGCTTTACCAGATCTAAACTAGGATTTAAGTTTAGAGGAGTCCATGCAGGTCCCCATCTTGTGGACGCTAAACTTCAAAGTGGGGAATAAACCTATGACAGAGTGCTACTTAGTTGAGGGCGAGCCCCTCCATCATACAATGCCAAGTTGTGACGTTATTGATATAAATTGAGACCATATAGAACATGGGTTGTAACCGAGGTCCTGTAGTGGCACCAAATCTTAGGTAAAGGGGGTCATATAAGGTGTCTAAGACCAGGTTATGGGTTGCTGGTTATGATTATGCTGTCTGTGTGCATGTATCATTTTTAGTTGAAGTTATGTATATTGGCTCTATATTGTCTGTATTTCAAGTTGGTGATGTGATTCTGGGTGATATCCCAGACAAGCTGGTGTTAGCTCTGCTTAGCCTGCTTGATGGCCCATTCAGGACCATCAGCTACACAATTGACCCATGGAGAGAAGGCAGACACGCCTTGTGACTCAGCAAGGTCTGCAGAGACTTGTCCATGTGACTGCAGACTCCATTTTGCTGTGATTTTCCACAGTTAGAACAAAGAGGTTCTTACACCTGGAAAAGCCTATATAAGGCTGATGCATCATCTCCATCTGGTCTTCAATCCTGCTTCTTACCTCTGGAGGGACTTTGCTACAACCTGAAGCTCTGCACAAGGGACTGAGGACCCATCCCAGCGGGGGATGTTCCAGAGATTTGATTTGAACCTGCAGTTTACTCCATCACTGCTGCAAGCCTGAACTAAGAACTTTGCCATTACTGTATGTAATTGATTCCATTTAACCAATTCTACCTCTCATCTCTACCTTTTTCCCTTTATGAATAAACCTTTAGATTCTAAAGGATTGACAACAGCGTGATTTGTGGGTAAGATCTGATGTGTATATTGACCTGGGTCTGGGGCTTGGTCCTTTGGGATCGAGAGAACCTTTTCCTTTTATTGGGGTGTTGGTTTTCATAACCATTCATCCCCAGGACGAGTGCACTGGTGGTGATACTGGGAGACTGGAGTGCCTAAGGAAATTGCTTGTGTGACTTGTGGTTAGCCAGTGGGGTGAGACCGAAGTCCCTTTTGTCTGGCTGGTTTGGTTTGCCTTAGAGGTGGAAAAACCCCAGCCTAGGGCTGTGACTGCCCTGTTTAAGCAATTGGTCCTGATTTGGCACTCTCAGTTGGGTCCCGCCAGAACTGCATCGTCACACCGCTCCGTCACACAAGTACAGTCCCATAGTTCTCCTGCAGGACGTCCCTGTAGAGGGCTCTCTGAGCGGGGTCCAGCAGAGCCCCCTGCCCCATGGGGAAATACACAGCCACCTCCTCGAAGCTCACTGGCCCCTGAAATAACAGGTGCGCCCCCACTCAGTGCCTGCTGCTCCCACCACAGCCCCACCATTCATGGGGGAAGCAGCACAGTAGGATGGGTCTGGGAGGGCCAGAGGAGCAGAATCCCACCCCACCCTGTCCAGAGGGGCCAGGAGGCTGCAGGGAACAGAGAGAAGGGGAGAGCTCCTTGTCCCTCCCAGCAGGCGGAGGAGGGCAGGGTCTTCCCATTTCCCACCCACCTGCTAGGCACAGGCTGAGGTGGGAGGCAAAGCTCAGTGCAGAGAACAGGGACAGGAATCCCAGCACCTCCCCTTTGTATTTCATCGCAGTCTCTGCCTGGGGGGGTTCAGGCTCCAGTGCTCTGCTCTGTTTTCCCAGCCCCGCCCAAGGGGGTGTTTCCAGCTTCAGAAATGGGGGAATGTTCACACACTCCCAATGGGTCTGTTCAAAACCAGGCCCTAGGCTGGGCATGTCCCAGCAGGTTTATCAGTCTCTGTCCCCCCCACCTCACCCTGAGTGTTTCCTGACCCTCCCCCTCAACAACAACCCTCCCCAGCAGCTCCCCCCACATCCCCTACCTCAGCTGGATCCACCACAGCCATTTCCCTGGCCCGGCCCCTGGGAAGATGGGACGCTCTGGAGAAAAACGGGGTCGTTATTCTGCAGCCTGTCAGGGTGAGAAGGGAAATTCGGGAGGTTTCTGAATTAGTGTTAGTCCGTTTCACACCCCGAGCCCCCAGGTTCTGTCCCTCTAGACTCTGCCATGCTAGGAGAAGCCTCAGTGACGTTATTACAGCACAGACCCGACCTCTCCCACCGGGACTAAACCCGCCAGACGCTGTTACACTCTCCCAGGAACAGAGTTTCTGAGCCAAACGCCAGAAAAGAGCAGAATCAAAGGAGCCACTTTGGGGAATCCCCCGACACTGTCCCCCCAGCAGCACCTTTCCCCAGCAGTGCGGGCACCAGGCAGAGGCAGGACCTGGCTTTTCTTCTCCCTGCCCCTCCCCTCTCCCAGGCAAGTCAGTCTGCCCCCCTGGGGGGGGGGGCGCTGCAGGGAATGGAGCTGGGCAAGGCTGGGTGCCCGGCACCTCCCTCCCCACTGATTGCTCCAGCCAGGGCCGGCTTTAGGAAGTGCGGGGCCCAATTCGAACATTTTCGGCGGGGCCCCGGCAGGGATGACTAAAAAAAAAAAACATGTAAAAAAAAGCCTTTCATTTCTTAGCAACCGGTTCCTTGTAAAAAGTTCTGCTTTAAGGGATGTGCCACAGTATGTATTTTTTATACCAATAGGGTTACCATATGTCCGTATTTTTAAAAATTCCTCCCGGATGGCGATTTAAGAACCAAAAAGCTGGACATGTCCGGGAAAATACGGATGTACGTTAACCCTACCTAAAGTTCTTTTTTAAAAAGATGGGCCTGAACTAGAAATGAGCTCTGTTTCACATGTGTGGGTCCCCACCACGCCCTGGGGGTGTGCTAGGATGACCAGATGTCCAGATTTTATAGGGACAGTCCCGATTTGGGGGTCTTTTTCTTATATAGGATCCTACTACCCCCCACCCCTGTTCCAATTTTTCACACTTGCTGTCTGGTCACCCTAGGGTGTGCACATGTGTGGGTCCTAGCTGTTCCCTGCCCCTCTCATTGAAGCAGGTGTGCAGGGTTACTGCCCTGGGAACTGCAGGGCACCAGTGGACATGGGGCTGGCTGGAGGCAGGGCAGGGGCTGACTGGAGGTAGGGTCTGGCTGCAAGCAGGGCAAGGGGTGCGGGGCTGGCTGGAGACAGGGGGATGTGGGGTGGGCTAGCTGGCTTCAGGCAGGGCCGCAGGGGGGTGCGGCAAGTGTTGGCAGGCCTGGAGACAGAGGAGTGCGGGACTTGCTGGCTTCAGGCAGGGGCGTGTGGCAGGGGTTGTCTGGAGACAGGGCAGGAGGTGCGGGGCTGGTGTGGGCAGGGGCTGGCTGCAGGCAGGGCAGGGAGTGCGGGGCTGGGTGCAGGCAGGGGCTGGGTGCAGGCAGGGGGTGTGGGTACAGGGGGTACAGCCCACCCTGTACGGTAAGTGCCTCCTCCTCCTCCCTCCCCCATCAGGGTAGCAGCAACAGCCGCAGCCTGGGGCTCGGGGGATATTTAAAGGGCCTGTGGCTCCCCTGCTTCCACCGCCCCAGCCCTTTAAATAGCCATGGGAGCCCTGGGGAAGCGGCAGGGCTCCAGGGGCTATTTAAAGGACCAGGGCAGCAGAGGTAGCTGGAGCCCCCCACTACCCCAGGACTCTGGGGGTTATTTAAAGGGCCTGGGGCTCCCCTGCTTCTACCACCCCGGCCCTTTAAATAGCCACGGGAGCCCTGGGGAAGTGGCGGGGTTCCAGGGGCTATTTAAAGGGCTGGGGCAGTAGAAGCAAGGGGAGCCCCAGACTTTTTAAACAGCCCCCAGGGCTCCAGCAGTGGGGCTCTGGTGGCAATTTAAAGGGCCTGAGGCTCCAGTCCCTGCTGGGAGCCCCAGGCCCTTTAAATTGCCCCCTGGGGAAGCTGGGCCACCCTGGTACAGCGCACTGGCAGGGCTTGGGTGCGGGGCCCTCTTAGGCGCGGGGCCCGATTCGGGGGAATTGGTTGAATTGGCCTAAAGCCGGCCCTGGCTCCAGCTGCCCCTTCCAGGCTCCCCCCTCTCCCTCCTGCATGAAGAGCCGCTCACTATCCTGCAGTCCCGTGGGTGTGTCCTCCCCAGTAGCTACAGCCACTGCTAATGGGGGTGAGCCTGGGGGCGCTGGGGCAGCAGCTCTGCGCCGCGCAGACACTCAGGGGCAGAGCAGGAGCCATTGCTGCAGAGTCACTTTCCAGCCTGGCCCCAGCACTTGTTGAACTGGAGCGAGACTCTAGGCCAGGGGTCAGCAACCTATGGCACAGGAGCCAATTTTTGATGGCCCCTTGCCGCCACTCTGGGGTTCCCACTGCTGGCCCCTTGCCGCCACTCTGGGGTTCCCGCTGCTGGCCCCTTGCCGCCACTCTGGGGTTCCCGCTGCTGGCCCCTTGCCGCAGCCCCACTCAACACCCGCTGCTGGCCTGGGGGAAGGAACCTCAGGCTGGCAGGGGGCTGAGACCCCAGCTGGCAGGAGCCAGCGGCTGAAACCCCAGAGCGGAGGCGAGCTGAGCCCATCTCTGCCAGAACGGTTGAGAGACGCAGAAGTGAAATGGCAGAAAACATTAAGGAAAAGCAGATGACTGCATTGAAAGACACAGCAGTGTTTAGTGTGGCAGTTGATGAGAGCGTGGATATAAACGATGTTCCACGTTTGGCAGTTGTGCTTCCGATGAAATCCAAGAGGAACTTTGTTGCCTAAACCCCCTGTGTGGCACAACAAAGGGGGAAGATATACTGGAAAGTTTTGAAAGAACGAGGAGTTGACATCAGAAAAATATTCTGTGTGACAACAGATGGTGCCCCTGCCATGGTGGGAAAACAGAAGGGATTTGTAAAGTTACTTGAAGATCAAATTGGCCGTCGGACAGTCAAATTTCACTGTATCATCCATCAAGAAAACTGTGTGCTAAAATTTCTAATTCAGAACTTAATAATGTGATGAATACAGTGGTGCGAATTGTGAATTTCTTGTTGCTCAATCTGCTTTGACTCACAGACAATTTCAAGCACTGCTAGAAGAGATGGACAGTGCTTATAAGGAATTCCCACTTCCCAGCAACATTCGGTGGCTAAGTCGTGGCAAGGTTTTGGTGGGCTGTGTAAACTGTTTTGATGCAATCAAGGCCTTTTTGTCGGAAAAAGAACAAAACTACCCCGAACTGGGTGACAAATGGCTCTGTAAGCTCATGTTTCTAACTGATATCACCGCTCACCTAAACGAAGCCAACCTCTGTCTCCAGGGTGCAGGGCAAACAATTCTGGATCTTTATGAAGCTTGGAAAGCATTTGTTGTGAAACTAGCAGTTTTTTCCAGGGATATTCAAACTTCTACTTTCCGCTACTTCCAACTCATAAAAGAGCTATTGACACGTTGCACTGTCAGTGTCAATGAGATTGGAAAGTACATGCAAGAATTGGAATCAGAATTTTCTGACCGATTTCAAGATTTCCAGCGATTTGGCCCAATGCTTTCTTTTCTAATTAAATCTGAAAAGTTCAACGAAAGCAACTTGGATTTATCTGTATTTCAGTGGATGGGTGTTGAAGATTTCAAAATGCAGCTCATTCAGTTAAAAAGCTCAGAATTGTGGACATCAAAGTTTGTGGATCTGGGGAGTGCACTTGAAGCTACCGAGAGAGATCATGGGGCCTCTATTCTGACCTGCTGGACGTCACTGCCTGTGAAATTTAACTGTTTGAAGAAAATTGTGTTTGCAATGCTTTCAGCATTTGGATCCACATACCTGTGTGAACAGGTATTTTCACACATGAAATCTGTCCTCTGTCCCCCTCAGAGCCGGTTAACAAGTGATCACTCAGAAGCCTGTGCGCAGCTTCAAGTATCCAAATCCGTGCCAGACATTGGAAAACTCAGCAAGGAAAAGCAAGGGCAAGGGTCACACTAAACTAATAAGATCTGCATTTTAATTTAATTTTAAATAAAGCTTCTGAAACATTTTGAAAACCTTGTTTACTTTACATATAACAGTAGTTTGGTTCTATATTACAGACTTAGAGAGAGACCTTCTAAAACGTTAACATGTATTACCGGCACGCGAAGCCTTGAATTCGAGTGTCGACATGAAGACTCAGCACACCACTGCTGAAAGGTTGCCGACCCCTGTCCTAGGCAGTGATGCAGCTCCTGGCAGCTGGGGTGAAACTCACCCACCCCAGCTACGGAGTAAAAGAACTAAGGCCTGGATCCACAAAGGAACCTCACAGCACCAAACTTTTAGGCAGCTAAAAGTCACTAGAATCCAGAAAGCCTGAGTTAGGCACCCAGGCTCCTGTACAATCAATGGGAAGAAGGAGGTGCCTGAAAGTAGGACCCACAAAACCCAGCATGCTGGGCATCTCCACCCCAATGGGAAATGCTGATGAGGGGTGTGTCCTGAGCCCCACCCCTCTCTGGAGCTTAGGCACCCAGGTCTGGCTTGGAGAGAGGGACCTTGGTCTGCTTGGGAGCCCCTCACCTGGAGTTAGATGCTTAGGCCATTCGGTACAAAACAATCCACCAGAGCAGGAAGAGGTCATGGTGCTGCTGGCTCTCTTACAGCATTTAAAGTATTTGACCAGGATGTGGGAGACCAGGGTTCAAATCCCCCTTTGCCACCCCCACTCCCCCCCCCACAAAAAAAAAGATTCTGGTAAACTGCATAGCTCCCTCTTTAGCACCACACAGGCAGTGGCCAGGGAGGGGCTCCTGCCTGTGCAGTTTTTCCCCCCATCTCCGGCCTTAGCTGGTTCCAGCCTGGCCCTGCCACGGGGGTGGGCCTGATATTGCCACCAGGGCCATCCCTAGTGGGGTGCGGCCCAGGTCCTATCCCACCCCCCTTCCCCCAAGGTCCTGCCTCCTTCTGCCCGTGCCCCACCCCTGAGCGATGCCAGGAGTCCGCAGAGCAGGGCTGGTAGTGCTGCCGCTGTCCTGGGCTGCGCCACCATGGTCCTGTGCTGGGGCCTGGAGCCGGCAGCAGCGTTGCCACACACCATCCTGTGACGTTATTGATATAAATTGGGACCATATAGAACATGGGTTGCAACCAAGGTCCTGTAGTGGCACCAAATCTTAGGTAAAAGGGGTCATATAAGGTGTCTAAGACCAGGTTATGGGTTGCTGGTTATAATTATGCTGTCTGTGTGCATGTATCATTTTAGTTGAAGTTATGTATATTGGCTCTATACTGTCTGTATTTCAAGCTGGTGAGGTGCTTCTGGGTGATATCCCAGACAAGCTGGTGTTAGCTCTGCTTAGCCTGCTTGATGGCCCATTAAGGACCATCAGCTACACAATTGACCCATGGAGAGAAGGCAGACACGCCTTGTGACTCAGCGAAGTATGCAGGGACTGGCCCATGTGACTCCAGACTCCATTTTGCTGTAATTTTCCACAGTAAGGACAAAGAGGTTCTTACACCTGGAAAAGCCTATATAAGGCCAGTGATGAGCTGCTAAAATCTTAACAACCGGTTCTCTATAAAGTTCTGATTGAAGGGATGTGCCAGAGCATGTATTTTTTTTACCAATAGGGTTACCATACGTCCGTATTTTCCCGGGAGGAATTTTTAAATTTTAAAAATTCCGCCCAGACAGCGATTTAAGAACCGAAAAGCCTGACATGTCCAGGAAAATACTGATGTATGTTAACCCGACCTAAAGTTCTTTTTTAAAAAGATGGGCCTGAACTAGCAATGAGCTCCTTTTCACATGTGTGGGTCCCCGCCACTCCCTTGGGGTGTGCTAGGGTGACCAGATGTCCCTATTTTATAGGGACAGTCTCAATTTTTGGGTCTTTTTCTTATATAGGCTCCTATTACTCCTCACCCTCTGTCCCGATTTTTCACACTTGCTGTCTGGTCACCCTCGGGTGTGCACATGTGTGGGTCCCAGCTGCTCCCTGCCCCCCTCATTGAAGCAGGTGTGCAGGGTTAGTGCCCTGAGAACGGCAGGGCACCAGTGGCCATGGGGCTGGCTGCAGGCAGGGGCGTGGGGCTGGGCTAGCTGGAGGCAGGGAGTGTGACATGGGCTGGCTGCAACAGGGGCTGGCTGTGGGCAGGTGATGCAGACAGGGGCTAGCAGGGGGGGCTGTGGGCGGGGGGGGCAGGGGGGGGCTGCGGGCGGGAGACACAGACACTCACACACACGGGGACCGGCTGGGAGCAGCCCCCCCCCGGGAGACTCACCAGGCAGCAGCAGGAGCCCCAGGGCCAGAGGTCCGAGGAGCAGCAGCAGCAGCAACCGGGTCAGGAGGCAGCCCAAATGGCTCCCGCAGCGCAGCACAGCGCCCCCCGGCGGCCGGGAGGAGGAATTACACCCTTCTCAGCCAGAGCCCATCAAAGCTTCTCTCGCAGGGAAGCCAGTTAACAAGCGGTTCTAAAACCGCTTCTAAATTTAACAACCGGTTCGTGCGATTCCAGAGACTTGATTTGAACCTGCAGTTTATGCCATCACTGCTGCAAGCCTGAACTAAGAACTTTGCCATTACTCTATGTAATTGATTCCATTTAACCAATTCTACCTCTCATCTCTACCTTTTTCCCTTTACGAATAAACCTTTAGATTTTAGATTCTAAAGGATTGGCAACAGCGTGATTTGTGGGTAAGATCTGATGTGTATATAGACCTGGGTCTGGGGCTTGGTCCTTTGGGATCGAGAGAACCTTTTCCTTTTATTGGGGTGTTGGTTTTCATAACCATTCATCCCCAGGACGAGTGCACTGGTGGTGATACTGGGAGACTGGAGTGTCTAAGGAAATTGCTTGTGTGACTTGTGGTTAGCCAGTCGGGTGAGACCGAAGTCCTCTTTGTCTGGCTGGTTTGGTTTGCCTTAGAGGTGGAAAAACCCCAGCCTAGGGCTGTGACTGCCCTGTTTGAGCAATTGGTCCTGATTTGGCACTCTCAGTTGGGTCCCGCCAGAACCGCCTCGTCACACATCCATGTGCAGAATGAATTTTGTAACGTGCACCAATATACAGGTGATGTGTCACACCTCACCTCCATATTGGTGCGCACAACACAATTCATTCCGCACACGGACAACAAATTAGAGGAAACACTGCTCCTGACTTTCAACCTACCTGTCACATCTTGAATTTCATACATTGACAGATCAGAATAAAGTGCTCTCAAGTGAGCTACAGACCAACAGTGGTTCATAGTAATTATTCAGCAAGTATTTTAGAAAACTTAGAACATTAGAGGAAATCATGAACTGCCAAGAGACAATTAATGGAGAGAAGCAGCAAGATTAATCCCGTACATTGGATTGGTTGTGACTTCTTTGCCTGATCTGAAAAAAGACCAAAAGGACCTGAGTCTCCTCGCTGTCGCTAGCCCCCTGCTCGGCCAATCAGCACTGAGACTCTGAGGGGCGGGAGGCTGAGGGGTCTCACCAGATGTGCCAAAGGACGGCCCAGGTCACCATCAGAGGAGATCACTCTCAGATCCAGCCCCACCTCTTGGTGAGGACCTCCCGCAATGAGAGCAACCTCCTTCCCCCGCCCACACTCCACACACCCCTCCTTGGTAGAGGGAGGGAAGCAGGGGAAAGGGGGAAAAGAAGCAAGAGAAGAGGAGAAAGGAGGGAGGAAAGAGGAAAAGGGAAACCAAAAAGGACAAACCCCAACGTACCCAGGGATTCCAACCATCAAATCCTAGGTAGGAAATCAAATTCTGGCACCTGAAGCCAGTGTTTCCTGGGCCTAGAATGCTGCCTGCGCCAGGTGGATCAGACTGAACAGGTTCCAAACCTCTCTCAGCCTCTTACCTTGTCAAAGGGAAGTTTGTTTTCGGCACAGTCAGTGGCAGGAAAGGAGAAAACTCCACAGAGGTTCCTCCTCATGCTCACAGCCGTGAATCCTAATTCTCTCTCAGCCCTCGAGGAGAGACCTCGCGAAGGAGACTTGCAGCAGCAAAGCCGGGGGTCTCAGAGACTGGCCTGGCCCTGCAGCTCGGTCCTGCCTAGCTGATGTCAGGGTCTCTCTCTCTGTGAGGTCACCCCCTCCCCACCACCTTTGCCCAATAGGCCGAGTTCCTGCAAAAGGCCTTTGTGATGTCACTGCCACACCCACCCCTCCCCTCAAAGCTGATGTCCTGCCCCTGGCCAGCCTCGTTGGATGTTTGACTTGTTTCCCCTGGATCACCGCACTCAATGACTGTTCAGTCTGTGGATGGAGCCGCTACACAATAAAACATCAGTTTTTCATAAATTAGTAGCCTTAAGGCCAGAAGGGACCATTAGAGCATCTAATCTGACTCCCTGCATATCCCAGCCCATCTGTGTATCACAATAGCTTCTTTTTGACTAAAGCACCTTCCCAAAGGCCTCTAGTCTTCATTGGAAGACATCAAGAGATGCAGAATCCATCACTTCTCTTGGCAGATTGTTCCAGTGATGAATCACCCTCCCTCTTACAAATCTCTGCCATGTTCCAATGAGAATTTTTCTGATTTCTGCTTCCAGCCATTGGTTCTTGTTATGCCTTTGTAGCCTCAGCCCCAACAAGACTCAGGCCCATGTCACTTTCATCCTGGGTTTCAGATGAGTGACCCCTAGAAGTTGGGGGGGCCACCGGTGCCCAGACCATGGCCCGGCCACAGAGGCCCCGCCCCTGCTCATCCTCTTCCCCCAAGGCCCCACCCACTTGCTGTTCACTGCCCTCCGCCCCGTCCCCCAGACCCCCTACCTGCCCCTCACTCTTCCCCCAAGACGCCACTCACCTGCTGCTTGCGCCTCCCCTAAGGGGGGCTACCAGGGGGCCATGGGGCCAGGCACCCATCACTGTTTCCTGCTTTAGGTGAGCGGGGGGTGGGGGGTCCCTGGCGAAGGAGGCGGAGCAGGAGCAGGAAGAGGCAGAGAGAGGCAGGGGGCTCGGGGGAAAAGGCCCAGCGGGGGTGGGGCGCAGGCCTTGGGGGAAGAGGCGGAGGGGGGATGGGAGGAGGCAGCGCAGGGCATCGGGTTAAGAGGCAGAGCGCAAAGGGATGCAGGTTGGGCCCCCACTTCTCTGGAGCTTCGCTTCCAGCACTCGAAAGATGACAATGGGCCCACGGAGGAGTGACTTGCCCCACATCCCCAGTGTTCCCCCCTGCATGGGCGGCCGTTTGGGGGAGGCTCAGCCGCCCCGGCCTCTTAGACGGGCTGTGGCTAAAACAGTGGCCTTGCTGTGAGCAGGATTTGAACCTGTACAGGGAAACCATCTTGGATTTTGAGTCCAACGCCTTAGCCACTTGGCCATCACAGCTGTGAGCAAAGCAGGCCCCTAAGGCCAGAGAAACGCCCAGGCCTGACGTCATCTGAACTGCAGAATTCAAACAGCAAACCTGGCTCCCAAAGCACCAGGGGGAATTTGGGGCTCTCGTTCCTTCGCCGTGTGGTTAAGCACCAAACCAGCACCCTCCTGTGGGGTCTGTCATTGTTCCTCTCCACACTGTAACGATCGAGACAGGGAGAGGTCAGACAGTGAGGTAGTATCCAGCTCTGCCCCCCACCAGCTCCCGGCTCTATCCGCCAATGGACTGACTTTCTCGCTGGATTAAACTGTTTGTATTGGACTCTTTTCTCTATGTATAAATAGGACTAAGCCACGACTGGACTGTCCGACAGGAGAATGGGCCACGGCTCCCTTCCCCTGGACCCTGGATTTCTCACCACTTCAGAGAAACTTGTTAGTGGAAAAATGAATCACATTCAAATGACTACAGATTATGAACCGTTTGCTGTTGCCTTGGCACATGGCCTCACCCAGCCTTTTCCCCTGAGTCAGGAAAGATAATTTATTGGTTCACTCTGATTTGTTTCAGTTTTATGTTAGCATCTATTGCCACTAATTGGTCGGAGCCCGTCACTTCCGGAAGTCCTAAACGTTTCCCCCCTAGCTCCCTTCTCGGTACCTTTGATTTTCCTCAGTCTCCTTCAGAGCACTGGTTTTCTTGGCACCAATAACCAAGACTGATTTCCAGATCAGGAGACGTGCCCTCCAGCTTCTGGAACTTCCCTGTTTCACACCTAGAAAGAAACAGGTTTTTCCCCATTAATCATTATAATATTTTATTGTCGTATTTTACTCTGAATTTCTTGCCCGTGACAAATGCTGAATTGAGGGACTGGAGAATGAGTCTCTGTGTATCCAGCCACAGAATAGCTGCATCCCCAGCAATGGCTGTGCAAGCTTCCCCGAGGTGTCCCATCAATGTGCTTCACACCGATTTACCAAGACCAGCTCTGGGGACAGGATGAGTTCGGTCCAGTGGGCAATTCACTCCTCGGCCTCCATGCTTTGATGGCCAATAGAGTCCAGTGTTCCTGCTGGTCATTGCTCTGTGGCCATCTGCCCACCTGCCACTGGACTGAGATCAGCTCCCCTCACACCAGCTCATTCCTCACCGGTCTGTGAATGGTCACCACATCATACAGACGTTTGTTCACTCCTGTCAGGGGCAGAAGAGAACCCAGTGCCCTGGAGGTGACAGGCCCGTACTGTGTCCCCAGTCAGGGCCATCGTCCCTGCCCTGAGGCGGTGGCTGCTCTGGGGAGCTTACGCTGGCACCGGTGCAGCGGCCCCGCCGTTAGCTCTCGAGTGTAGCCGCTGAGACTCCCCACCCGCAGCGAGAGCCGTAGCCATGTTGGCAGGAGAAGCTCTCCCAGCAACATAGCCCTGCCCACACCGGCGCTTTGGTCAGTGTAACTGTGTCACTGGGGGGTGGCTCATTCACACCCCTGAGCGACATACGTTCTACCGACACAAAGGGGCGTAGACACAGCCTGAGCAGAGAAGCGATTTAGAAAACAGATTTAGTTTTGTAGGAAATGCAGAAACCCGGGTTTGAAATAAACCAAAGGAGATTCCGACCCACGTGTCACCTTCACCACTTTGCAGTTGTGCCCTGGGACAGTTGTGTTGTCTCAGCCTGTGGCCAGACTAATGGCATGTGCAGGGGGAGGAGCCACACCCCGTCTATGGGGCTTCTGACATCCTAGAGGGGAGAAAGGAGAAAAGACGCTCAGTCCCCCATGCCACTCACACAGAGGGCAGGAACTTCTGTGGTCATTTAAACAGGCTCAAGGGCCCCGAAAGAGTGAAAGGTGTTAACGTGCCCCTGTCACCATCCAACACTGAACGGGTGAAACAAGGCTGGCGGTTTGGTAGAGAGAGACTTCAGCCCGCTTAGTCCCATGGCAAACACACCTCTCACATCCCTGCTAGTGTGTTACTGAAACACAGAGAGAAAAAGAGACAGAGTTAAAGCAATGGAAATGTAAAGTAGTCAGTAAGGCTTGTCTTTAACACCATCCCCTGTGCCCTTTCTCTTTAGCTGGGAGAGTTTTTAGAAGGAAAGTTCCTTATGTGACAGTCTCTTGGATGGTTTTGAAGAAGGTAACAGCTGTCCTGGGGAAATCAGAGAGATCAGCTGAGATGGGCTGGAGCTGTCTTTGTTGTGGTGTCTCTTGTTAAAGTCCAATCCCATTTCCTAGGTGGCAAGATAAGGCAAACGCACACAAACGGGGAAAGAAGAGAACAGCAAAGATAGAAGATGTAGCTTCTGGCTCTGGCTCTGCTGTTGACTTTGTCTTGCGGCTTCACTGTCATTAGCAGTAGGCAGAGGAGCAAAAGCCATCTCTCACTGTCCCTTAGTGGGTCACAACTGAGAATACCAAATTCAGGCCAAAGTGCTGAGAAATGGGGCAGACATACCCCCAAAATGGTGATTTTGCTCCCATAAGATAAATCAAACCAGCAACAAAAGTTAACTTCTGTTTCACCACACTGGCTAACGAGAAATCAGAAAAGCAGCCTCCTTAGTCATTCCAGGCTTTATATTGCCACCAAAACCATTGAAATTACTGATGAGTGGTTATTGGAACCCAATTTCCTCAACCGAAAGGGTTCTTCTGATCTTAAAGGACCAGCCCTTTAGTATCTAAAATATAAAGGTTTATTTCTGAAAAGGAAGGAAGGTGAGAGTTAAAATTGGTTGAAGGAATCAAATACATACAAGAATTGCAAAGTTCTTGAATCACGCTTGTAGCAGTGATGGAATAAACTGTTGGCTTTTTAAGTCTCTGGTTGCTTCTGAATCATTGGAAGGTCCTCAGTCCTTTGGTTAGAACGCTCCCATTAGTATAAGGTCATCATCAAGAGGTCTGAGAAGGAAAGAGGCCAAATGGAGATGTGTCCTGGGCCTTTTATAGCTTGTGGATGGAAACCCCCATTGTTTCAAACAAAGCCCTCAGTGGAGAGAGTGGAAAATGACAGGTAATAAGATGGTGTTTAGAGTCACATGGGCAAGTCCCACGTCCATGCCTGATTTCGCTTAGTCACAGCAGAAGCCATGACCTAGACTCCAGATGGAACGTCCCCAGGCAAGTCCATTGAGAGCAGATGGGGTGTCACCTTATCTAATTGAACTATGACCATATAGACCATTATTGCAACCACTGTCATATACTTGCAACAAATCTTGTACAAAGATGGTGAAGTGAGGTGTCTATGAAAAGGTTGTCATTTGCTGGTTATGCTTATGCTGTGTGTATCATTCTTGTATTTGAAGTTATGAATATTGGCTCTGTACTTGTATTTCACTGTTTGCTTCTGAGTTGTATCAGTGAAGCATTTGGCCAGCTTATTGAGACAGGATTAAGCTTTTCACTTCAGAGAAAAAAAATGCATGAAGACAGTTTTATAAACGAGTAGGTAAAGACACAAACCAAACCAACACCGACTGTGACACCCCCCACCCACCCGCCCAAGAAATAGAAACACAAACACTAAATGCTGAGAACCTGCACTGATGGGCTCAGCGTGCAGCTTCCCCCTGGGTTTATATCTGGTGCCTCCCTCCTCTCACTCCCCTCTGCACAACGTCAGGTTCCTCCTCTCTAACCCTCCGAGGAGCAGCCCCACCAGGGAGATGCAGCAGGGGAGGAGGGAGAGAGGCAGTTTCTGCAGCCCTCACAGCAGGTCCCAGCAGGGGGAGAGGAGCTGCCAGGGCAGCTCTGCTGGGTCCCAGGCACTCAGGGCAGAGGAGCAGCTCCCCAGGCTGGCATTGTAAATCAGAGACCAGGTGCTCTCATCTCTGTGACCCTTTTCCTCTCCAGACCATAGGCGCCAACTTCCCCCAGTGTCGGTGGGTGCTCACGCCCCCCGGCCCCACCCCGACTTCACCCTTTCCCCACCCCCACCCCACCCCTATTCCAACCCCTTCCCCAAAGTCTCAGCCCCCTCCCTGCCCCTATTGAACCCCTTCTCCAAATCCCCACCCCGGCCCCACCTCTTCCCCAAGCGTGCTGCCTTCCCCCTCCTGCCCGCTCCCTCCTGGCCGAGCGAAACAGGTGCAAGTGCTGGGAGCTGGGGGGGGGAAGCGGGCACGCGGTGCGCTCAGGGGAGGAGGCGGAGCGGAGGTGGAGGTGAGCTGGACGGGGGGCCGGAGAGCTGCCCAATTTTTCGGAGCACCCATGGAGTCGGCACCTATGCTCCAGACTCTGCCATCTGAGCTACAGCCAGCTGGGGAACAGGTGGCTGCAGCCTCTGTACCCAAATGCGAATGTACAAAAGTGGGTCCCATTGCCCATGCTGAGAACTGCAGTGACGTCTCTGCTCAGTGTCAGGCACCCAGGACAGAGGCAGCTCCCTGGGATCCAGGCCTGTCCCAGCCAGACCAGGGCTGCTGGGGAGTGTGAGAAATGGTCTCAGCCTCCCCCAGGGCTGAGCTCTGCCCCTAACGCTCTGATTCTCTCTGTCCCCAGTGACTGTGACTCTGGATCCAGACATGGCTCATCCCCAGCTCGCCCTGTCTGAGGATCGGAGACATGTGAGATGGGGACACACCCGGCAGGATCGGCCCGACAATCCTGAGCGATTTGACATTGAGCTCTGTGTGCTGGGCTGTGAGGGATTCACCCTGGAGAGACATTCCTGGGGGATGGGGAACGCAGGGCTGTGGGGGTGTGTCACGGAGTGTAGGGGAGTCAGGCCCTGCACCCCCGGGCTCCCTGCCGATTCACCAGGACTCTCAGCCAGCCAGTAAAGCAGAAGGTTTATTTAGACGACAGGAATACAGTCCAACACAGGTCTTGCAGGCACAGATAACAGGATCCCCCCTGTTAGGTCCATCTTGGGGCCCCATAACCCCCATCGGGGATCAGAGCCCTCTCTCTCTGCTTCCCCTCTTTTCCCAGCCAGCTCCAGTCTGCCCAACCCCCTCCGGCCCCTCCTCTCTGCCCAGCTTCTTTCCCGGGCCAGGAGGTCACCTGACCCCTTTGTCTCCAACACCTTTAGATGCACCTTTGCAGGGATGTGCCCGGCCATCAGTTGCTAGGAGACAGAGTGTCAGGCATTCGGCCTAGCATTCCCAGCCCCCAGTATGAACAGTCCCACTTCGTCACACCTCTCCCCCCTTCGAGACCGAACTGAGCGGGGTCACTCCAGCCAGTGACCTGGGGAAGTTCGAACCCACCTACATTCCCATGGCTGCCCCAGGGTCCCCCCCGATCTGGGGGAAGAGTTACCCCAGGTCATTCCAGTTTCCGGCCCCCCTGTAGGTCGGGGGGACTCGAGGGCACTTGCAGGTTGCAGGGGGGAAGCCTTATGCCGCCCGTGCCCTTTCCCCACCCCAGTACCCCTGGGGTGCACGCTGGGCTGGGGCCTTCTCCCCACGTTCCAGTCTGGGGGGCCGTGATTGAGGCTCTCTCGGTTCAGAGCCCCCCTTTTGACCCTGCCCCCCCTCTGGACAGGCTCCTCGGGGCGGGGCGAGGGTCTTACAGCCATCTTCCCCCTGTCCCGGGCCTTCCTCCCCCTCTGGCAGAAGTCACAGGAGCGGCAGTGCTGCCCGACATGGGCAAAGACCCCAGGCCAGTAATAGTTCTGTAGCAGCCTCTGCTGGGTACGCCAGGCTCCCGGGTGCCCTGAGGGGGGAATGTCATGGGCCTGGCACAGCAGCTGGTGGCGATACTCCTGGGGTACCACCAGCTGCCTCCTGATTCCCCCTGACTCCATTTTCCCTGGGGGAGCCCATTCTCGGTACAGGAACCCCTTCTCCCACAGGAACCTTTTCCGGCCACCTCGTCCCATGGTCTGTCCCCCCCCCCCCCCCCGAGGTTGGCCAGGTCCCCTATCCTCCACAAAGAGGGGTCTTCCCGCACCGTGGCCTGGAACTCAGCCGCTGGGGCAGGGACGGGGATCTGGTCTCTCTCACCAGCTGGGTCTGAGGCTACAGCCTCTCTGAGCCCTGTCCCTGGGCGTTCCGTCCCTACCGGGTCAGGGTCCTGCGCCTCGGGCAGAGTACCTTCCCCGGTGTCAGGGTGCAGAGCCCTGCGTCGGCTCTGACTACGGTTCACGGCCAGGGCATCCCGGGTGTTACTTGGCCAGTCCTCGAGGTCCCCCCCCCATTAACACCTCCGTGGGCAAATGTGGGTGCACCCCCACGTCCTTGGGGCCCTCCTTGTCCCCCCACTTCAGGTGTACCCTCGCCACAGGCACCTTGAATGGGGTCCCGATCACACCCCTCAGGGTCAGGTAGGTGTTGGGCACCATCCGATCTGGGTCCACCACCTCGGGCCGGGCCAGAGTCACCTCTGCGCCCGTGTCCCAGTACCCAGTGACCTCCCTCCCGTCTACCTCCAGGGGAACAAGGCACTCTTTCCGGAGGGGTAGGCCCGTGCCCACCCTGTAAACCCAAAACTCAGGGTTGGGAGCATCCAGCCCCTCGGAGGGGTCGACCCGGGGTCCCCCTCCCTCCTTCGCAGGTGGTACGCGGCCAGCCCCCCTTTCCTGCGAACGCTGCCCCTCGTCCGACTGGGTCTCTACCCAGATAACCCGGTGGGGGGTTGGTCTGCTCAGTTTGTCCGGGAGTTTGGGGCACTGGGACCGCAGGTGGCCGCTCTGGCCACAGTGATAGCAGCGCATGTCCCGTTGGTCCCCTCGAACCGGTCGGTTGTCCCTGGCGCTGGCCGTTCCCTTTGGGAGGGGGTTCTCCCGATTCCCCTTTTGGGTGGTCTCAGGATGACTCTCTCTCTGCGTCGCGACGGGCCTGTTCCTTTGGGGTTCCTCCCTGCCACCCCCCAACCGGCTCTTCGCATAGTCATCAGCCAGCCGCCCTGCATGTCACGGGTTCTCTGGCTTTTGGTCCCTTAACCACAGCCTCAGGTCAGATGGGCACCGCTCATACAGCTGCTCCAGTACCAGCAGTTTAACCAGGTCCCCCTTCGTCTGGGCCCCATCTGCCCACTTGCTGGCGTACCCCTCCATGTGGACGGCCAGTTGCAGATAGGAGACCTCAGGGGTTTTATCCTGACTCCGGAACCTCTCCCGGTACATCTCAGGGGTCAGCCCAAACTCACGCAGCAGGGCCTGCTTGAATGGTTCGTAGTTCCCTTTCTCCTCCTCTCCCAGCTGGCCGTACAATGCCACGGCTTTGGGGTCCAGTAAGGGGGTGAGAACCCGGAGCCTGTCCGCAGGATCCACCTGGTGCAGCTCGCAGGCCGTCTCAAAGGCATCTAGGATGTCACCCATGTCCTCCCCCTCCTTGCGCGGGGCCAGGATGGACTTATCAAAGCTCCGCGCAGTCCTGGGCCCCCCCCTCACTCACCGCCGCCTGGGGCCTGCTGCCCCCCAGCCTCGCCAGGTCCAGCTCATGTTGACGCTGTCGCTCTTTCTCCGCCCGTTCCTGCTCCCTCTGTCGCGCCTCATGTTCCCTCTGTCGCGCCTCATGTTCCCTCTGTTCCTTACGATCCTCCAGCTCTCTCCGTTTTTGTTCCCTCTGTTCCTTACGATCCCCCAGCTCTCTCAGTTTTAGCTCTCTCTCCCATTCCAGCCGCTGGCGCTCCACGGATGAGCGTCGCCGGGACGATTCCCTGCTGGGGGGTGAGCTTCGCCGGGAGGATCCCCTGCTGGCCGGGGGGGTCACGGTGCCCTCGGTAGCTGGGCTCCTCCTCCCCCTCCCCCTAGGCCTAGGGGTGGGAGGTCTCAGGGAGCCCTCAGCGGCCGGCTGACCACTCCCAGCGGGGACAGACACTGGTGCCTGCGCTGCATCTGCCTGGCTGCTTCCCTCAGAGACAGGGATCGGTTCATTCACATGATCTGCCTCCTCCGGCTGGGCAATCAGCTGGTCCTTGGTGAGTTTCCCACTGCGCAGCCCCCTGTGCTTGCAAATCTCCACCAGGTCGCACCTGCGCCGCTTGGCATACATCTTCCTGCTGGCCACTCACAGGCCGGGGTGCTCGCCGCTCCCCACGGGTTCCAGGGGGACCCCTAGTGTGCCAGTCCTTGAGGTCACCCCCTCTCTGCCAGGGTCGAGCTGCAGACTCCTCCGCCCCTGGGACCGCTCGCTGTGATCCCCCGGGTGACCCTTGTTACTGCAAAGTCCTGCTCTCTGGTCACACTCTCCCAGGTGTTAATCGCCTCTTCGTTTTACTGCTCCCCAGTCACTTACTGCAGGAAGCACCGTCCACGGGGTGCAGTCATCCCACCGCTACCACCAGTTGTCACGGAGTGTAGGGGAGTCAGGCCCTGCACCCCCGGTCTCCCTGCCGATTCACCAGGACTCTCAGCCAGCCAGTAAAGCAGAAGGTTTATTTAGACGACAGGAACACAGTCCAACACAGGTCTTGCAGGCACAGATAACAGGATTCCCCCCTGTTAGGTCCATCTTGGGGCCCCATAACCCCCATCGGGGATCAGAGCCCTCTCTCTCTGCTTCCCCTCTTTTCCCAGCCAGCTCCAGTCTGCCCAATCCCCTCCGGCCCCTCCTCTCTGCCCAGCTTCTTTCCCGGGCCAGGAGGTCACCTGACCCCTTTGTCTCCAACACCTTTAGATGCACCTTTGCAGGGAGGTGCCTGGCCATCAGTTGCTAGGAGACAGAGTGTCAGGCATTTGGCCTAGCATTCCCAGCCCCCAGTACGAACAGTCCCACTTCGTCACAGGGTGGCCAGAGAGTCTGTGAGGGGGAAAGGCCAGATCAGTCATAACCCTGAGGTGGGGCAGGTTTGTAGAAATTTTGGTGGTGCCCAGAACCCGCTCCGCCCAAACTCTGCCAACGGCTCTGGGAGGGAGTTTGGGTGAGGGAGGAGGTCTGGGGTTCAGGCCCTAGGCTGGGGCAGGGGAATGGGGGGCAGGCTCTGGGAGAGAGTTTGGGGGTGGGAAGGGGTACGGCGGGAGGGGGTGCAGAGGGACAGGGTGCAGGGGTGAGGACTGTGGCTGAAGGTGAGGGGTTTGGAGTGTGGGAGGGGCTCAGGGTGAGGGCTCTGGCTGGGGCTGGGAATGGGAGGGGCTCAGGGCTGGGGGAGAGGGTCAGCGTGCAGGGGGATGAGGGCTCTGGTTGGGACCGGAGATGAAGGGTTTGTGGTGGGGGCAGAGGGGGCAGTGGGGGGCGAAAGCTCTGGCTGCGGGTGTGGGCTCTGGGGTGGGGCAGGGCTGGGGATGAGTTTGGGCTGCAGGGTGCTGCTCTGGGACAGGGGCCAGAGAGGACGACTCCCCTCGGCCCTTTCCCTGCCGGCAGCAGCAAGCTCTGGGGGAGGAGCCCCCCTTTCCTGCTCCCCCCAGCAGCACACTCACCCCCACCACTGTCACTGCTTGTGCTCCTAGGGCCAGGGGTGGCAAGTTTGTAGAAATTTTGGTGGTGCCCAGAACCCGCACCCCAACTCCACCCCCCCAAACTCTGCCCCCACCTGCCTAAGGCTCTGGGAGGGGGATTGGCGGGGGAGGTCGGGTGCAGCTCCTGGGCTGGGGATTAGGGTGCAGGAGGGGTGCAGGGTGCAGGCTTTGGGATGGAGTTTGGGTGCTGGGTGCAGGCTCTGGGCTGGGGCAGGGGGTGGGTGTGCAGGAGGGGGTGAAGGGTGCAGGCTTTGGGACGGAGTTTGGGGTTGGGAAGGGGTGTGTGGGAAGGAGGAGGGGGTGCACCTTCTGGGGAGAGAGTTTGAGGATAGGAGGGAGTACAGGGGTGAGGGCTGCAGGACTGAGGATGAGGGATTCATGATGCAGGAGGGGGCTAAGGGCTGGGGCAGAGGATTAGGGTGCAGGGGGGATGAGGGCTCTGGTTGAGGCAGAGGATCTTTATGTAAATAAAGCATATCAAAGTGTTTCATATAAAAGCTAATCCAACCCCCTGCTCAGAGCAGGACCAATCCCCAGACAGATTTTTACCCCAGTTCCCTAAATGGCCTCCTCAAGGATTGAATTCACCACCGTGGGTTTAGCAGGCCAATGCTCAAACCACTGAGAGATCCTCTTGGGGGAAGTGAGGGGCAGGTAGGGGGTCTGGGGGAGGGGGCGGAGGGCAGTGAACAGCAAGTGGGCGGGGCCTTGGGGGAAGAGGATGAGCAGGGGCGGGGCCTCTGTGGCCGGGCCATGGTCTAGGCACCGGTGGCCCCCCAACTTCTAGGGGTCACTCATCTGAAACCCAGGATGAAAGTGACATGGGCCTGAGTCTCGTTGGGGCTGAGGCTACATCACACCTTTACCTTCGGGGCTCTACTGGGGCATGAAGCCCCCAGACATGGCCAGAGACAGGGCAAGGGGCCTCAGCACGGGAGAGAGTCAGGCCCAGAGTTAGACGAGGGGGCAGAGAATATTCTTCATTCTGGTTAGTTACACATCACCCTTGCTAGAAATTCTTCCTGTATTTTTTCCAGTTCACTCCCTGACGCTGTATCTCTGCCCCGTTCCCCTGTTTGTGCCATTGAATTCTCAGGTTCTGTCAAATAATAGCAGCAATCCCGCCATAACACAGCAGCCTGAAATCTCAGCTCTCCCCCTCCCCTCACGCTAAAGAGAGAGAGGAGACCCAGGCAGCCAGATTCTCTGGGACAGAAGACAAAGGACAGAGGCTTGTGGGAAGATGTGATCGGATGCTTGGCTGGAAAGAGGGGGCGTCTGGACTGGGGAGAGAAAACAGCCAGAGCCCACATGGATGCAGGAGAGACCTAGCTGGACTGTGGACTGCAAAGAAAGGCATAACAAGAACCAATGGCTGGAAGCAGAAATCAGAAAAATTCTCATTGGAACAAGGCAGAGATTTGTAAGAGGGAGGGTGATTCATCACTGGAACAAGCTGCCAAGAGAAGTGATGGATTCTGCATCTCTTGATGTCTTCCAATGAAGACTAGAGGCCTTTGGGGAGGTGCTTTAGTCAAAAAGAAGCTATTGTGATACATAGATGGGCTGGGATATGCAGGGAGTCAGATTAGATGCTCTAATGGTCCCTTCTGGCCTTAAGGCTACTAATTTATGAAAAACTGATGTTTTATTGTGTAGCGGCTCCATCCACAGACTGAACAGTCATTGAGTGCGGTGATCCAGGGGAAACAAGTCAAACACCCAACGAGGCTGGCCAGGGGCAGGACATCAGCTTTGAGGGAGGGGTGGGTGTGGCAGTGACATCACAAAGGCCTTTTGCAGGAACTCGGCCTATTGGGCAAAGGTGGTGGGGAGGGGGTGACCTCACAGAGAGAGAGAGACCCTGACATCAGCCGGGCAGGACCGAGGTGCAGGGCCAGGCCTGTCTCTGAGACCCCCCCCCGGCTTTGCTGCCGCAAGTCTCCTTCGCGAGGTCTCTCCTCGAGGGCTGAGAGAGAATTAGGATTCACGGCTGTGAGCATGAGGAGGAACCTCTGTGGAGTTTTCTCCTTCCCTGCCACTGACTGTGCCGAAAACAAACTTCCCTTCGACAAGGTGTAGTGAGTGGGTGTGGCTCCCCTCCTGCCCAGCAGAGAGAGCTCCCTCCCAGACACCCAAGTGGGCAGAGCTACCACCACCAGTCCCCGCCCCCCGGAAGTCAAGGGGCCGGACAGGAAGTAGAAATGCCGGCCGCCAGCGCTCAGTCAGGGCCCAGCCGCCGCCGGGAGCAGACGTGCCGGCGGGAGCTCCTGACTGGGAGCCCTCCAGGGCCCGAGGCAGCTGTCCTGACTGGCCGGAGCTTCCCCGCGCCCGCTACGAGGAGGAGCTGCCGGAGCCTCCCCGCCCCTGCTGTTACCCGGGGGAGCCGCCCGAGCAGGCCTGGCCGGACTTCCCGGAGGAGCTGCCGGACCTGCCACCAAGCCCTGGGCTGGAGGAGCCGATGCAGGTTGACTGGCCTGGAGCGGGTGCCCCGGACGAGGTAGGCCCTGGGGGGAAAGTGGAAGTAGCCCGGGGGTAGCTGACCCCTGTCAGGCTGCAGACGCAGATGAGCCCATGTCCGTGTGTTGCGGTCTGGACCCCACTGACCAGCGGCAGTGATAGCTGCTGTTAGGGCCCCGGGCTGGGACACAGTGGAGTGGGTGGGCCTGTGTCCCCCCTGCCACCCCACTCATGGGTGGCAGTTTTCCCCCTCACCCAGGTGTAAGGACCTGGGCCTATACGCCTACTGTTAGTTTGCTGCTCAGCCCCTGCTCCAAAGGGCCTGAGATTATTGTGCTGTTTACTGCTCTGCCCTGCCACCAAGGGCCTGAGCTCCTTGACCTGACTGCTGCTCAGCCCCTGCTCCAAAGGGCCTGAGCTCATTGCACTGTTTGCTGCTCAGCCCCTGCAACCAAGGGCCTGAAATTATTGTACTGTACTGCTGCTCAGCCCCTGCACAGAGGGCCTGAGCTTTCTAAGGCTGTGTACTCTCGTCCAGCCGGTCCATAGGAGACGAGGAGTGAGTTGGTGTGGCTCCCCTCCTGCTGAGAGGAGGGTCGAGCCCCGGCTCAACCGATTACACAAGGTAAGAGGCTGAGAGAGGTTTGGAACCTGTTCAGTCTGATCCACCTGGCGCAGGCAGCATTCTAGGCCCAGGAAACACTGGCTTCAGGTGGCAGAATTTGATTTCCTATCTAGGATTTGATGGTTGGAATCCCTGGGGACATTGGGGCTTGTCCTTTTTGGTTTCCCTTTTCCTCTTTCCTCCCTCCTTTCGCCTCTTCTCTTGCTTCTTTTCCCCCTTTCCCCTGCTTCCCTCCCTCTACCAAGGAGGGGTGTGTGGAGTGTGGGCGGGGGAGGGAGGTTGCTCTCATTGCCGGAGGTCCTCACCAAGAGGTGGGGCTGGATCTGAGAGTGATCTCCTCTGATGGTGACCTGGGCCGTCCTTTGGCACATCTGGTGAGATCCCTCAGCCTCCTGCCCCTCAGAGTCTCAGTGCTCAGGGCTATCGACAGCGAGGAGACTCCAATGTACAACCAATCCTAGGTATGGGATTAATCTTGCTGCTTCTCTCTATTAATTGTCTTTTAGCAGGTCATGATTTCCTCTAATGTTCTAGGTCTTCTAAAATACTTGCTGAATAGTTACTATGAACCACTGTTGGTCTGTAGCTCACTTGAGAGCCTGCACCCCTTTCTGCTCTGCCTCTTAACCCAATGCCCTCCTCTGCCTCCTTCCATCCCCCCTCCGCCTCTTCCCCCGAAGGCCTGCGCCCCACCCCCTGTGACGATGCAGTTCTGGCGGGACCCAACTGAGAGTGCCAAATCAGGACCAATTGCTTAAACAGGGCAGTCACCGCCCTAGGCTGGGGTTTTTCCACCTCTAAGGCAAACCAAACCAGCCAGACAAAAGGGACTTCGGTCTCATCCCACTGGCTAACCACAAGTCACACAAGCAATTCCCTTAGACACTCCAGTCGCCCAGTATCACCACCAGTGCACTCGTCCTGGGGATGAATGATTATGAAAACCAACACCCCAATAAAAGAAAAAGGTTCTCTCGATCCCAAAGGACCAAGCCCCAGACCCAGGTCAATATACACATCAGATCTTACCCACAAATCACGCTGTTGCCAATCCTTTAGAATCTAAAATCTAAAGGTTTATTTACAAAGGGAAAAAGGTAGAGATGAGAGGTAGAATTGGTTAAATGGAATCAATTACATACAGTAATGGCAAAATTCTTAGTTCAGGCTTGCAGCAGTGATGGCATAAACTGCAGGTTCAGATCAAGTCTCTGGAACATCCCCCGCTGGGATAGGTCCTCAGTCCCTTGTGTAGAGCTTCAGTTTGTAGCAAAGTCCCTCCAGAGGTAAGAAGCAGGATTGAAGACCAGATGGAGATGATGCATCAGCCTTATATAGGCTTTTCCAGGTGTAAGAAACTCTTTGTTCTCACTGTGGAAAAACACTGCAAAATGGAGTCTGCAGTCACATGGACAAGTCTCTGCATACCTTGCTGAGTCACAAGGCGTGTCTGCCTTCTCTCCATGGGTCAATTGTGTAGCTGATGGTCCTTAATGGGCCATCAAGCAGGCTACCAGCGCTAACACCAGCTTGTCTGGGATGCTTCCCCCAGAAGCACAGCACCAACTTGAAATACAGACAGCACAGAGCCAACATTTATAACTTAAACTAAAAATGATACAGACATACAGACAGCATAATTATAACCAGCAACCCATAATCTGGTCTTAGACACCTTAGATGACACCCTTTACCTAAGATTTGGTGCCACTACAGGACCTTGGTTGCAACCCATGTTCTATATGGTCCCAGTTTATATCAATAACGTCACACCCCCGCTCAGCCTTTCCCCCGAACCCCCTCCCTCTTTCTGCCTCTTCCTGCCCCTGCTCCGCCTCCTTCCCCAGGGACCCCCCCCCCCGCTCATCTAAGGTAGGAAAAAGTGATGGGTGCCTGGCCCGATGGCCCCCTGGTAGCCCCCTTAGGGGAGGCGCAAGCAGCAGGTGAGTGGCGTCTTGGGGGAAGAGTGAGGGGCAGGTAGGGGGTCTGGGGGTAGGGGGCAGAGGCAAGTGAACAGCAAGTGGGCAGGGCCTTGGGGGATGAGGATGAGCAGGGGTGGGGCAGCAGGTGAGTGGCGTCTTAGATCATAGAATTGGAAGGGACCTCAGGAGCTCAGCTAATCCAACCCCCTGCTCAGAGCAGGACCAATCCCCAGACAGATTTTTACCCCAGTTCCCTAAATGGCCTCCTCAAGGATTAAATTCACAACCATGGGTTTAGCAGGCCAATGCTCAAACCACTGAGAGATCCTCTTGGGGGAAGTGAGGGGCAGGTAGGAGGTCTGGGGGAGGGGGCGGAGGGCAGTGAACAGCAAGTGGGCGGGGCCTTGGGGGAAGAGGATGAGCAGGGGCGGGGCCTCTGTGGCCGGGCCATGGTCTAGGCACCGGTGGCCCCCCAACTTCTAGGGGTCACTCATCTGAAACCCAGGATGAAAGTGACATGGGCCTGAGTCTTGTTGGGACTGAGGCTACCTCACACCTTTACCTTCGGGGCTCTACCGGGGCATGAAGCCCCCAGACACGGCCAGAGACAGGGCAAGGGGCCTCAGCACGGGAGAGAGTCAGGCCCAGAGTTAGACGAGGGGGCAGAGAATATTCTTCATTCTGGTTAGTTACACGTCGCCCTTGCTAGAAATTCTTCCTGTATTTTCTCCAGTTCGCTCCCTGCAGAAGTGAGAGTAAGCTCGGCCGTGCCCGTAGCCCTTTAAATCACCACTGGAGACCCCAGCCGCAGCCGCTGCCCCGGGGGCTCCAGCAACAGGGCTCGGGCGGCGATTTAAAGGGTGCAGGGCTCTGCTGTGGTAGCAGCAGCCGGAGTCCCAGGCCCTTTGAATGGCCCCAAGCTCTGGGGCTCACAGCAGCCTCCGCAGCTGGTAGCTCTGGCGGTGATTTAAAGGGCCCAGGGCTCCCAGCCGCCTCTACTGCAGTCAGAGCCCTGGGCCCTTTAAATCTCGATTCAAAGGGCCTGGGGCTCTAAAAGCCCCGCCTCTTCCACCAGAGGCCCCGCCCTTTCCGGTCCAGGCCCCGCCCCCCGCTCAGGACTCCCGCCTACCGGTAAGTCCTTTAAGTGACTTTCACCCCTGACTCCCTGACTCTGTAGCTCTGCCCCATTCCCCTGTTTGTTCCTCAGAATTAGCAGGTTCTGTCAATTCATAGCAGCAATCCCGCCATAACACGACAGCCTGAAATCTCAGCTCTCCCTCTCCCCTCGCGCAGGACTTGCTGCTAGCTGAACTGGAGAAAAAGTGTCAATGGGAGCTGCAGGAAGCAGCAGCCAGCACATCCCTCGGCCTATGCTGCTTCCCGCAGCCCCCATTGGCCTGGAACAGTGAACGGCAGCCACTGGGCACTGTGGGGCTCCATGCCTGCCGATGCTCCAGGTAAACAAACCGTCTCGGCCCGCCAGAGGCTTACCCTGAGCGACCCCTGATTGTGACTCTGGATCCAGACACGGCTCCTCCCCAACTCGGCCTGTTCGAGGATCGGAAAAGTGTGAGATGGGGACACACCTGGCAGAATCAGTCCAACAAGCTCGAGAGATTTGACTCTAGGGCCTGTGTGCTGGGTGATCTGCCGGTCCCGCACCTTCGGCATCCACCGCCGAATAGCCGCCGAAACCGCGGGACTGGCGGACCTCCTGCAGAAACGCCGCCGAAGACAGCCTGACTGCCGCCCTCACAGTGACCGCCAGGCCACCCCCCACCCTGGCTTGCCACCCCAGGCACGCGCTTGCTGCTCTGATCCCTGGAGCCGCCCCTGCATGGGGACAATCAGCTGGTCTTCTGTACTCTCTGGTGTTCACCTCACTGTGGCCTGGGAAGACTCCCATCTGTCACTCTAGCAGAACCTCTTCTACCCCCTTAGCTCCTGGCCTCTATGATCCTGGAGGGTCAATTATCTCAGGGGGTCACTCAGGCCATTGTGAAGCCAGGTGCCTGTGGGAGCAAACAGGGCTGGGTCAATGTGTTAGGAGTCCATTGAACCTCCACACAGAGCTGTGGGAAATATAAAAATAAAGACAAAACCTAGCTTCTTAACTCTGCATAAAACATATTCCAGTTATGTCACATTTACACTCGTGAGCGTATTTCTGGAAAGCATTATGGGTGCAACGTCGCAGCACTAATGAAATTTAGCCTTCGAAAGGTGTGGTGGGGGAGAAGGATGCAGCAGCCTCTCAGAATGTTTGTCGAAGTGGTTAGAGGCTCTCACCCAGAAAAAGGGTGTTTGAGTTTCAGGCTAAATGCACCTTTTTTTCCTGTGCTCCACCAATGGCACCTTATGATGGGATTCTCTGTTCACCATGGGCTGGTGCTGCCTCCTGACTATCCTGAGGATTAGCTGTGTGTGGCCAATGCCCCTGCTTATGGTCACACGCTGCATCCCTGCCTGTCTCTCTCAGTCTGCAGCCCCTCTCTCACTCCAGAAGCTGCCGCTACCTCTTCGTGGACCTGGCCCTTTGGACAGGTCTCTATATTGTTTTCCCCTTCTGGGGCAGAGTCCTTCAAAATCTCCCATTCGAGAGGTATCCTGTGCCATGATCCTTTGACTCCTGCCATTGCCCAGGCAGGCTTCCAGGTCTCTGTCCCTCTCATACCACTTCCCCAGTGGTGGGAGGGGAACCCAGGCCGGCCGTGTACTCCACGGGCCAGCCCAGCGAGTCTAGAACACACAGCCAAGGTTCAGTCTCTAGGGTGCGAAGGATTCACAGTGCCTGGAGGGGAGCTGGCTGAACACAGCGCACAGCTCTATGTGTGAGGCACAGGTCCTGGGGATGGCTCCAGATTGTATGTTGTTCTTCCTAATGAAACTCTTCTGCCCGTCTGAGTTGGCAGCAACAAGGGCCGGGTTCAGTCTGTAGGGGCTCTATTTCAATAACACAATGTAAAACCGGCTCGACCCCCACCCAGTGACCTGGGACAATTACATATCACGCCCCTAACGGGCAAGACTTCCCCTCTCACAAGCACAGAGTCTGAGTGTAGCAAAATCCTTTTAATAAAGGAGGGAAACAATGTGGCATCATGTTGGGAAAACTCCACAAACAGGATTCATAACACAAACCATGAGCAAAAGACCCACCCCCAAGAAAGTTTGGCAGTGTCCTTTCCGCCTCAGGGTCTAAAACTCCAGCAACCCGACAGTTTCCCCCGACCCGCAGTTTCTGTCCTTGGTCAGTGCAGCCTCCAGAGGAGAGAAGTTCCTCTGCAGAGTTTACCTCCCAGCCTGGGTGGAAGCAGGGGAAGGTATGGGGGGGTGGGGTTGTGCATCTTACATGCTCCACTGCTCAGGTTGACAGCTGATTGTCACGATTATCCAGGGGGTTCAGCTGCAATATTCACCACCAGCTGCGCCTCTCGGCCAGCCGCCCTGCTATCGGCTCCTCTCCGCCAGCCACCCTGCTATCGGCTCCTCTCCGCCAGCCACCCTGCTATCCGCTCGTCTCCGCCAGCCACCCTGCTATCCGCTCGTCTCCGCCAGCCACCCTGCTATCCGCTGCTCTCCGCCAGCCGCCCTGCTATCCGCTCCTCTCCGCTAGCCACCCTGCTATCCGCTCCTCTCCGCTAGCCACCCTGCTATCCGCTCGCCACCCTGCTATCCGCTCCTGTCAGCCAGCCACCCTGTTATCCGCTCTTCTCCGCCAGCCACCCTGTTATCCGCTCCTCTCCGCCAGCCACCCTGCTATACGCTCCTCTACGTCAGCCAATCTGCAATCCGCTCCTCTACGTCAGCCACCCTGCTATCCGCTCCTCTCCGTCAGCCAATCTGCTATCCGCTCCTCTCCGCCAGCCAATCTGCTATCCGTTTCTCTCCGCCAGCCACCCTGTTATCCGCTTCTGTCCGCCAGGGACCCTGCTATCCGCTCCTGTCCGCCAGCCACCCTGCTATCCACTCCTGTGTCAGCCAATCAGATATCCGCTCCTGTGTCAGCCAATCTGCTATCCGCTCCTCTATGCCAGCCACCCTGCTATACGCTCCTCTCCGCGAACGCCCCTGCTATCTGCTCCTGTGTCAGCCAATCTGCTCTCCGCTCCTCTTTGCCAGCCAATCTGCTATCCGCTCCTCTCCGCCAGCCAATCTGCCATCTGCTCCTCTCGGTCAGACAGTCTGCTATCCTCTCCTCTCCGCCAATCACCCTGCTGTCCGCTCCTCTCCGCCAACCACCCTGCTATATGCTCCTCTCCGCCAACGCCCCTGCTATCCGCTCCTGTGTCATCCAATCTGCTATCCGCTCCTCTTTGCCAGCCAATCTGCTATCCGCTCCTCTCTGCCACCCACCCTGCTATCCGCTCCTGAGTCAGCCAATCTGCTATCCGCTCCTGAGTCAGCCAATCTGCTATCCGCTCCTTTCCGCCAGCCACCCTGCTATCCGCTCCTGTGCGCCAGCCACCCTGCTATCCGCTTCTCTCTGCCAGAAACCCTGCTATCCACTCCTCTCTGCCAGCCAATTTGCTATCCACTCCTCTCTGCCAGCCAATCTGCCATCCGGTCCTCTCCGCAAGCCACCCAGCTATCCGCTCCTCTCCGCTAGCCAATCTGCTACCCACTCCTTCTGTCAGCCACCCTGCTATCCGCTCCTCTCCGCCAGCCAATGTGCTATCAGCTCGTCTCAGCCAACCACCCTGCTATCCGCTCCTCTCCTCCAACCACTCTGCTATCCGCTCCTCTCCGCAGCCAATCAGCTATACGCTCCTCTCCGCCTGCCAATCTGCTATACGTTCCCGTGTCAGCCAATCTGCTATCCGCTCCTCTCCACCAGCCTCCCTGCTATCCGCTCCTCTCCACCAGCCACCCTGCTGTCCGCTCCACTCCTCCAGCCACCCTGATATCCGCTCCTCTCCGCCAACCAAACTGCTATCCGCTCCTCTCCGCCAGCCACCCTGCTATCCGGTCCACTCCGCCAGCCACCCTGCTATCCGCTCCTCTCCGCCAGCCACCCTGCTATCCTCTCCTCTCCGCCAGCCACCCTGCTGTCCGCTCCTCTCCGCCAGCCACCCTGCTATCCGCTCCTCTTTGCCAACCAATCTGCTATCCGCTCCTCTCCGCCACCCGCCCTGCTATCCGCTCCTGTGTCAGTCAATCTGCTATCTGCTCCTGTCCGCCAGCCACCCTGCTATCCGCTCCTCTCCGCTAGCCACCCTGCTATCCGCTCCTCTTTGCCAACCAATCTGCTATCCGGTCCTCTCCGCCACCCGCCCTGCTATATGCTCCTCTCCGCCAGCCAGCCTGCTATCCGCTCATGTGTCAGCCAATCAGATATCCGCTCCGCTCCACCAGCCACCGTGCTATCCGCTCCTCTTTGCCAGCCACGCTGCTATCCGCTCCTCTCCGCCAGCCAATCTGCTATCCGCTCCTCTCCGCCAGCCAATCTGCTATCCGCTCCTCTCCGCCAGCCACCCTGCTATCCGCTCCTCTTTGCCACCCACCCTGCTATCCGCTCCTCTCCTCCAGCCACCCTGCTATCCGCTCCTCTCTGCCAGACAATCTGCTATCCGCTCCTGTGTCAGCCAATCTGCAATCCGCTCCTCTCCGCAAGCCAATCTGCTATCCGCTCCTCTCCGTCAGCCAATCTGCTACCCTCTCCTGTGTCAGCCAATCTGCTATCAGCTCTTCTCCGCCTGCCAATCTCCTGTCCGCTCCTGTGTCAGCCAATCTGCTATCCGCTCCTCTCCGCCAGCCAATCTGCTATCCGCTCCTCTCGGCCAGCCAATCTGCTATCCGCTCCTCTCCGCCAGCCACCCTGTTTTCCGCTCCTCTCCGCCAGCCACCCTGTTTTCCGCTCCTCTCCGCCAGCCACCCTGCTATCCGCTCCTCTCCGCCAGCCACCCTGCTATCCGCTCTCCTCCGCCAGCCACCCTGCTATCCGCTCCCCTCCGCCAGCCACCCTGCTATCCGCTCCCCTCCGCCAGCCACCCTGCTATCCGCTCCCCTCCGCCAGCCAATCTGCTATCAGATCCTCTCCGCCAGCCACCCTGCTATCCGCTCCTCTCCGCCAGCCAATCTGCTATCCGCTCCTCTCCGCCAGCCAATCTGCTATCCGCTCCTCTCTGCCTACCACCCTGCTATCCGCTCCTCTCCGCCAACCACCCTGCTATCCGCTCCCCTCCGCAAGCCACCCTGCTATCAGCTCCCGTCCTACAGCCAGTCTGCTTTATGCTCCTCTCCGCCAACCACCCTGCTATCCGCTCCCCTCAGCCAGCCACCCTGCTATCCGCTCCTCTTCGCCAGCCAATCCGCTATCCGCTCCTCTCCGCCAGCCAATCTGCTATCCGCTCCTCTCCGCCAGCCAATCTGCTATCCGCTCCTCTCCGCCAGCCACCCTGCTATCAGCTCCTCTCCGCCAGCCACCCTGCTATCCGCTCCTCTCCGCCAGCCACCCTGCTATCCGCTCCTCTCCGCCAACCACCCTGCTATCCGCTCCTCTCCGCCAGCCAACCTGCTATCCGCTCCTCTCCGCCAGCCAACCTGCTATCCGCTCCTCTCGGCCTACCACCCTGCTATCCGCTCCTCTCCGCCAACCACCCTGCTATCCGCTACCCTCCGCAAGCCACCCTGCTATCAGCTCCCGTCCGCCAGCCAATCTGCTATCCGCTCCCCTCCACCAACCACCCTGCTATCCGCTCCCCTCCGCCAGCCAATCTGCTATCAGATCCACTCCGCCAGCCACCCTGCTATCCGCTCCTCTCTGCCAGCCAATCTGCTATCCGCTCCTCTCCGCCAGCCAATCTGCTATCCGGTCCTCTCCGCCAGCCACCCTGCTATCCGCTCCTCTCCGCCTACCACCCTGCTATCCGCTCCTCTCCGCCAACCACCCTGCTATCCGCTCCCCTCCGCAAGCCACCCTGCTATCAGCTCCCGTCCTACAGCCAGTCTGCTATATGCTCCTCTCCGCCAACCACCCTGCTATTCGCTCCCCTCAGCCAGCCACCCTGCTATCCGCTCCTCTCCGCCAGCCAATCTGCTATCCGCTCCTCTCCGCCAGCCACCCTGCTATCAGCTCCTCTCCGCCAGCCACCCTGCTATCCGCTCCTCTCCGCCAGCCACCCTGGTATCCGCTCCTCTCCGCCAACCACCCTGCTATCCGCTCCTCTCCGCCAGCCAACCTGCTATCCGCTCCTCTCCGCCAGCCAACCTGCTATCCGCTCCTCTCGGCCTACCACCCTGCTATCCGCTCCTCTCCGCCAACCACCCTGCTATCCGCTACCCTCCGCAAGCCACCCTGCTATCAGCTCCCGTCCGCCAGCCAATCTGCTATCCGCTCCCCTCCACCAACCACCCTGCTATCCGCTCCCCTCCGCCAGCCAATCTGCTATCAGATCCACTCCGCCAGCCACCCTGCTATCCGCTCCTCTCTGCCAGCCAATATGCTATCCGCTCCTCTCCGCCAGCCAATCTGCTATCCGGTCCTCTCCGCCAGCCACCCTGCTATCCGCTCCTCTCTGCCTACCACCCTGCTATCCGCTCCTCTCCGCCAACCACCCTGCTATCCGCTCCCCTCCGCAAGCCACCCTGCTATCAGCTCCCGTCCTACAGCCAGTCTGCTATATGCTCCTCTCCGCCAACCACCCTGCTATTCGCTCCCCTCAGCCAGCCACCCTGCTATCCGCTCCTCTCCGCCAGCCAATCTGCTATCCGCTCCTCTCCGCCAGCCAATCTGCTATCCGCTCCTCTCCGCCAGCCACCCTGCTATCAGCTCCTCTCCGCCAGCCACCCTGCTATCCGCTCCTCTCCGCCAGCCACCCTGCTATCCGCTCCTCTCCGCCAGCCACCCTGGTATCCGCTCCTCTCCGCCAACCACCCTGCTATCCGCTCCTCTCCGCCAGCCAACCTGCTATCCGCTCCTCTCCGCCAGCCAACCTGCTATCCGCTCCTCTCCGCCTACCACCCTGCTATCCGCTCCTCTCCGCCAACCACCCTGCTATCCGCTACCCTCCGCAAGCCACCCTGCTATCAGCTCCCGTCCGCCAGCCAATCTGCTATCCGCTCCCCTCCACCAACCACCCTGCTATCCGCTCCCCTCAGCCAGCTACCCTGCTATCCGCTCCTCTCCGACAGCCAATCTGCTAACCTCTCGTATCCGCCAGCCAATCTGATATCCGCTCCTCTCCGCCAGCCAATCTCCCATCCGCTACTCTCCTCCAGCCACCCTGCTATCCGCTCCCCTCCGCCAGCCACTCTGATATCCGCTCCTCTATGCCAACCACCCTGCTATCCGCTCCTCTCCGCCAGCCAATATCCTATCCGCTCCTCTCCGCCAACCACTCTGCTATCCGCTCCTCCCCGCCAGCCACCCTCCTATCCGCCCCTCTACGCCAGCCAATCTGCTATCCGTTCCTCTCCGCCAGCCAATCTGCTATCCGCTCCTGTGTCAGCCAATCTGCTATCCGATCCTCTTTTACAGCCAATCTGCTATCCACTCCTCTCCGTCAGAAAATCTGCTATCCGCTCCTGTGTCAGCCAATCTGCAATCCGCTCCTCTCCGCAAGCCAATCTGCTATCCGCTACTCTCCGTCAGCCAATCTGCTATCCGCTCCTCTCTGCCAGCCAATCTGCTATACGCTCCTGTGTCAGACAATCTGCTATCGATCCTCTTTTACAGCCAATCTGCTATCGACTCCTCTCCGGCAGCCAATCTGCTATCCGCTCCTGTGTCAGCCAATCTGCAATCCGCTCCTCTCCGCAAGGCAATCTGCTATCCGCTCCTCTCCGTCAGCCAATCTGCTACCCGCTCCTGTGTCAGCCAATCGGCTATCAGCTCCTCTCCGCCAGCCAATCTGCTATCGGGTCCTCTCCGCCAGCCAATCTGCTATATGCTCCTCTCCGCCAGTCACCCTCCTATCCGCTCCTCTCCGCGAGCCACCCTTTTTTCCGCTCCTCTCCGCCACCCACCCTGCTATCCGCTCCTCTCCACCAGCCACCCTGCTATCCGCTCCTCTCCGCCAGCCACCCTGCTATCCTCTCCTCTCCACCAGCCAATCTGCTATCAGCTCCTCTCCGCCAGCCACGCTGCTATGCGCTCCTCTCCGCCAACCACCCAGCTATGCGCTCCTCTCCGCCAGCCAATCTGCTATCCGCTCCTCTCCGCCTGCCAACCTGCTATCCGCTCCACTCCGCAAGCCACCCTGCTATCCGCTCCTCTCCGCCAGCCAATCTGCTATCCGCTCCTCTCCGCCAACCACCCTGCTATCCGCTCCCCTCCGCAAGCCACCCTGCTATCATCTCCTCTCCGAAAGCCAATCTGCTATACGCTCCTCTCCGGCAGCCAGTCTGCTATCCGCTACTCTCCTCCAGCCAATCTGCTATCCGCTCCTCTCCGCCAGCCAATCTGCTATCCACTCCTCTCTGCCAGCCAATCTGCTATCCGCTCCTCTCCGCCAGCCACCCTGCTATCTGCTCCCCTCCGCAAGCCACCCTGCTATCATCTCCTCTCCGAAAGCCAATCTGCTAACCTCTCCTCTCCGGCAGCCAATCTCATATCCACTCCTCTCCGCCAGCCACCCTGATATCAGCTCCTCTCCGACAGCCACCCTGCTATCCGCTCCTCTCCGCCAGCCACCCTGCTATCCGCTCCTCTCCGCCAACCACCGTGCTATCCGCTCCTCTCCGCCAACCACCGTGCTATCCGCTCCTCTCCGCCAACCACCGTGCTATCCGCTCCTCTCCGCCAACCACCGTGCTATCCGCTCCTCTCCGCCAACCACCCTGCTATCCGCTCCTCTCCGCCAACCACCCTGCTATCCGCTCCTCTCCGCCAACCACCCTGCTATCCGCTCCCGTCTGCCAGCCACCCTGCTATCCGCTCCTCTCCGCCAACCACCCTGCTATCCGCTCCTCTCCGCAAGCCACCCTGCTATCCGCTCCTCTCCGCCAGCCACCCTGCTATCTACTCCTCCCCGCCAGCCAATCTGTTATCCGTTCCTCTCCGCCAGCCAATCTGCTATCCTCTACTCTCCACCAGCCAGTCTGCTATCCGCTCCTTTCCGCCAGCCACCCTGGTATCCGCTCCTCTCCGCCAGCCAATCTGCTATACGCTCCTTTCTTCCAGCCACCCTGCTATCCGCTCCTCTCCGCCAGCCAATCTGCTGTCCGCTCCTCTCCGCCAGCCAATCTGCTATCCGCTCCTCTCCACCAGCCACCCTGCTATCCGCTCCTCTCCTCCAGCCAATCTGCTATCCGCTCCTTCCGCCAGCCACCCTGCTATCCGCTCCTCTCCGCCAGCCACCCTGCTATCCGCTCCTCTCCGCCAGCCACCCTGCTATCCGCTCCTCTCCGCCAGCCACCCTGCTATCCGCGCCTCTCCGCCAGCCAATCTGCTATACGCTTCTCTGTCAGACAATCTGCTATCCACTCCTCTCCGCCAGCTAATCTGCTATCCGCTCCTCTCCGCCAGCTAATCTGCTATCCGCCCCTCTCCGCCAGCCACCCTGCTATCCGCTCCCCTCCACCAGCCACCCTGCTATCCGCTCCTCTATGCCAACCACCCTGCTACCCGCTCCTCTCCGCCAGCCAATCTGCTATCCGCTCCTGTGTCAGCCAATCTGCTATCCGATCCTCTTTTACAGCCAATCTGCTATCCACTCCTCTCCGTCAGAAAATCTGCTATCCGCTCCTGTGTCAGCCAATCTGCAATCCGCTCCTCTCCGCAAGCCAATCTGCTATCCGCTACTCTCCGTCAGCCAATCTGCTATCCGCTCCTCTCCGCCAGCCAATCTGCTATACGCTCCTGTGTCAGACAATCTGCTATCGATCCTCTTTTACAGCCAATCTGCTATCGACTCCTCTCCGGCAGCCAATCTGCTATCCGCTCCTGCGTCAGCCAATCTGCAATCCGCTCCTCTCCGCAAGCCAATCTGCTATCCGCTCCTCTCCGTCAGCCAATCTGCTACCCGCTCCTGTGTCAGCCAATCTGCTATCAGCTCCTCTCCGCCAGCCAATCTGCTATCGGGTCCTCTCCGCCAGCCAATCTGCTATATGCTCCTCTCCGCCAGTCACCCTGCTATCTGCTCCTCTCCGCGAGCCACCCTTTTTTCCGCTCCTCTCCGCCACCCACCCTGCTATCCGCTCCTCTCCACCAGCCACCCTGCTATCCGCTCCTCTCCGCCAGCCACCCTGCTATCCTCTCCTCTCCGCCAGCCACCCTGCTATGCGCTCCTCTCCGCCAACCACCCAGCTATGCGCTCCTCTCCGCCAGCCAATCTGCTATCCGCTCCTCTCCGCCTGCCAACCTGCTATCCGCTCCACTCCGCAAGCCACCCTGCTATCCGCTCCTCTCCGCCAGCCAATCTGCTATCCGCTCCTCTCCGCCAACCACCCTGCTATCCGCTCCGCTCAGCCAGCCACCCTGCGATCCGCTCCTCTCCGACATCCAATCTGCTAACCTCTCCTATCCGCCAGCCAATCTGCTATCCGCTCCTCTCCGCCAGCCAATCTCCCATCCGCTACTCTCCGCCAGCCACCCTCCTATCCGCTCCTCTACGCCAGCCAATCTGCTATCCGTTCCTCTCCGCCAGCTAATCTGCTATCCGCTCCTGTGTCAGCCAATCTGCTATCCGAGCCTCTTTTACAGCCAATCTGCTATCCACTCCTCTCCGTCAGAAAATCTGCTATCCTCTCCTGTGTCAGCCAATCTGCAATCCGCTCCTCTCCGCAAGCCAATCTGCTATCCGCTCCTCTCCGTCAGCCAATCTGCTACCCGCTCCTGTGTCAGCCAATCTGCTATCAGCTCCTCTCCGTATGCCAATCTCCTATACATTCCTGTGTCAGCCAATCTGCAATCCGCTCCTCTCCGGCAGCCAATCTGATATCCGTTCCTCTCCGCCAGCCAATCTGATAACCGCTACTCTCCGCCAGCCAATCTGCTATCCGCTCCTTTCCGCAGGCCACCCTGCTATCCGCTCCTCTCTGGCAGCCAATCTGCTATCCGCTCCTCTCCGCCAGCCACCCTGCTATCCGCTCCCCTCAGCCAGCCACCCTGCTATCCGCTCCTCTCCGCCAGCCAATCTGATAACCTCTCCTATCCGCCAGCCAATCTGCTATCCGCTCCCCTCCGCCACCCACCCTGCTATCCGTTCCTCTATGCCAGCCAATCTGCTAACCTCTCCTCTCCGCCAGCCTATCTGCTATACACTCCTCTGCGGCAGCCAATGTGCTATTCGCTCTTCTCCGCCAGCCAATCTGCTATCCGCTCCCCTCCGCCAGCCAATCTGCTATCCGCTCCTCTCCGCCAACCACCCTGCTATCCGCTCCTCTCGGCCAGCCACCCTGCTATCCGCTCCTTTCCGCCAGCCACCCTGCTATCCGCTCCTTTCCGCTAGCCACCCTGCTATCCGCTCCCCTCCGCAAGCCACCCTGCTATCAGCTCACGTCCGCCAGCCAATCTGTTATCCGCTCCTCTCCGCCAACCACCCTGCTATCCGCTCGACTCAGCCAGCCACCCTGCCATCCGCTCCTCTCCGTCAGCCAATCTGATAATCTCTCCTATCCGCCAGCCAATCTGCTATCCGCTCCTCTCCGCCAGCCAATCTGCTATCCGCTCGTCTCCGCCAGCCACCCTGCTATCCGCTCCCCTCCGCCAGCCACCCTGCTATCCGCTCCCCTCCGCCAGCCACCCTGCTATCCGCTCCTCTCCTCCAGCCAATCTGCTAACCTCTCCTCTCCTCCAGCCAATCTGCTATACGCTCCTCTCCGGCAGCCAGTCTGCTATTCGCTACTCTCCTCCAGCCAATCTGCTATCCGCTCCTCTCCGCCAGCCAATCTGCTATCCGCTCCTCTCCGCCAGCCAATCTGCTATCCGCTCCTCTCCGCCAGAAACCCTGCTCTCCGCTCCCCTCTGCCAGCCACCCTGCTATCCGCTCCCCTGTGCCAGCCACCCTGCTATCCGCTCCCCTCCGCCAGCCACCCTGCTATCCGCTCCTCTCCTCCAGCCAAATTGCTAACCTCTCCTCTCCTCCAGCCAATCTGCTATACGCTCCTCTCCGGCAGCCAGTCTGCTATCCGCTACTCTCCTCCAGCCACCCTGCTATCCGCTCCTTTCCGCCAGCCACCCTGCTATCCGCTCCTTTCCGCTAGCCACCCTGCTATCCGCTCCCCTCCGCAAGCCACCCTGCTATCAGCTCACGTCTGCCAGCCAATCTGTTATCCGCTCCTCTCCGCCAACCACCCTGCTATCCGCTCGACTCAGCCAGCCACCCTGCCATCCGCTCCTCTCCGTCAGCCAATCTGATAATCTCTCCTATCCGCCAGCCAATCTGCTATCCGCTCCTCTCCGCCAGCCACCCTGCTATCCGCTCCCCTCCGACAGCCACCCTGCTATACGCTCCCCTCCGCCAGCCACCCTGCTATCCGCTCCTCTCCTCCAGCCAATCTGCTAACCTCTCCTCTCCTCCAGCCAATCTGCTAACCTCTCCTCTCCTCCAGCCAATCTGCTATCTGCTACTCTCCTCCAGCCAATCTGCTATCCGCTCCTCTCCGCCAGCCAATCTGCTATCCGTTCCTCTCCGCCAGCCACCCTGCTATCCGCTCCCCTCTGCCAGCCACCCTGCTATCCGCTCCCCTCTGCCAGCCACCCTGCTATCCGCTCCCCTCCGCCAGCCACCCTGCTATCCGCTCCTCTCCTCCAGCCAATCTGCTAACCTCTCCTCTCCGGCAGCCAATCTCATATCCACTCCTCTCCGCCAGCCACCCTGATATCAGCTCCTCTCCGACAGCCACCCTGCTATCCGCTCCTCTCCGCCAGCCACCCTGGTATCCGCTCCTCTCCGCCAACCACCGTGCTATCCGCTCCTCTCCGCCAACCACCGTGCTATCCGCTCCTCTCCGCCAACCACCCTGCTATCCGCTCCTCTCCGCCAACCACCCTGCTTTCCGCTCCTCTCCGCCAACCACCGTGCTATCCGCTCCACTCCGCCAACCACCCTGCTATCCGCTCCTCTCCGCCAACCACCCTGCTTTCCGCTCCTCTCCGCCAACCACCCTGGTATCCGCTCCTCTCCGCCAGCCACCCTGCTATCCGCTCCTCTCCTCCAGCCAATCTGCTATCCGCTCCTCTCCGCCAGCCACCCTGCTATCCGCGCCTCTCCGCCAGCCAATCTGCTATACGCTTCTGTGTCAGACAATCTGCTATCCACTCCTCTCCGCCAGCTAATGTGCTATCCGCCCCTCTCAGCCAGCCACCCTGCTATCCGCTCCCCTCCACCAGCCACCCTGCTATCCGCTCCTCTATGCCAACCACCCTGCTATCCGCTCCTCTCCGCCAGCCAATCTGCTATCCGCTCCTCTCCGCCAGCCAATCTCCTATCCGCTCCTCTCCGCCAACCACCCTGCTATCCGCTCCTCTCCGCCAGCCACCCTGCTCTCCGCTCCTCTCCGCCAGCCAATCTGCTATCCTCTCCTGTGTCAGCCAATCTGCAATCCGCTCCTCTTCGCAAGCCAATCTGCTATCCGCTCCTCTCAGTCACCCAATCAGCTACCCGCTCCTGTGTCAGCCACCCTGCTATCCGCTCCTCTCCGCCAGCCAATTTTCTATCCGCTCCTGTTCCAGCCAATCTGCTATCCGCTCCTCTCCGCTTGCCAATCTGCTATCCGCTCCTCTCCGCCAGCCAATCTGCTCTCCGCTCCCCTCCGCCAGCCACCCTCCTATCCGCTCCTCTATGCCAACCACCCTGCTATCCTCTTCTCTCCGCCAGCCAATCTGCAATCAGCTCCTCTCCGCCAGCCAATCTGCTATCCGCTCCTTTCCGCCAGCCACCCTACTATCAGCTCCTCTCCGCCAGCCAATCTGCTATCCGCTCCTTTCCGCCAGCGACCCTGCTATCCGCTCCTCTCCGCCAGCCACTCTGCTATCCGCTCCTCTCCGCCAGGCAATCTGCTATCCGCTCCTCTCCGCCAGCCACCTTGCTATCCGCTCCTCTCCGCCAACCACCCTTCTATCCGCTCCTCTCCGCCAGCCAATTTGCTATCCGCTCCTCTCCGCCAGCCAATCTGCTATCCGCTCCTCTCCGCCAGCCACCCTGCTATCCGCTCCTCTCCGCCAGCCACCCTGCTATCCGCTCTTCTACGCCAACCACCCTGCTATCCGCTTCTCTCCGCCAGCCACCCTGCTATCCGCTCCTCTCCGCCAACCACCCTGCTATCCGCTCCCCTCCGCAAGCCACCCTGCTATCAGCTCACGTCCGCCACCCAATTTGCTATCCGCTCCTCTCCGCCACCCAATTTGCTATCCGCTCCTCTCCGCCAGCCACCCTGCTATCCGCTCCCCTCCGCCAGCCACCCTGCTATCCGCTCCTCTATGCCAGCCAATCTGCTAACCTCTCCTCTCCTCCAGCGAATCTGCTATACGCTCCTCTCCGAAAGCCAATCTGCTATCCGCTCCTCTCCTCCAGCCAATCTGTTATCCGCTCCTCTCCGCCAGCCAACTGCTATACACTCCTCTCCGCCAGCCACCCTGCTATCCGCTCCACTCTGCAAGCCACCCTGCTATCAGCTCCTCTCCGAAACCCAATCTGCTAACCTCTCCTCTCCGGCAGCCAATCTCATATCCACTCCTCTCCGCCAGCCACCCTGATATCAGCTCCTCTCCGTCAGCCAATCTGCTATCAGCTCCTCTCCGCCAGCCTCCCTGCTATCCGCTCCTCTCCGCCAACCACCCTTTTATCCGCACCTCTCCACCAGCCAATCTGCTATCCGCTCCTCTCTGCCAGCCACCCTGCAATCCGCTCATCTCCGCCAACCACTCTGGTATCCGCTCCTCTCCGCCAGCCAATCTGCTATCCGCTGCTCTCCTCCAGCCACCCTGCTATCCGCTCCTCTCCGCCAGCCACCCTGCTATCCGCTCCTCTCCGCCAGCCACCCTGCTATCCTCTCCTCTCCGCCAGGCACCCTCCTATCCGCTCCTCTCCGCCAGCCAATCTGCTATCCGTTCCTCTCCGCCAGCCAATCTGATATCCGCTCCTGTGTCAGCCAATCTGCTATCCGATCCTCTCCGTCAGCCAATCTGCTATCCACTCCTCTCCGTCAGCCAATCTGCTATCCACTCCAGTGTCAGCCAATCTGCAATCCGCTCCTCTCCGCAAGCCAATTTGCTATCCCCTTTATTCCGCCAGCCAATCTGCTACCCGCTCCTGTGTCAGCCAATCTGCTGTCAGCTCCTCTCCGCATGCCAATCTCCTATCTGCTCCTGTGTCATCCAATCTGATATCCGCTCCTCTCCGCCAGCCACCCTGCTATCCGCTCCTCTCCGCCAACCAACCTGCTATCCGCTCCTCTCTGCCAACCACCCTGCTATCCGCTAGCCTCAGCAAGCCACCCTGCTATCAGCTCCAGTCCGCCAGCCAATCTGCTATCCGCTCCTCTCCGCCAGCCACCCTGCTATCCGCTCCCCTCCGCCTGCCACCCTACTATCCACTCCTCTATGCCAGCCAATCTGCTAACCTCTCCTCTCCGCCAGCTAATCTGCTCTCCAATTCTCTCCGTCAGCCACCCTGCTATCTGCTCCTCTCCGCCACCACCCTGCTATCCGCTCCTCTCTGCCAACCACCCTGCTATCCGCTAGCCTTCGCAAGCCACCCTGCTATCCGCTCCCGTCCGCCAGCCAATCTGATAACCTCTCCTCTCCGCCAGCCAATCTGCTATACGCTCCTCTCCGGCAGCCAATCTGCTATCCGCTCCTCTCCGCCAGCCACCCTGCTATCCGTTCCTCTCTGCCAGCCAATCTGCTATCCGCTCCTCTCCGTCAGCCACCCTGCTATCTGCTCCTCTCCGCCACCACCCTGCTATCCGCTCCTCTCTGCCAACCACCCTGCTATCCGCTAGATTTCGCAAGCCACCCTGCTATCCGCTCCCGTCCGCCAGCCACCCTGCTATCCGTTCCTCTCTGCCAGCCAATCTGCTATACGCTCCTCTCCGGCAACCAATCTGCTATCCGCTCCTCTCCGCCAGCCACCCTGCTATCCGTTCCTCTCTGCCAGCCAATCTGCTATCCGCTCCTCTCCGCCAGACACCCTGCTATCCGCTCTCCTCCGCAAGCCACCCTGCTATCAGCTCCTCTCCGAAAGCCAATCTGCTAACCTCTCCTCTCCGGCAGCCAATCTCATATCCACTCCTCTCCGCCAGCCACCCTGATATCATCTCCTCTCCGCCAGCCACCCTGCTATCCCCTCCTCTCCGCCAACCACCCTTTTATCCGCTCCTCTCCACCAGCCAATCTGCTATCCGCTCCTCTCCGCCAACCACCCTGCTATCCGCTCCTCTCCGCCAACCACCCTGCTATAAGCTCCTCTCCGCCAGCCAATCTGCTATCCACTCCTTTCCGCCAGCCACCCTGCTATCCGCTCCTCTCCGCCAGCCACCCTGCTATCCGCTCCTCTCCGCCAGCCACCCTGCTATCCGCTCCTCTCCGCCAGCCACCCTGCTATCCGCTCCTCTCTGCCAGCCACAATCCTATACGCTCCTCTCCGCCAGCCAATCTGCTATCCGCTCCTCTCCGCCAGCTAATCTGCTATCCTCTCCTCTCCGCCAGCCAATCGGCTATCCGCTCCTCTCCGCCACCCACACTGCTATCCGCTCCTCTCCGCCACCCACACTGCTATCCGCTCCTCTTCGCCAGCCAATCTGCTATCCGCTCCTTTCCGCCAGCCACCCTGCTATCCGCTCCTCTCCGCCAGACACCCTGCTATCCGCTCCTCTCCGCCAGCCACCCTGCTATCCGCTCCTCTCCGCCAGCCACCCTGCTATCCGCTCCTCTCCGCCAGCCACCCTGCTATCCGCTCCTCTCCGCCAGCCAATCTGCTATCTGCTCCTCTCCGCCAGCTAATCCGCTTTCTGCTCCTCTCCGCCAGCCAATCGGCTATCCGCTCCTCTCCGCCACCCACATTGCTATCCGCTCCTCTCCGCCAGCCAATCTGCTATCCGCTCCTCTCCGTCAGCCACCGTGCTATCCGCTCCTCTCCGCCAGGCACCGTGCTATCCGCTCCTCTCCGCCAGCCAATCTGCTATCCGCTCCTCTCCGCCAGCCAATCTCCTATCCCCTCCAATCCGCCAACCACCCTGCTATACGCTCCTCTCCGCAAGCCACCCTGCTATCTGCCCCTCTCCGCCAACCACCCTCCAATCCTCTCCTCTCCGCCAGCCAATCTGCTCTCCGTTCCTCTCCGCCAGCCAATCTGCTCTCCGTTCTTCTCCGCCAGCCAATCTGCTATCCGCTCCTCTCCGCAAGCCACCCTGCTATCCGCTCCTCTCCTGTGTCAACCAATCTGCTATCCTCTCCTGTGTCAGCCAATCTGCTATCCGCTCCTGTGTCAGCCAATCTGCTATCCGCTCCTTTCCGCCAGCCACCCTGCTATCCGCTCCTCTCCGCCAGACACCCTGCTATCCGCTCCTCTCCGCCAGCCACCCTGCTATACGCTCCTCTCCGTCAGCCACCCTCCTATCCGTTCCTCTCCGCCAGCCAATCTGCAATCCGCTCCTCTCCGCCAGCCAATCTGCTATCCGCTCCTCTCCTCCAGCCAATCTGCTATCCGCGCCTCTCCGCCAGCCAATCGGCTATCCGCTCCTCTCCGCAAGCCACCCTGCTATCCGCTCCTCTCCGCAAGCCACCCTGCTATCCGCTCCTCTCCGCCAGTCAATCTGCTATCCGCTCCTCTCCGCCAGCCAATCTGCTATCCGCTCCTCTCCGCCAGCCAATCTGCTATCCGCTCCTCTCCGCCAACCACCCTGCTATCCGCTCCTCTCCGCCAACCACCCTGCTATCCTCTCCTCTCCACCAGCCAATCTTCTATCCGCTCCTCTCCGCCAGCCAATCGGCTATCCGCTCCTCTCCGCCACCCACATTGCTATCCGCTCCTCTCCGCCAGCCAATCTGCTATCCGCTACTCTCCGCCAGCCACCCTGCTATCCGCTCCTCTCCGACATAAACCCTGCTATCCGCTCCTCTCCGCCAGCCACCCTGCTATCCGCTCCTCTCCGCCAGCCAATCTGCTATCCGCTACTCTCCGCCAGCCACCCTGCTATCCGCTCCTCTCCGACATAAACCCTGCTATCCGCTCCTCTCCGCCAGCCACCCTGCTATCCGCTCCTTTCCGCCAGCCACCCTGCTATCCGCTCCTCTCTGCCAGCCACTCTGCTATCCGCTCCTCTCCGCCAGGCACCCTGCTATCCGCTCCTCTCTGCCAGCCACAAACCTATACGCTCCTCTCCGCCAGCCAATCTCCTATCCGCTCCTCTCCGCCAGCTAATCTGCTATCCTCTCCTCTCCGCCAGCCAATCGGCTATCCGCTCCTCTCCTCCACCCACACTGCTATCCGCTCCTCTCCGCCAGCCAATCTGCTATAAGCTCCTCTCCGCCAGCCACCCTGCTATCCGATCCTTTCCGCCAGCCACCCCGCTATCCGCTCCTCTCCGCCAGCCAATCTGCTATCCGCTCCTCTCCGCCATCCAATCTGCTATACGCTCCTTTCCGCCAGCCACACTGCTATCCGCTCCTCTCCGCCAGCCACCCTGCTATCCACTCCTTTCCGCCTGCCAACCTGCTATCCACTCCTCTCCGCCTGCCACCCTGCTATCCGCTCCTCTCCGCCAGCCACCCTGCTATCCGCTCTTCTCCGCCAGCCAATCTGGTATACGCTCCTTTCCGCCAGCCACCCTGCTATCCGCTCCTCTCCGCCAGCCACCCTGCTATCCCCTCCTCTCCGCCAGCCACCCTGCTATCCGCTCCTCTCTGCCAGCCATAATCCTATACGCTCCTCTCCGCCAGCCAATCTGCTATCCGCTCCTCTCTGCCAGCTAATCTGCTATCCTCTCCTCTCCGCCAGCCAATCGGGTATCCGCTCCTCTCCGCCACCCACCCTGCTATCCGCTCCTCTCCGCCAGCCAATCTGTTATCAGCTCCTCTCCGCCAGCCACCCTGCTATCCGCTCCTCTCCTCCAGCCACCCTGCTATCCGCTCCTCTCCGCCAGCCAATCTGCTATCCGCTCCTCTCCGCCAGCCTCCCTGCTATACGCTCCTCTCCTCCAGCCACCCTGCTATCCGCTCCTCTCCGCCAGCCAATCTGCTATACGCTCCTTTCCGCCAGCCACCCTGCTATACGCTCCTCTCCGCCAGCCAATCGGCTATCCGCTCCTCTCCGCCATCCAATCTGCTATACGCTCCTTTCCGCCAGCCACCCTGCTATCCGCTCCTCTCCGCCAGCCACCCTGCTATCCGCTCCTTTCCGCCTGCCAACCTGCTATCCGCTCCTCTCCGCCTGCCACCCTGCTATCCGCTCCTCTCCGCCAGCCACCCTGCTATCCGCTCCTCTCCGCCAGCCAATCTGGTATACGCTCCTTTCCGCCAGCCACCCTGCTATCCGCTCCTCTCCGCCAGCCACCCTGCTATCCGCTCCTCTCCGCCAGCCACCCTGCTATCCGCTCCTCTCTGCCAGCCACAATCCTATACGCTCCTCTCCGCCAGCCAATCTGCTATCCGCTCCTCTCTGCCAGCTAATCTGCTATCCTCTCCTCTCCGCCAGCCAATCGGGTATCCGCTCCTCTCCGCCACCCACACTGCTATCCGCTCCTCTCCGCCAGCCAATCTGTTATCAGCTCCTCTCCGCCAGCCACCCTGCTATCCGCTCCTCTCCTCCAGCCACCCTGCTATCCGCTCCTCTCCGCCAGCCAATCTGCTATCCGCTCCTCTCCGCCAGCCTCCCTGCTATACGCTCCTCTCCTCCAGCCACCCTGCTATCCGCTCCTCTCCGCCAGCCACCCTGCTATACGCTCCTCTCCGCCAGCCAATCGGCTATCCGCTCCTCTCCGCCAGCCAATCGGCTATCCGCTCCTCTCCGCCACCCACACTGCTATCTGCTCCTCTCCGCCACCCACACTGCTATCTGCTCCTCTCCGCCAACCACCCTGCTATCCGCTCCTCTCCGCCAGCCACCCTGCTATCCGCTCCTCTCCGCCAGCCACCCTGCTATCCGCTCCTCTCCGACAGCCAATCTGCTAACCTCTCCTCTCCGCCAGCCAATCTGCTATCCGCTCCTCTCCGCCAGCCACCCTGCTATCCGCTCCTGTGTCAGCCAATCTGCTATCCTCTCCTGTGTCAGCCAATCTGCTATCCGCTCCTCTGTCAGCCAATTTGCTATCCGCTCCTCTCCGCCAGCCACCCTGCTATCAGCTCCTCTCCGCCAGCCAATCTGCTATCCGCTCCTTTCCGCCAGCCACCCTGCTATCCGCTCCTCTCCTCCAGTCACCCTGCTATCCGCTCCTCTCCGCCAGCCACCCTGCTATCCGCTCCTCTCCGCCAGCCACCCTGCTATCCGGTCCTCTCCGCCAGCCACCCTGCTATCCGCTCCTCTCCGCCACCCACATTGCTATCCGCTCCTCTCCGCCAGCCAATCTGCTATCCGCTCCTCTCTGCCAGCCAATCTCCTATCCCCTCCAATCCGCCAACCACCCTGCTATACGCTCCTCTCCGCAAGCCACCCTGCTATCCGCCCCTCTCCGCCAACCACCATCCAATCCTCTCCTCTCCGCCAGCCAATCTGCTCTCCGTTCCTCTCCGCCAGCCAATCTGCTCTCCGTTCCTCTCCGCCAGCCAATCTGCTATCCGCTCCTCTCCGCCAACCACCCTGCTATCCGCTCCTCTCCGCAAGCCACCCTGCTATACGCTCCTCTCCGCCAGCCACCCTCCTATCCGTTCCTCTCCGCCAGCCAATCTGCAATCCGCTCCTCTCCGCCAGCCAATCTGCTATCCGCTCCTATCCTCCAGCCAATCTGCTATCCGCGCCTCTCCGCCAGCCAATCGGCTATCCGCTCCTCTCCGCAAGCCACCCTGCTATCCGCTCCTCTCCGCCAGTCAATCTGCTATCCGCTCCTCTCCGCCAGTCAATCTGCTATCCGCTCCTCTCCGCCAGCCAATCTGCTATCCGCTCCTCTCCGCCAGCCAATCTGCTATCCGCTCCTCTCCGCCAACCACCCTGCTATCCGCTCCTCTCCGCCAGCCACCCTGCTATCCGCTCCTCTCCGCCAGCCACCCTGCTATCCGCTCCTCTCCACCAGCCACCCTCCTATACGCTCCTCTCCGCCAGCCAATCTGCTATCCTCTCCTCTATGCCAGCCAATCTGATAACCTCTCCTCTCCGCCAGCCAATCTGCTATCCTCTCCTCTCCTCCAGCCAATCTTCTATCCTCTCCTCTCCGCCAGCCACCCTGCTAACCTCTCCTCTCCGCCAGCCAATCTGCTATCCGTGCCCCTCCGCCAGCCACCCTGCTATCCACTCCTCTCCGACAGCCAATTTGCTAACCTCTCCTCTCCGCCAGACAATCTGCTATCCGCTCCTGTCCGCCACTCACCCTGCTATCCTCTCCTGTGTCAACCAATCTGCTATCCTCTCCAGTGTCAGGCAATCTGCTATCCGCTCCTGTGTCAGCCAATCTGCTATCCGCTCCTTTCCGCCAGCCACCCTGCTATCCGCTCCTCTCCGCCAGACACCCTGCTATCCGCTCCTCTCCGCCAGTCAATCTGCTATCAGCTCCTTTCCGCCAGCCACCCTGCTATCCGCTCCTCTCCGCCAGCCAATCTGCTATCCGCTCCTCTCAGCCAGCCACCCTGCTATCCGTTCCTCTCCGCCAGCCAATCTGCAATCCGCTCCTCTCCGCCAGCCAATCTGCTATCCGCTCCTATCCTCCAGCCAATCTGCTATCCGCGCCTCTCCGCCAGCCAATCGGCTATCCGCTCCTCTCCGCAAGCCACCCTGCTATCCGCTCCTCTCCGCCAGTCAATCTGCTATCCGCTCCTCTCCGCCAGTCAATCTGCTATCCGCTCCTCTCCGCCAGCCAATCTGCTATCCGCTCCTCTCCGCCAGCCAATCTGCTATCCGCTCCTCTCCGCCAACCACCCTGCTATCCGCTCCTCTCCGCCAGCCACCCTGCTATCCGCTCCTCTCCGCCAGCCACCCTGCTATCCGCTCCTCTCCACCAGCCACCCTCCTATACGCTCCTCTCCGCCAGCCAATCTGCTATCCTCTCCTCTATGCCAGCCAATCTGATAACCTCTCCTCTCCGCCAGCCAATCTGCTATCCTCTCCTCTCCTCCAGCCAATCTTCTATCCTCTCCTCTCCGCCAGCCACCCTGCTAACCTCTCCTCTCCGCCAGCCAATCTGCTATCCGCGCCCCTCCGCCAGCCACCCTGCTATCCACTCCTCTCCGACAGCCAATTTGCTAACCTCTCCTCTCCGCCAGACAATCTGCTATCCGCTCCTGTCCGCCACTCACCCTGCTATCCTCTCCTGTGTCAACCAATCTGCTATCCTCTCCAGTGTCAGGCAATCTGCTATCCGCTCCTGTGTCAGCCAATCTGCTATCCGCTCCTTTCCGCCAGCCACCCTGCTATCCGCTCCTCTCCGCCAGACACCCTGCTATCCGCTCCTCTCCGCCAGCCAATCTGCTATCAGCTCCTTTCTGCCAGCCACCCTGCTATCCGCTCCTCTCCGCCAGCCAATCTGCTATCCGCTCCTCTCAGCCAGCCACCCTGCTATCCGCTCCTCTCCGCCAACCAATCTGCTATCCGCTCCACTCCGCCATCCAATCTGCTATCCGCTCCTCTCCGCCAACCACCCTGCTATCCGCTCCTCTCCGCGAGCCACCCTGCTATCCGCTTCTCTCCGCCAGCCAATCTGCGCTCCATTCCTCTCCGCCACCCACCCTGCTATCCGCTCCTCTCCGCCAGCCACCTTGCTATCCGCTCCTCTCCGCCAACCACCCTGCTATCCGCTCCTCTCCGCCACCCAATCTGCTATCCGGTCCTCTCCGCCAGCCAGTCTGCTATCCGCACCTCTCCGCCAGCCAATCTGCTATCGGCTGCTCTCCGCCAGCCAATCTGCTATCAGCTCCTCTCCGCCAACCACCCTGCTATCCTCTCCTCTCCGTTAGCCAATCGGCTATCCCCTCCTCTCCGCCAGCCACCCTGCTATCCGCTCCTCTCCGCCAGCAACCCTGCTATCCGCTCCTCTTCGCCAGCCACCCTGCTATCTGCTCCTGTCCGCCAGCCACCCTGCTATCCGCTCCTGTCCGCCAGCCACCCTGCTATCCGCTCCTGTCCGCCAGGCACCCTGCTATCCGCTCCTCTCCGTCAGCCAATCTGCTATCCGCTCCTCTCCGCCAACCACCCTGCTATCCGCTCCCCTCCGCAAGCCACCCTGTTATCCGCTCCCGTCTGCCAGCCAATCTGCTATGCGCTCCTATCCGCCAAACACCCTGCTATCCGCTCCCCCCCGCCAGGCACACTGCTATCCGCTCCTCTTGGCCAGCCAATCTGCTAACCACTCCTCTCCGCCAGTAAATCTGCTATCCGTTCCTCTACGCCAGCCACCCTGTTATCCGCTCCTGTCCGCCAGCCAATCTGCTATCCGCTCCTGTCCGCCAGCCAATCTGCTAACCGCTCCTGTCCGCCAGCCAATCTGCTATCCGCTCCTCTCCGCCAGCCAGCCTGCTATCCGCTCCACTCCGCCAGCCACCCTGCTATCCGCTCCACTCCGCCAGCCACCATGCTATCCGCTCCTCTCCGCCACCCACCATGCTATCCGCTCCTCTCCGCCAGCCACCCGGCTATCCGCTCCACTCCGCCAGCCACCCTGCTATCCGCTCCTCTCCGCCAACCAATCGGGTATCCGCTCCTCTTCGCCAGCCAATCTGCTATCCGCTCCTCTCCGCCAACCACCCTGCTATCCGCTCATCTCCGCCAGCCACCCTGCTATCCGCTGCTCTCCGCCAGTCAATCTGCTATTTTCTCCTCTCCGCCAGCCAATCTCCTATCCGCAACTCTCCACGAGCCAATCTGCTATCCGCTCCTGTCCGCCAGCCACCCTGCTATCCGCTCCCCTCCGCAAGCCACCCTGCTATCCGCTCTCGTCTGCCAGCCAATCTGCTATCCGCTCCTCTCCGCAAAACACCCTGCTATCCGCTCCCCCCCGCCAGCCACCCTGCTATCCGCTTCTCTCCTCCAGCCACCCTGCTATCCGCTCCTCTCCACCAGCCTATCGGCTATCTGCTCCTCTCCGACAGCCACCCTCCTATCCGCTCCTCTCCGCCAGCTAATCTGCTATCCGTTCCTCTCCGGCAGCCAATCTGCTATCCGCTCCTCTCCGCCAGCCAATCTGCTTTCCGCTCCTCTCCGCCAGCCAATCGGTTATCCGTTCCTCTCCGCCAGCCAATCTGCTATCCGCTACTATCCGCCAGCCACCCTGCTATCCGCTCCTCTCCGCCAGCCACCCTGCTATCCGCTCCACTCTGCCAGCCACAATCCTATACGCTCCTCTCCGCCAGCCAATCTGCTATCCGCTCCTCTCCGCCAGCTAATCTGCTATCCTCTCCTCTCCGCCAGCCAATCGGCTATCCACTCCTCTCCGCCACCCACACAGCTATACGCTCCTCTCCGCCAGCCAATCTGCTATCAGCTCCTCTCCGCCAGCCACCCTGCTATCCGCTCCTCTCCTCCAGCCAATCTGCTATCCGCTCCTTTCCGCCAGCCACCCTGCTATTCGCACCTCTCCGCCAGCCAATCTGCTATACGCTCCTTTCCGCCAGCCACCCTGCTATACGCTCCTCTCCGCCAGCCAATCTGTTATCCGCTCCTCTCCGCCAGCCAATCTGCTATCCGCTCCTCTCCGCCAACCACCCTGCTATCAGCTCCTCTCAGCCAACCACCCTGCTATCCGCTCCTCTCAGCCAACCACCCTGCTATCCGCTCCTCTCCGCCAGCCACCCTCCTATACGCTCCTCTCCACCAGCCAATCTGCTATCCGTTCCTCTCCGCCAGCCAATCTGCTATCCGCTCGTCTCCGCCAGCCAATCTGCTATCCGCTCCTCTCCGCCAGCAATTCGGCTATCCGCTCCTCTCCGCCACCCACACTGTTATCCGCTCCTCTCCGCCAGCCAATCTGCAATCCGCTCCTCTCCGCCAGCCAATCTGCAATCCGCTCCTCTCCGCCAGCCAATCTGCTATCCGCTCCTCTCCGCCAGCCAATCTGCTATCCGCTCCTTTCCGCCAGCCAACCTGCTATCCGCTCCTCTCCGCCTGCCACCCTGTTATCAGCTCCTCTCCGCCAGCCAATCTGGTATCCGCTCCTGTCCCCCAGCCACCCTGCTATCCGCTACTCTCCGCCAGCCAGTCTGCTATACGCTCCTTTCCGCCAGCCACCCTGCTATCCGCTCCTCTCCGCCAGCCACCCTGCTATCCGCTCCTCTCCTCCAGCCACCCTGCTATCGGCTCCTCTCCGCCAGCCACCCTGCTATCCGCTCCTCACCGCCAGCCAATCTGCTATCCGCTCCTCTCCGCCAGCTAATCTGCTATCCTCTCCTCTCCGCCAGCCAATCGGCTATCCGCTCCTCTCCGCCACCGACACTGGTATCCGCTCCTCTCCGCCACCCACACTGCTATCCGCTCCTCTCCGCCAGCCAATCTGCTATCGGCTCCTCTCCGCCAGCCACACTGCTATCCGCTCCTCTCCTCCAACCACCCTGCTATCCGCTCCTCTCCGCCAGCCACCCTGCTATCCGTTCCTCTCCGCCAGCCAATCTGCTATGCGCTCCTTTCCGCCAGCCAATCTGCTATCCGCTCCTCTCCGCCAGCCAATCTGCTATCCGGTCTTCTCCGCCAACCACCCTGCTATCCGCTCCACTCTGCCAGCCACAATCCTATACGCTCCTCTCCGCCAGCCAATCTGCTATCCGCTCCTCTCCGCCAGCCACCCTGCTATCCGCTCCTCTCCTCCAGCCAATCTGTTATCCGCTCCTTTCCGCCAGCCACCCTGCTATCCGCTCCTCTCCGCCAGCCAATCTGCTATACGCTCCTTTCCGCCAGCCACCCTGCTATACGCTCCTTTCCGCCAGTCACCCTGCTATCCGCTCCTCTCCGCCAGCCAATCTGCTATCCGCTCCTCTCCGCCAGCCAATCTGCTATCCGCTCCTCTCCGCCAACCACCCTGCTATCCGCTCCTCTCAGCCAACCACCCTGCTATCGCCTCCTCTCAGCCAACCACCCTGCTATCGCCTCCTCTCCGTCAGCCACCCTGCTATCCGCTCCTCTCCGCCAGCCACCCTCCTATACGCTCCTCTCCGCCAGCCACCCTCCTATACGCTCCTCTCCACCAGCCAATCTGCTATCCGTTCCTCTCCGCCAGCCAATCTGCTATCCGCTCCTCTCCGCCAGCCAATCTGCTATCCGCTCCTCTCCGCCACCCACACTGCTATCCGCTCCTCTCCGCCAGCCAATCTGCTATCCGCTCCTCTCCGCCAGCCAATCTGCTATCCGCTCCTCTCCGCCAGCCAATCTGCTATCCGCTCCTCTCCGCCAGCCAATCTGCTATCCGCTCCTCTCCGCCAACCACCCTGCTATCCGCTCCATTCCGCCAGCCAACCTGCTATCCACTCCTCTCCGCCTGCCACCCTGTTATCAGCTCCTCTCCGCCAGCCAATCTGGTATCCGCTCCTGTCCCCCAGCCACCCTGCTATCCGCTCCTCTCCGCCAGCCAATCTGCTATACGCTCCTTTCTGCCAGCCACCCTGCTATCCGCTCCTCTCCGCCAGCCACCCTGCTATCCGCTCCTCTCTGCCTGCCACAATCCTATACGCTCCTCTCCGCCAGCCAATCTGCTATCCACTCCTCTCCGCCAGCTAATCTGCTATCCTCTCCTCTCCGCCAGCCAATCGGCTATCCGCTCCTCTCCGCCACCCACACTGCTATCCGCTCCTCTCCGCCACCCACACTGCTATCCGCTCCTCTCCGCCAGCCAATCTGCTATCGGTTCCTCTCCGCCAGCCACACTGCTATCCGCTCCCCCCCGCCAGCCACTCTGCTATCCACTCCTCTCCTCCAGCCACCCTGCTATCCGCTCCTCTCCACCAGCCTATCGGCTATCCGCTGCTCTCCGACAGCCACCCTCCTATCCGTTCCTCTCCGCCAGCCAATCTGCTATCCGTTCCTCTCCGGCAGCCAATCTGCTATCCGCTCCTCTCCGCCAGCCAATCTGCTTTCCGCTCCTCTCCGCCAGCCAATCGGTTATCCGCTCTTCTCCGCCAGCCACCCTGCTATCCGCTCCTCTCCGCCAGGCACCCTGCTATCCGCCCCTCTCCGCCAGCCAATCTGATATCCGCTCCTCTCCGCCAGCCAATCTGCTATCCGCTACTATCCGCCAGCCACCCTGCTATCCGCTCCTCTCCGCCAGCCACCCTGCTATCCGCTCCACTCTGCCAGCCACAATCCTATACACTCCTCTCCGACAGCCAATCTGCTATCCGCTCCTCTCCGCCAGCTAATCTGCTTTCCTCTCCTCTCCGCCAGCCAATCGGCTATCCGCTCTTCTCCGCCACCCACACAGCTATACGCTCCTCTCCGCCAGCCAATCTGCTATCAGCTCCTCTCCGCCAGCCACCCTGCTATCCGCTCCTCTCCTCCAGACAATCTGCTATCCGCTCCTTTCCGCCAGACACCCTGCTATCCGCTCCTCTCTGCCAGCCAATCTACTATACGCTCCTTTCCGCCAGCCACCCTGCTATACGCTCCTTTCCGCCAGTCAGCCTGCTATCCGCTCCTCTCCGCAAGCCAATCTGCTATCCGCTCCTCTCCGCCAGCCAATCTGCTATCCGCTCCTCTCCGCCAACCACCCTGCTATCAGCTCCTCTCATCAACTACCCTGCTATCCGCTCCTCTCAGCCAACCACCCTGCTATCCGCTCCTCTCAGCCAACCACCCTGCTATACGCTCCTCTCCACCAGCCAATCTGCTATCCGTTCCTCTCCGCCAGCCAATCTGCTATCCGCTCCTCTCCGCCAGCGAATCAGCTATCCGCTCCTCTCCGCCAGCAAATCGGCTATCCGCTCCTCTCCGCCACCCACACTGTTATCCGCTCCTCTCCGCCAGCCAATCTGCAATCCGCTCCTCTCCGCCAGCCAATCTGCTATCCGCTCCTCTCCGCCAGCCAATCTGCTATCCGCTCCTCTCCGCCAGCCAATCTGCTATCCGCTCCTCTCCGCCAACCACCCTGCTATCCGCTCCTTTCCGCCAGCCAACCTGTTATCCACTCCTCTCCGCCTGCCACCCTGCTATCCGCTCCTCTCCGCCAGCCAATCTGCTATACGCTCCTTTCCGCCAGCCACCCTGCTATCCGCTCCTCTCCGCCAGCCACCCTGGTATCCGCTCCTCTCCGCCAGCCACCCTGCTATCCGCTCCTCTCTGCCAGCCACAATCCTATACGCTCCTCTCCGCCAGCCAATCTGCTATCCGCTCCTCTCCGCCAGCTAATCTGCTATCCTCTCCTCTCCGCCAGCAAATCGGCTATCCGCTCCTCTCCGCCACCCACACTGCTATCCGCTCCTCTCCGCCACCCACACTGCTATCCGCTCCTCTCCGCCAGCCAATCTGCTATCGGCTCCTCTCCGCCAGCCACACTGCTATCCGCTCCTCTCCTCCAACCACCCTGCTATCCGCTCCTCTCCGCCAGCCACCCTGCTATCCGCTCCTCTCCGCCAGCCAATCTGCTATGCGCTCCTCTCCGCCAGCCAACCTGTTATCCGCTCCTCTCCGCCAGCCAATCTGCTATCGGCTCCTCTCCGCCAGCCACACTGCTATCCGCTCCTCTCCTCCAACCACCCTGCTATCCGCTCCTCTCCGCCAGCCACCCTGCTATCCGCTCCTCTCCGCCAGCCAATCTGCTATGCGCTCCTCTCCGCCAGCCAATCTGCTATCCGCTCCTCTCCGCCAGCCAATCTGCTATCCGCTCTTCTCCGCCAACCACCCTGCTATCCGCTCCACTCTGCCAGCCACAATCCTATACGCTCCTCTCCGCCAGCCAATCTGCTATCCGCTCCTCTCCGCCAGCTAATCTGCTATCCTCTCCTCTCCGCCAGCCCATCGGCTATCCGCTCCTCTCCGCCACCCACACAGCTATACGCTCCTCTCCGCCAGCCAATCTGCTATCAGCTCCTCTCCGCCAGCCACCCTGCTATCCGCTCCTCTCCTCCAGCCAATCTGCTATCCGCTCCTTTCCGCCAGCCACCCTGCTATCCGCTCCTCTCCGCCATCCAACCTGCTATACGCTCCTTTCCGCCAGCCACCCTGCTATACGCTCCTTTCCGCCAGCCAATCTGCTATCCGCTCGTCTCCGCCAGCCAATCTGCTATCCGCTCCTCTCCGCCAACCACCCTGCTATCCGCTCCTTTCCGCCAGCGAACCTGTTATCCACTCCTCTCCGCCTGCCACCCTGTTATCAGCTCCTCTCCGCCAGCCAATCTGGTATCCGCTCCTGTCCCCCAGCCACCCTGCTATCCGCTCCTCTCCGCCAGCCAATCTGCTATCCGCTCCTCTCCGCCAGCCAATCTGCTATCCGCTCTTCTCCGCCAACCACCCTGCTATCCGCTCCACTCTGCCAGCCACAATCCTATACGCTCCTCTCCGCCAGCCAATCTGCTATCCGCTCCTCTCCGCCAGCTAATCTGCTATCCTCTCCTCTCCGCCAGCCAATCGGCTATCCGCTCCTCTCCGCCACCCACACAGCTATACGCTCCTCTCCGCCAGCCAATCTGCTATCAGCTCCTCTCCGCCAGCCACCCTGCTATCCGCTCCTCTCCTCCAGCCAATCTGCTATCCGCTCCTTTCCGCCAGCCACCCTGCTATCCGCTCCTCTCCGCCAGCCAATCTGCAATCCGCTCCTCTCCGCCAGCCAATCTGCTATCCGCTCCTCTCCGCCAGCCAATCTGCTATCCGCTCCTCTCCGCCAGCCAATCTGCTATCCGCTCCTCTCCGCCAGCCAATCTGCTATCCGCTCCTCTCCGCCAACCACCCTGCTATCCGCTCCTTTCCGCCAGCCAACCTGTTATCCACTCCTCTCCGCCTGCCACCCTGTTATCAGCTCCTCTCCGCCAGCCAATCTGGTATCCGCTCCTGTCCCCCAGCCACCCTGCTATCCGCTCCTCTCCGCCAGCCAATCTGCTATACGCTCCTTTCCGCCAGCCACCCTGCTATCCGCTCCTCTCCGCCAGCCACCCTGCTATCCGCTCCTCTCCGCCAGCCACCCTGCTATCCGCTCCTCTCTGCCAGCCACAATCCTATACGCTCCTCTCCGCCAGCCAATCTGCTATCCGCTCCTCTCCGCCAGCTAATCTGCTATCCTCTCCTCTCCGCCAGCAAATCGGCTATCCGCTCCTCTCCGCCACCCACACTGCTATCCGCTCCTCTCCGCCACCCACACTGCTATCCGCTCCTCTCCGCCAGCCAATCTGCTATCGGCTCCTCTCCGCCAGCCACACTGCTATCCGCTCCTCTCCTCCAACCACCCTGCTATCCGCTCCTCTCCGCCAGCCACCCTGCTATCCGCTCCTCTCCGCCAGCCAATCTGCTATGCGCTCCTCTCCGCCAGCCAATCTGCTATCCGCTCCTCTTCGCCAGCCAATCTGCTATCCGCTTCTCCGCCGCCAACCACCCTGCTATCCGCTCCACTCTGCCAGCCACAATCCTATACGCTCCTCTCCGCCAGCCAATCTGCTATCCGCTCCTCTCCGCCAGCTAATCTGCTATCCTCTCCTCTCCGCCAGCCAATCGGCTATCCGCTCCTCTCCGCCACCCACACAGCTATACGCTCCTCTCCGCCAGCCAATCTGCTATCAGCTCCTCTCCGCCAGCCACCCTGCTATCCGCTCCTCTCCTCCAGCCAATCTGCTATCCGCTCCTTTCCGCCAGCCACCCTGCTATCCGCTCCTCTCCGCCATCCAATCTGCTATACGCTCCTTTCCGCCAGCCACCCTGCTATACGCTCCTTTCCGCCAGTCACCCTGCTATCCGCTCCTCTCCGCCAGCCAATCTGCTATCCGCTCCTCTCCGCCAGCCAATCTGCTATCCGCTCCTCTCCGCCAACCACCCTGCTATCCGCTCCTCTCAGCCAACCACCCTGCTATCCGCTCCTCTTCGTCAGCCACCCTGCTATCCGCTCCTCTCCGCCAGCCACCCTCCTATACGCTCCTCTCCGCCAGCCAATCTGCTATCCGCTCCTCTCCGCCAGCCAATCTGCTATCCGCTCCTCTCCGCCAGCAAATCGGCTATCCGCTCCTCTCCGCCACCCACACTGCTATCCGCTCCTCTCCGCCAGCCAATCTGCAATCCGCTCCTCTCCGCCAGCCAATCTGCTATCCGCTCCTCTCCGCCAGCCAATCTGCTATCCGCTCCTCTCCGCCAACCACCCTGCTATCCGCTCCATTCCACCAGCCAACCTGCTATCCACTCCTCTCCGCCTGCCACCCTGTTATCAGCTCCTCTCCGCCAGCCAATCTGGTATCCGCTCCTGTCCCCCAGCCACCCTGCTATCCGCTCCTCTCCACCAGCCAATCTGCTATACGCTCCTTTCCGCCAGCCACCCTGCTATCCGCTCCTCTCCGCCAGCCACCCTGCTATCCGCTCCTGTGTCAGCCACCTTGCTATCCGCTCCTCTCCGCGAGCCACCCTGCTATCCGCTCCTCTCCGCCAGCCAATCTGCTATACGATCCTCTCCGCCAGCCAATCTATTATCCGCTCCTCTCCGCCAGCCACCCTGCTTTCCGCGCCTCTCCGCCAGCTAATCTGCTATCCGCTCCTCTCTGCAAGTCAATCTGCTATCCTCTCCTGTGTCAGCCACCCTGCTATCCGCTCCTCTCCGCGAGCCACCCTGCTATCCGCTCCTCTCCGCAGCCAATCTCCTATCCGCCCCTCTCCGTCAGCCGCCCTGCTATCCCCTCCTCTCCGCCAGCCAATCTGCTATCCGCTCCTCTCCGCCAACCTCCCTGCTATCCGCTCCTGTCCGCCAGCCAATCTCTTATCCGTTCCTGTGAGAGCCAATCTGCTATCCTCTCCTCTCCGCCAGCCAATCTGCTATCTGATCCTCACCGCCAGCCAGTCTGCTATAGCTCCTCTCCGCCAGCCACCCTGCTATCCGCTCCTCTCCGCCAGCCACACTGCTATCCGCTCCTCTGCGCCAACCCCCCTGCTATCGGCTCCTGTGTCAGCCACCCTGCTATCCATTCCTCTCCGCCAGCCAATCTGCTATCCGCTCCTCTCCGGCAGCCAATCTGCTATCCGCTCCTCTCCGCCAACGACCCTGCCATCCGCTCCTCTCCGCCAGCCACCCTGCTATCCGCTCCTCTGCGCCAACCCCCCTGCTATTGGCTCCTGTGTCAGCCACACTGCTATCCGTTCCTCTCCGCTAGCCAATCTGCTATGAGCTCCTGTGTCAGCCAATCTGCTATCCGCTCCTCTCCGTCAGCTAATCTGCTATCCGCTCCTCTCCACCAATGATCCTGCCATCTGCTCCTCTCCGCCAGCAACCCTGCTATCCGCTCCTAGAATCATAGAATCATAGAATCATAGAATCTCAGGGTTGGAAGGGACCTCAGGAGGTCATCTAGTCCAACCCCCTGCTCAAAGCAGGACCAAACCCAACTAAATCATCCCAGCCAGGGCTTTGTCAAGCCTGACCTTAAAAACCTCTAAGGAAGGAGATTCCACTACCTCCCTAGGTAACCCATTCCAGTGCTTCACCACCCTACTAGTGAAAAAGTTTTTCCTAATATCCAACCTAAACCTCCCCCTCTGCAACTTGAGACCATTACTCCTTGTTCTGTCATCTTCTACACTGAGAACAGTCTAGATCCATCCTCTTTGGAACCCCCTTTCACGTAGTTGAAAGCAGCTATCAAATCCCCCCTCATTCTTCTCTTCTGCAGACTAAACAATCCCAGTTCCCTCAGCCTCTCCTCATAAGTCATGTGCTCCAGCCCCCTAATCATTTTTGTTGCCCTCCGCTGGACTCTCTCCAATTTATCCACATCCTTCTTGTAGTGTGGGGCCCAAAACTGGACACAGTACTCCAAATGAGGCCTCACCAGTGCTGAGTAGAGGGGGATGATCACATCCCTTGATCTGCTGGAAATGCCCCTACTTATACAACCCAAAATGCCATTAGCCTTCTTGGCAACAAGGGCACACTGTTGACTCATATTCAGCTTTTCGTCCACCGTAACCCCTAGGTCCTTTTCTGCAGAACTGCTACCCAGCCATTCGGTCCCTAGTCTGTAGCAGTGCATGGGATTCTTCCGTCCTAAGTGCAGGACTCTGCACTTGTCCTTGTTGAACCTCATCATATTTCTTTTGGCCCAATCCTCTAATTTGTCTAGGTCCCTCTGTATCCTATCCCTACCCTCCAGCGTATCAACCACTCCTCCCAGTTTAGTGTCATCTGCAAACTTGCTAAGGGTGCAGTCCACACCATCCTCCAGATCGTTAATGAAGATATTGAACAAAACCGGCCCCAGCACCGACCCTTGGGGCACTCCACTTGATACCGGCTGCCAACTAGACATGGAACCATTGATCAGTACCCGTTGAGCCCGACCATCTAGCCAGTTTTCTAACCACCTTACCGTCCATTCCCCCCCCCCTCTGCGCCAACCCCCCTGCTATCGGCTCCTGTGTCAGCCACCCTCCTATCCGTTCCTCTCCGCCAGCCAATCTGCTATGAGCTCCTGTGTCAGCCAATCTGCTATCCGCTCCTCTCCGGCAGCCAATCTGCTATCCGCTCCTCTCCGCCAACCACCCTGCTATCCGTTCCTCTATGCCAGCCAATCTGCTATCCGCTCCTCTGTCAGCCAATCTGCTATCGTCTCCTCTCCGCCAGCCACCCTGCTATCCGCTCCTCTCCGCCAGCCACCCTGCTATCCGCTCCTCTCCGCCAGCCAATCTGCTAGCCGCTCCTCTCCGCCAGCCACCCTGCTATCGGCTGCTCTCCGCCAGCCACTCTGCTATCGGCTCCTCTCCGCCAGCCACCCTCCTATCCGCTCCTCTCCGCCACCCACCCTTCTATCCGCTCCTCTCCGCCAGCCAATCTGCTATCCGCTCCTCTCCGCCAGCCACCCTGCTATCCGCTCCTCTCCGCCAACCACCCTGCTATCCGCTCCCCTCTTCCAGCCACCCTGCTATCGGCTCCCGTCCCCCAGCCAATCTGCTATCCGCTCCTGTGTCAGTCACCCTGCTATCAGAGGTCATAGGTTTATTCCCCACTTAGAGCTCTTGGGTTCCAAGATGGGAACCTGCATGGACTCCCCTAAACTAAAATCCTAGTTTAGATCTGTTAAAAGCTGCCACCACCCAATAATGTACATGTATTGGGACACAGTCCTTCCCAAAAATCATTGGATTTCTTACACCTGGGAGAAATAAACCATTCCCCCCTGCTTCCTCCCCCCTCCCTTTATAGCAGATTGATTGACGCAGGAGCGGATAGCAGATTGGCTGGCGGAGAGGAGTGGATAGCAGATTGGCTGACACAGGAGCGGATAGCAGATTGGCTGGCGGTGAGGAGCGGATAGCAGATTGGCTGGCGGAGAGGAGCGGATAGCAGGGTGGCTGGCGGAGAGGAGCGGATAGCAGGGTGGCTGGCGGAGAGGAGCGGATAGCAGGGTGGCTGGCGGAGAGGAGCGGATAGCAGGGTGGCTGGTGGAGAGAAGCGGATAGCAGATTAGCTAGCGGAGAGGAGCGGATAGCAGATTGGCTGGCGGAGAGGAGCGGATAGCAGTCTGGCAGTCGGAGAAGAGCTGATAGCAGATTGGCTGGCGGACAGGAGCGGACAGCAGACTGGCAGTCGGAGAGGAGCGGATAGCAGGGTGGGTGGCGGAGAGGAGAGGTTAGCAGATTGGCTGGCGGAGAGGAGCGGATAGCAGGGTGGCTGGCGGAGAGGAGCAGATAGCAGGGTGGCTTGCGGAGGGGAGCGGCTAGCAGGGTGGTTGGCGGAGAGGAGCGGATAGCAGATTGGCTGACGGAGAGGAGCGGATAGCAGGGTGGCTAGCGGAGAGGGGCGGATAGCAGGGTGGCTGGCGGACAGGAGCGGATAGCAGATTGGCTCGTGGAGAGTTGCGGATAGGAGATTGGCTGGCGGAGAGGAGGAAATAGCAGATTGACTGGCGGATAGGAGCGGATACCAGGGTGTGTGGCGGAGAGGAGCGGATAGCAGGGTGGCTGGCGGAGAGGAGCGGATAGCAGGGTGGCTGGCAGAGAGGAGCGGATAGCAGATTGGCTGGCGGAGAGGAGCGGATAGGAGGGTGGCTGGCGGAGAGGAGCAGATAGCCGATAGGCTGGTGGAGAAGAGCGGATAGCAGGGTGGCTGGAGGAGAGGAGCGGATAGCAGGCTGGCTGGCGGGGGGGTGCGGATAGCAGGGTGTTTTGCGGAGAGGAGCGGATAGCAGATTGGCTGGCAGACGAGAGCGGATAGCAGGGTGGCTTGCGGAGGGGAGCGGATAGCAGGGTGGCTGGCGGACATGAGCGAATAGCAGATTGGCTCGTGGAGAGTTGCGGATAGGAGATTGGCTGGAGGAGAGGAGGAAATAGCAGACTGACTGGCGGAGAGCAGCGGATAGCAGGGTGGCTGGCGGAGAGGAGCGGATAGCAGGGTGGCTGGCGAAGAGCAGCGGATAGCCGATTGGCTGGCGGAGAGGAGCGGATAGCAGGTTGGCTGGCGGAGATGAGCGGATAGCAGGGTGGCTGGCGGAGATGAGCGGATAGCAGGGTGGTTGGCGGAGAGGAGCGGATAGCAGATTGGCTGGCGAAGAGGAGCAGATACCCGATTGGCTGGCGGAGAGGAGCGGATAGCAGGGTGGCTGGCAGAGTGGAGCGGATAGCCGGGTGGCTGGCGGAGAGGGGAGGATAGCATGGTGGGTGGCGGAGAGGAGCGGATAGCAGGGTGGGTGGCGGAGTGGAGCGGATAGCAGGGTGGCTGGCAGAGAGGAGAGGATAGCAGGGTGGCTGGCGGAGAGGAGCGGATAGCAGATTGGCTGGCGGACAGGAGCGGATAGCAGATTGGCTGGCGGACAGGAGCGGATAGCAGATTGGCTGGCGGATAGGAGCGGATAACAGGGTGGCTGGCTGAGAGGAACGGATAGCAGATTGGCTGGCGGAGAGGAGTGGTTAGCAGATTGGCTGGCGGAGAGGAGCGGATAGCAGGGTGGCTGGCGGAGAGGAGCGGATAGCAGGGTGGCTGGCGGAGAGGAGCGGATAGCAGTGTGGCTGGCGGGGGGGAGAGGATAGCAGGGTGTTTGGCGGAGAGGAGCGCATAGCAGATTGGTTGGCAGACGGGAGCGGATAGCAGGGTGGCTTGCGGAGGGGAGCGGATAGCAGGGTGGTTGGCGGAGAGGAGCGGATAGCAGATTGGCTGACGGAGAGGAGCGGATAGCAGGGTGCCTGGCGGATAGGAGCGGATAGCAGGGTGGCTGGCGGACAGGAGCGGATAGCAGGGTGGCTGGCGGACAGGAGCGGATAGCAGGGTGGCTGGCGAAGAGGAGCGGATAGCAGATTGGCTGGCGGAGAGGAGCGGATAGCAGATTGGCTGGCGGAGAGCAGCGGATAGCAGATTGGCTGGCGGAGAGGAGCGGATAGCAGATTGGCTGGCGGAGAGGAGCTGATAGCAGGGTGGCAGGCGGAGAGGAGTGGATAGCTGGTTGGCTGGCGGAAAGGAGCGGATAGCAGGGTGGCTGGCGGAGAGGAGCGGATAGCAGGGTGGCTGGCGGAGAGGAGCGGATAGCAGGGTGGCTGGCGGAGAGGAGCGGACAGCAGATTGGCTGGCGGAGAGGAGCAAATAGCAGATTGGCTGGTGGAGAGGAACGGATAGCAGATTGGCTGGTGGAGAGGAGCGTATAGGAGGGTGGCTGGCGGAGAGGAGCGGATAGGAGGGTGGCTGGCGGAGAGGAGCGGATAGCAGGGTGGCTGACGGAGAGGAGCGGATAGCAGGGTGGTTGGCGGAGAAGAGCGGATAGCAGATTGGCTGGCGGAGAGGAGCGGATAGCAGATTGGCTGGCGGAGAGGAGCGCATAGCAGATTGGCTGGCGGAGAGGAGCGGATAGCAGGGTGGCTGGCGGAAAGGAGCGGATAGCAGGGTGGCTGGCGGAGAGGAGCGGATAGCAGGGTGGTTGGAGGAGAGGAGCGGATAGCAGTGTGGCTGGCGGAGAGGAGCCGATAGCAGATTGGCTGGCGGAGAGGAGCGGATAGCAGTGTGCGTGGCGGAGAGGAGCGGATAGCAGTGTGGGTGGCGGAGAGGAGCGGATAGCCGATTGGCTGGCGGAGAGGAGAGGATAGCTGATTAGCTGTCGGGGAGGAGTGGATAGCAGATTGGCTGGCGGAGAGGAGCGTATAGGATTGTGGCTGGCAGAGAGGAGCGGATAGCAGGGTGGCTGGCGGAGAGGAGCGGATAGCAGGGTGGCTGGCGGAGAGGAGCGGATAGCAGGGTGGCTGGCGGAGAGGAGCGGATAGCAGGGTGGCTGGCGGAAAGGAGCGGATAGCAGATTGGCTGACACAGGAGCGGATAGCAGATTGGCTGGCAAAGAGGAGAGGATAGCAGATTGGCTGACAGAGGAGCGGATAGCAGATTGGCTGGCAAAGAGGAGTGGATAGCAGATTGGATGACACAGGAGCGAATAGCAGATTGGCTGGCGGAGAGGAGCGGATAGCAGGGTGATTGGCGGAGAGGAGCGGATAGCAGATTGGCTGGCAAAGAGGAGCGGATAGCAGATTGGCTGGCGGAGAGGAGCGGAAAGCAGGGTGATTGGAGGAGAGGAGCACACAACAGATTGGCTGGCAAAGAGGAGTGGATAGGAGATTGGCTGACACAGGAGCGGAGATCAGACTGGCTGGCGGAGAGGAGTGGATAGCAGATTGGCTGACACAGGGGCGGATAGCAGGGTGGCTGGCGGAGAGGAGCGGATAGCAGAGTGGCTGGCAGAGAGGAGCGGATAGCAGATTGGCTGGCAAAGAGGAGTGGATCGGAGATTGGCTGACACAGGAGCGGATAGCAGATTGGCTGGCGGAGAGGAGCGGATAGCAGATTGGCTGACACGGGCAGGTAGCAGGGTGGCTGGCGGAGAGGAGCGGATAGCAGAATGGCTGGGGGAGAGGAGCGGATAGCAGAATAGCTGGCAGAGAGGAGCGGATAGGAGATTGGCTGGCGGAGAGGAGCGGATAGGAGATTGGCTGGCGGAGAGGAGCGGATATCAGATTGGCTGACACAGGAGCGGATAGCAGATTGGCTGGCGGAGAGGAGCGGATAGCAGGGTGGCTGGCGGAGAGGAGCGGATAGCAGATTGGCTGAAAGAGGAGTGATAGCAGATTGGCTGGCGGAGAGGAGCGGATAGCAGGGTGGGTGGCGGAGAGGATCGGAAAGCAGATTGGCTGGCAAAAAGGAGTGTATAGCAGATTGGCTGGCGGAGAGGAGCGGATAGCAGGGTGGCTGGAGGACAGGAGCGGATAGCAGATTGGCTGGCGGAGAGGAGCGAATAGCAGATTGGCTGGCGGAGAGGAGCGAATAGCAGATTGGCTGACACAGGAGCGGATAGCAGATTGGCTGGCGGAGAGGAGCGGATAGCAGGGTGGCTGGAGGACAGGAGGGGATAGCAGATTGGCTGGCGGAGAGGAGCGGATAGCAGATTGGCTGGCGGAGAGGAGCGGATAGCAGATTGGCTGACACAGGAGCGGATAGCAGATTGGCTGGCGGAGAGGAGCGGATAGCAGGGTGGCTGGCGGAGAGGAGCGGATAGCAGATTGGCTGACACAGAAGCGGATATCAGGGTGGCTGGCGGAGAGGAGCGGCTAGCAGGGTGGTTGGCGGAGAGGAGCGGATCGCAGGGTCGTTAGCGTAGAGGAGCGGACAGTAGGGTGGTTGGTGGAGAGGAGCGGATAGTAGATTGGCTGGCGGAGAGGAGCGGATAGCAGATTGGATGACACAGGAGCGGATAGCAGATTGGCTGGCGGAGAGGAGCGGATAGCAGATTGGCTGGCAAAGAAGAGCGGATAGCAGGGTGGCTGACACAGGAGCGGATAACAGGGGGGTTGGCGGAGAGGAGCGTATAGCAGGGTGGTTGGCGGAGAGGATCGCATAGCAGGGTGGTTGGCGGAGAGGAGCGGAGGGCAGGGTGGCTGGCGGAGAGGAGCGGATAGCAGATTGGCTGACACAGGAGCGGACAGCAGATTGGCTGGCAAAGAGGAGAGGATAGCAGATTGGCTGGCAAAGAGGAGCGGATAGCAGATTGGCTGGCAAAGAGGAGCGGATAGCAGATTGGCTAGCGGAGAGGAGCGGATAGTGGATTGGCTGAAACAGGAGCGGATAGCAGATTGGCTGGCGGAGACGAGCGGATAGCAGATTGGCTGGCGGAGACGAGCGGACAGCAGATTGGCTGGCGGAGAGGAGCGGATCGCAGGGTGGTTGGCGGAGAGGAGCGGATCGCAGGGTGGTTGGCGGAGAGGAGCGGATCACAGGGTGGTTGGCGGAGAGGAGTTGATAGCAGATTGGCTGACACAGGAGCGGATAGCAGATTGGCTGGCGGAGAGGAGCGGATAGCAGATTGGTTGGCGGGAAGGAGCGGATAGCAGGGTGACTGACAAAGGAACGGATAGCAGAATGGCTGACACAGGAGCGGATAGCAGATTGGCTGGCGGAGAGGAGCGGATAGCAGGGTGCCTGGCGGAGAGGAGCGGATAGCAGGGTGGCTGACACAGGAGCAGGTAGCAGATTGGCTGGCGGAGAGGAGCGGATAGAAGAGTGGCTGGCGGAGAGGAGCGGATAGTAGATTGGCTGGCGGAGAGGAGCTGATAGCAGATTGGCTAGTGGAGAGGAGCTGATAGCAGATTGGCTGACACAGGAGCGGATAGGAGATTGGCTGGCGGAGAGGAGCGGATAGCAGGCTGGCTGGCGGAGTGGAGCAGATAGCAGATTGGCTGACGGAGAATAGCGGATAGCAGACTAGCTGACGGAGAGGAGCGGATAGCAGATTGGCTGACGGAGAGGAGCGGATAGCAGATTGGCTAGCGGAGAGGAGCGGACAGCAGATTGGCTGGCGGAGAGGAGCGGATCGTAGGGTGGTTGGCAGAGAGGAGCGGATCGCAGGGTGGTTGGCAGAGAGGAGCGGATAGCAGATTGGCTGACACAGGAGCGGATAGCAGATTGGCTGGCGGAGAGGAGCGGACAGCAGATTGGCTGGCGGAGAGGAGCGGACAGCAGATTCGCTGGCGGAGAGGAGCGGATAGCAGATTCGCTGGCGGAGAGGAGCGGATAGCAGAGTGGCTGGCGGAGAGGAGCGGACAGCATATTGCCTGGCGGAGAGGAGCGGATAGGAGATTGTCTGGAGGAGAGGAGCGGATATCAGATTGGCTGACACAGGAGCGGATAGCAGGGTGGTTGGCAGAGAGGAGCGGATAGCAGATTGGCTGGCAAAGAGGAACGGATAGCAGATTGGCTGACACAGGAGCGGATAGCAGATTGGTTGGCAGAGAGGAGCGGATAGCAGTGTGGTTGGCGGAGAGGAGCGCACAGCAGATTGGCTGGCGGAGAGGTGCGGATAGCAGATTGGCTGACGGAGAAGAGAAGATAGCAGATTGGCTGACGGAGAGGAGCATATAGCAGATTGGTTGGTGGAGAGGAGAGGATAGCACATTGGCTGACACAGGAGCGGATAGCAGGGTGGATGGTGGAGACGAGCGGATAGCAGATTGGCAGGCAGAGAGGAGCGGATAGCAGATTGGCTGGCAAAGAGGAGTAGATAGCAGATTGGCTGAAACAGGAGATGATAGCAGATTGGCTGGCGGAGAGGAGCGGATAGCAGATTGGCTGACACAGGGGCGGATAGCAGGGTGGCTGGCGGAGAGGAGCTGACAGCAGATTGGCTGGCGGAGAGGAGCGGATAGGAGGTTGGCTGGCGGAGAGGAGCGGATATCAGATTGACTGACACAGGAGCGGATAGCAGATTGGCTGGCAGAGAGGAGCGGATAGCAGATTGGCTGACACAGGAGCGGATAGGAGAGTGGCTGGCGGAGAGGAGCGGACAGCAGATTGCCTGGCGGAGAGGAGCGGATAGGAGATTGTCTGGCGGAGAGGAGCGGATATCAGATTGGCTGACACAGGAACGGATAGCAGGGTGGTTGGCGGAGAGGAGCGGATAGCAGATTGTTTGGCGGGGAGGAGCAGATATCACGGTGGTTGGCGGAGATGAGCGGATAGCAGCGTGGTTGGCAGACAGGAGCGGATAGCAGATTGGTTGGCGGAGAGGAGCAGATAGCAGATTGGCTGAAACAGGAGCGGATAGCAGATTGGCTGGCGGAGACGAGCGGATAGCAGATTGGCTGGCGGAGACGAGCGGACAGCAGATTGGCTGGCGGAGAGGAGCGGATAGGAGATTGTCTGGCGGAGAGGAGCGGATAGCAGATTGGCTGACACAGGAGCGGATAGGAGAGTGACTGGCGGAGAGGAGCGGACAGCAGATTGCCTGGCGGAGAGGAGCGGATAGGAGATTGTCTGGCGGAGAGGAGCGGATATCAGATTGGCTGACACAGGAACGGATAGCAGGGTGGTTGGCGGAGAGGAGCGGACAGCAGATTGGCTGGCAAAGAGGAGAGGATAGCAGATTGGCTGGCAAAGAGGAGCGGATAGCAGATTGGCTGGCAAAGAGGAGCGGATAGCAGATTGGCTAGCGGAGAGGAGCGGATAGTGGATTGGCTGAAACAGGAGCGGATAGCAGATTGGCTGGCGGAGACGAGCGGATAGCAGATTGGCTGGCGGAGACGAGCGGACAGCAGATTGGCTGGCGGAGAGGAGCGGATCGCAGGGTGGTTGGCGGAGAGGAGCGGATCGCAGGGTGGTTGGCGGAGAGGAGCAGATCACAGGGTGGTTGGCGGAGAGGAGTTGATAGCAGATTGGCTGACACAGGAGCGGATAGCAGATTGGCTGGCGGAGAGGAGCGGATAGCAGATTGGTTTGCGGGAAGGAGCGGATAGCAGGGTGACTGACAAAGGAACGGATAGCAGAATGGCTGACACAGGAGCGGATAGCAGATTGGCTGGCGGAGAGGAGCGGATAGCAGGGTGGCTGACACAGGAGCAGGTAGCAGATTGGCTGGCGGAGAGGAGCGGATAGCAGGCTGGCTGGCGGAGTGGAGCGGACAGCATATTGCCTGGCGGAGAGGAGCGGATAGGAGATTGGTTGGCGGGAAGGAGCGGATAGCAGGGTGACTGACAAAGGAACGGATAGCAGAATGGCTGACACAGGAGCGGATAGCAGAATGGCTGACACAGGAGCGGATAGAAGAGTGGCTGGCGGAGAGGAGCGGATAGTAGATTGGCTGGCGGAGAGGAGCTGATAGCAGATTGGCTGACACAGGAGCGGATAGGAGATTGGCTGGCGGAGAGGAGCGGATAGCAGGCTGGCTGGCGGAGTGGAGCAGATAGCAGATTGGCTGACGGAGAATAGCGGATAGCAGACTAGCTGACGGAGAGGAGCGGATAGCAGATTGGCTGACGGAGAGGAGCGGATAGCAGATTGGCTAGCGGAGAGGAGCGGACAGCAGATTGGCTGGCGGACAGGAGCGGATCGTAGGGTGGTTGGCAGAGAGGAGCGGATCGCAGGGTGGTTGGCAGAGAGGAGCGGATAGCAGATTGGCTGACACAGGAGCGGATAGCAGATTGGCTGGCGGAGAGGAGCGGACAGCAGATTGGCTGGCGGAGAGGAGCGGACAGCAGATTCGCTGGCGGAGAGGAGCGGATAGCAGATTCGCTGGCGGAGAGGAGCGGATAGCAGAGTGGCTGGCGGAGAGGAGCGGACAGCATATTGCCTGGCGGAGAGGAGCGGATAGGAGATTGTCTGGAGGAGAGGAGCGGATATCAGATTGGCTGACACAGGAGCGGATAGCAGGGTGGTTGGCAGAGAGGAGCGGATAGCAGATTGGCTGGCAAAGAGGAACGGATAGCAGATTGGCTGACACAGGAGCGGATAGCAGATTGGTTGGCAGAGAGGAGCGGATAGCAGTGTGGTTGGCGGAGAGGAGCGCACAGCAGATTGGCTGGCGGAGAGGTGCGGATAGCAGATTGGCTGACGGAGAAGAGAAGATAGCAGATTGGCTGACGGAGAGGAGCATATAGCAGATTGGTTGGTGGAGAGGAGAGGATAGCACATTGGCTGACACAGGAGCGGATAGCAGGGTGGATGGTGGAGACGAGCGGATAGCAGATTGGCAGGCAGAGAGGAGCGGATAGCAGATTGGCTGGCAAAGAGGAGTAGATAGCAGATTGGCTGAAACAGGAGATGATAGCAGATTGGCTGGCGGAGAGGAGCGGATAGCAGATTGGCTGACACAGGGGCGGATAGCAGGGTGGCTGGCGGAGAGGAGCTGACAGCAGATTGGCTGGCGGAGAGGAGCGGATAGGAGGTTGGCTGGCGGAGAGGAGCGGATATCAGATTGACTGACACAGGAGCGGATAGCAGATTGGCTGGCAGAGAGGAGCGGATAGCAGATTGGCTGACACAGGAGCGGATAGGAGAGTGGCTGGCGGAGAGGAGCGGACAGCAGATTGCCTGGCGGAGAGGAGCGGATAGGAGATTGTCTGGCGGAGAGGAGCGGATATCAGATTGGCTGACACAGGAACGGATAGCAGGGTGGTTGGCGGAGAGGAGCGGATAGCAGATTGTTTGGCGGGGAGGAGCAGATATCACGGTGGTTGGCGGAGATGAGCGGATAGCAGCGTGGTTGGCAGACAGGAGCGGATAGCAGATTGGTTGGCGGAGAGGAGCAGATAGCAGATTGGCTGACGCAGAGGAGCGGATAGGAGATTGTCTGGCGGAGAGGAGCGGATATCAGATTGGCTGTCACAGGTGCGGATAGCAGATTGGCTGGCGGAGAGGAGCGGATAGCAGGGCGCTTGGCGGAGAGGAGCGGATAGCAGATTGGCTGGGAAAGAGGAGCGGATAGCAGATTGGCTGACACAGGAGCGGATAGGAGATTGGTTGCCGGAGAGGAGCTGATATCAGTGTGGTTGGCGGAGAGGAGCGGACAGCAGAATGGCTGGCAGAGATGTGCGGAGAGCAGATTAGTTGGCGGAGAGGAGCAGATAGCAGATTGGTTGGCGGAGAGGAGCGGATAGCAGATTGGCTGACACAGGAGCGTATAGCAGGGTGGCTAGTGGAGAGGAGAGGATAGCAGATTGGATGGCAAAGAGGAGCGGATAGCAGATTGGCTGGCAAAGAGGAGTGGATAGCAGATTGGCTGACACAGGAGCGGATAGCAGATTGGCAGGAGAGAGGAGCGGATAGCAGATTGGCTGACACCGGGGCGGATAGCAGTGTGGCTGACGGAGAGGAGCGGATAGGAGATTGGCTGGCGGAGAGGAGCGGATATCAGATTGGCTGACACAGGAGCGGATATCAGATTGGCTGGCGGAGAGGAGCGGATAGGAGATTGGCTGGCGGAGAGGAGCGGATATCAGATTGGCTGACACAGGAGCGGATATCAGATTTGCTGGCGGAGAGGAGCGGATAGCAGATTGGCTGACAAAGGAATGATAGCAGATTGGCTGGCGGAGAGGAGTGGATAGCATATTGGCTGACACAGGAGCGGATAGCAAATTGGCTGGCTGAGAGGAGAGGATAGCAGATTGGCTGGCGGAGAGGAGAGGATAGCAGATTGGCTGGCGGAGAGGAGCGGATAGAAGATTGGCTGGCGGAGAGGAGCGGATAGCAGATTCGCTGACACAGGAGAGGATAGCATGGTGGTTGATGGAGAGGAGCGGATAGCAGACTAGCTGACGGAGAGGAGCGGATAGCAGATTGGCTGACACAGGAGCGGGTAGCAGGGTGGCTGGTGGAGAGGAGAGGATAGCAGATTGGTTGGTGGAGAGGAGCGGATAGAAGATTGGCTGGCGGAGAGGAGCGGATAGCAGATTCGCTGACACAGGAGCGGATAGCAGAGTGGCTGGTGGAAAGGAGCAGATAGCAGATTGGCTGGCGGAGAGGAGGGCATATCACGGTGGTTGGCGGAGAGGAGCGGATCGCAGGGTGGTTGGCGGAAAGAAGCGGATAGCAGATTGGCTGGCGGAGAGGAGCCGACAGCAGATTGGCTGGCGGAGAGGAGCGGACAACAGATTGGCTGACGGAGAGGAAGGGATAGTAGATTGGCTGGCGGAGAGGAGCGGATAGCAGGGTGGTTGGCGGAGAGGAGTGAATAGTAGGGTGGTTGGCGGAGAGGAGCGGATAGCAGATTGGCTGGCAAAGAGGAGGTGATTGCAGATTGGCTGACACAAGAGCGGATAGCAGGGTGGCTGGCGGAGAGGAGCGCACAGCAGATTGGTTGGCGGAGAGGAGCGGATAGCAGATTGGCTGGTGGAGAGGAGCGGATAGCAGATTGGCTGACACAGGAGCAGATAGCAGATAGGCTGGCGGAGAGGAGTGGATAGCAGATTGGATGGAGGAGAGGAGCGGATAGCAGATTGGCTGGCGGAGAGGAGCGGATAGCAGATTGGCTGACACAGGGGTGGATAGCAGGGTGGCTGGCGGAGAGGACCGGATTGCAGGGTGGTTGGTGGAGAGGAGCGGATAGCAGATTTGCTGGGAAAGTGGAGTTGATAGCAGATTGGCTGACACAAGAGCGGTTAGCACACTGGCTGGCGGAGAGGAGCGGCTAGCAGGGTGGCTGGCAAAGAGGAGTTGATAGGATATTGGCTGACACAAGAGCGGCTAGCACATTGGCTGGTGGAGAGGAGCGGCTAGCAGGGTGGTTGGCGGAGAGGAGCGGATAGCAGATCGGCTGGCAAAGAGGAGGTGATTGCAGATTGGCTGACACAAGAGCGGACAGTAGATTGGCTGGCGGAGAGGAGCGGATAGAAGGGTGGATGGCGGAGAGGAGCGCACAGCAGATTGTTTGGCGGAGAGGATCAGATAGCAGATTGGCTGGCGGAGAGGAGCGGATAGCAGATTGGCTGACACAGGAGCATATAGCAGATAGGGTGGCGGAGAGGAGCGGATAGCAGATTGGCTGGCGGAGAGGAGCGGATAGCAAATTGGCTGACACAGGTGCGGATAGCGGGGTGGCTGGCGGAGAGGAGCGGATCACAGGGTGGTTGGCGGAGAGGAGCGGATAGCAGATTTGCTGGCAAAGAGGAGTTGATAGCAGATTGGCTGACACAAGAGCGGCTAGCACATTGGCTGGCGGAGAGGAGCGGATAGCAGGGTGGCTGGCGGAGAGGAGCGGACAGCAGATTGGCTGGCGGAGAGGAGCGGACAGCAGATTGGATGGAGGAGAGGAGCGGACAGCAGATTGGCTGGCGGAGAGGAGCGGAGAGCAGATGGGCAGGCGGAGAGGAGCCGACAGCAGATTGGCTGGCGGAGAGGAGCGGATAGCAGTGTGGTTGGCGGAGATTAGCGGACAGAAGGGTGGTTGGCTGAGAGGAGCGGATAGCAGGGTGGCTGGCGGAGAGGAGCGGATAGCAGATTGGTTGACAGAGGAACGGATAGCAGATTGTCTGACACAGGAGCGGATAGCAGATTGGCTGGCAGAGAAGAGCGGATAGCAGATTGGCTGACACAGGAGCGGATAGCAGATTTGCTGGTGGAGAGGAGCGGAAAGCAGGGTGGTTGTCGGAGAGGCTCGGATCGCAGGGTGGTTGGCTGAGAGGAGTGGATAGCAGGGTGGTTGGCAGAGAGGAGCGTATATCAGATTGGCTGGCAAAGAGGAGTTGATAGCAGATTGGCTGACACAGGAGCGGATAGCAGATTGGCTGGCGGAGAGGAGCGGATAGCAGATTGGCTGGCGGAGAGGAGCGGATAGCAGATTGGCTGACACAGGAGCGGATAGCAGATTGGTTGGCGGAGACGAGCGGATAGCAGATTGGCTGGCAAAGGAGCAAATAGCAGGGTGGTTGGCGGAGAGGAGCGGATAGGAGGGTAGTTTGCGGAGAGGAGCGGATAGCAGATTGGCTTGCAAAGAGGAGTTAACAGCAGATTGGATGACACAGGAGCGGATAGCAGATTGGCTGTTGGAGAGGAGCGGATAGCAGGGTGGTTGGTGGAGTGGAGCGGAAAGCAGATTGGCTGGCGGAGAGGAGCGTATAGCAGATTGGCTGACACAGGAGCGGATAGCAGATTGGTTGGCGGAGAGGAGCGGATAGCAGATTGGCTGGCGGAGAGGAGCGGATAGGAGATTGGCTGGCGGAGAGGAGCGGACAGCAGATTGGCTGGCGGAGAGGAGCAGATAGCAGATTGGCTGGCCTAGAGGAGAGGATAGCAGATTGGCTGGCGCAGAGGAGCGGATAGCATGGTGGTTGGTGGAGAGGAGCGGATAGCAGACTGGCTGACGTAGAGGAGCGGATAGCAGATTGGCTGACAAAGAGGAGCGGATAGGAGATTGGCTGACACAGGAGCGGACAGCAGGGTGGCTGGTGGAGAGGAGAGGATAGGAGATTGGCTGGCACAAAGGAGCGGATAGCAGATTGGCTGGCGGAGAGGAGAGGATAGTAGATTGGCTCGCGGAGAGGAGCGGACAGCAGATTGGCTGGCAGAGAGGAGCAGATAGCAGACTGGCTCGCGGAGAGGAGAGGATAGCAAATTGGCCGGCGGAGAGGAGCGGATAGAAGATTGGCTGGCGGAGAGGAGCGGATAGCAGATTCGCTGACACAGGAGCGGATAGCAGATTGGCTGACGGAGAGGAGCAGATAGCAGATTGGCTGGCGGAGAGGAGCGGATAGCAGATTGGCTGACAAAGAGGAGCGGATAGCAGATTGGCTGACACAGGAGCGGATAGCAGGGTGGCTGGTGGAGAGGAGCGGATAGCAGATTGGCTGGCGGAGAGGAGCGGATAGAAAATTGGCTGGCGGAGAGGAGCGGATAGCAGATTCGCTGACACAGGAGCGGATAGCAGGGTGGCTGGTGGAGAGGAGCAGATAGCAGATTGGCTGGCGGAGAGGAGCGGATATCACGGTGGTTGGCGGAGAGGTGCGGATTGCAGGGTGGTTGGCGGAGAGGAGCGGATAGCAGGTTGGCTGGTGGAGAGGAGCCGACAGCAGATTGGCTGGCGGAGAGGAGCGGATAGCAGATTGGCTGCCGGAGAGGAGCGGATAGCAGGTTGGCTGGCGGAGAGGAGAGGACAGCAGATTGGCTGGCGGAGAGGAGCGGATAGCAGATTGGCTGAAACAGGAGCCGATAGCAGATTGGCTGGCGGAGAGGAGCGGACAGCAGGGTTGTTGGCGGAGATTAGCGGACAGCAGGGTGGTTAGCAGAGAGGAGCGGATAGCAGGGTGGCTGGCGGAGAGGAGCGGATAGCAGGGTGGCTGGCGGAGAGGAGCGGACAGCAGATTGGCTGGCAGAGAGGAGCGGACAGCAGATTGGCTGGCGGAGAGGAGCGGACAGCAGATTGGCTGGCGGAGAGGAGCGGACAGCAGATTGGCTGGCGGAGAGGAGCCGATAGCAGATTGGCTGGCGGAGAGGAGCGGATAGCAGTGTGGTTGGCGGAGATTAGCGGACAGAAGGGTGGTGGGCGGAGAGGAGCGGATAGCAGGGTGGCTGTCGGAGAGGAGCGGATAGCAGATTGGCTGTCGGAGAGGAGCGGATAGCAGATTGGCTGGCGGAGAGGAGCGGATAGCAGATTGTCTGACACAGGAGCGGATAGCAGATTGGTTGGCGGAGACGAGCGGATAGCAGATTGGCTGGCGGAGAGGAGCGGATAGCAGATTGGCTGACACAGGAGCGGATAGCAGATTGGCTGGTGGAGAGGAGCGGAAAGCAGGGTGGTTGTCGGAGAGGCGCGGATCGCAGGGTGGTTGGCTGAGAGGAGTGGATAGCAGGGTGGTTGGCAGAGAGGAGCGTATATCAGATTGGCTGGCAAAGAGGAGTAGATAGCAGATTGGCTGACACAGGAGCGGATAGCAGATTGGCTGGCTGAGAGGAGCGGATTGCAGATTGGCTGACACAGGAGAGGATAGCAGATTGGCTGGCGGAGAGGAGCGGAGAGCAGGGTGGCTTGCGGAGAGGAGCGGATAGCAGCGTGGCTTGCGGAGAGGAGCGGATAGCAGGGTGGCTGGCGGAGAAGAGCGGATGCCAGGGTGGTTGCTGTAGAGGAGCGGATGCCAGGGTGGCTGGCGTAGAGGAGCGGATAGCAGATTGGCTGACACAGGAGCGGATAGCAGATTGGCTGACACAGGATCGGATAGCAGATTGGTTGGCGGAGACGAGCGGATAGGAGATTGGCTGGCAAAGGAGCAAATAGCATGATGGTTGGCGGAGAGGAGCGGATAGGAGGGTAGTTTGCGGAGAGGAGCGGATAGCAGATTGGCTTGCAAAGAGGAGTTAACAGCAGATTGGGTGACACAGGAGCGGATAGGAGATTGGCTGACGGAGGGGATCGGATAGCAGATTGGCTGGCAAAGATGAGCGAATAGCAGATTGGCTGACACAGGAGTGAATAGCAGGGTGGCTGGCGGAGAGTAGCGGATAGCAGGGTGCCTGGCGGAGAGGAGCGGATAGCAGATTGGCTGGCGCAGAGGAGCGGATAGCAGGATGGGTGGTGGAGAGGAGCGGATAGCAGGGTGGGTGGCGGAGAGGAGCGGATAGCAGGGTGACTGGCAGAGAGGAGAGGACAGCAGATTGGCTGACACAGGAGCGGATAGCAGGGTGGCTGGTGGAGAGGAGAGGACAGCAGATTGGTTGGCGGAGAGGAGCGGATAGAAGATTGGCTGGCGGAGAGGAGCGGATAGCAGATTCGCTGACACAGGAGCGGATAGCAGGGTGGCTGGTGGAGAGGAGCAGATAGCAGATTGGCTGGCGGAGAGGAGCGGATATCACGGTGGTTGGCGGAGAGGTGCGGATTGCAGGGTGGTTGGCGGAGAGGAGCGGATAGCAGGTTGGCTGGTGGAGAGGAGCCGACAGCAGATTGGCTGGCGGAGAGGAGCGGATAGCAGATTGGCTGCCGGAGAGAAGCGGATAGCAGGTTGGCTGGCGGAGAGGAGAGGACAGCAGATTGGCTGGCGGAGAGGAGCGGATAGCAGATTGGCTGACACAGGAGCCGATAGCAGATTGGCTGGCGGAGAGGAGCGGACAGCAGGGTTGTTGGCGGAGATTAGCGGACAGCAGGGTGGTTGGCAGAGAGGAGCGGATAGCAAGGTGGCTGGCGGAGAGGAGCGGATAGCAGGGTGGCTGGCGGAGAGAAGCGGACAGCAGATTGGCTGGCAGAGAGGAGCGGACAGCAGATTGGCTGGCGGAGAGGAGCGGACAGCAGATTGGCTGGCGGAGAGGAGCCGATAGCAGATTGGCTGGCGGAGAGGAGCCGATAGCAGATTGGCTGGCGGAGAGGAGCGGATAGCAGTGTGGTTGGCGGAGATTAGCGGACAGAAGGGTGGTGGGCGGAGAGGAGCGGATAGCAGGGTGGCTGTCGGAGAGGAGCGGATAGCAGATTGGCTGTCGGAGAGGAGCGGATAGCAGATTGGCTTGCAAAGAGGAGTTAACAGCAGATTGGGTGACACAGGAGCGGATAGGAGATTGGCTGACGGAGGGGATCGGATAGCAGATTGGCTGGCAAAGATGAGCGAATAGCAGATTGGCTGACACAGGAGTGAATAGCAGGGTGGCTGGCGGAGAGTAGCGGATAGCAGGGTGCCTGGCGGAGAGGAGCGGATAGCAGATTGGCTGGCGCAGAGGAGCGGATAGCAGGGTGGGTGGTGGAGAGGAGCGGATAGCAGGGTGGGTGGCGGAGAGGAGCGGATAGCAGGGTGACTGGCAGAGAGGAGAGGATAGCAGGCTGGCTGACACAGGAACGGATAGCAGATTGGCTGGCTCAGAGGAGCTGATAGCAGTGTGGTTGGTGGAGAGGAGCGGATAGCAGATTGGCTGACATAGGATCGGATAGCAGATTGGCTGACACAGGAGCGGATAGCAGATTGGCTGGCGGAGAGGAGCGGATAGCAAATTGGCTGACACAGGATCGAATATCAGATTGACTGACGGAGAGGAGTGGATAGCAGATTGGCTGACAGAGAGGAGCGGATAGCAGATTGGCTGACACAGGAGCGGATAGCAGCGTGGCTTGCGGAGAGGAGCGGATAGCAGAATGGCTGGCAGAAAAGAGCGGATAGCAGGGTGGTTGGCGGAGAGGAGCGGATAGCAGGGTGGTTGGTGGAGAGGAGTGGATAGGAGGGTTTTTGGCGGAGAGGAGCGGATCACAGGGTGGTTGGCGGAGAGGAGCGGATAGCCGGGTGGCTGGCGGAGAAGAGAGGATAGCAGATTGGCTGGCGGAGAGGAGCGGATAGCAGATTGGCTGGTGGAGAGGAGCGGATAGCTGGGTGGCTGGCGGAGAGGACCGGATAGCAGGGTGGTTGGCGGAGAGGAGCGGATAGCAGATTGGCTTGCGGAGAGGAGCGGTTAGCAGGGTGGCTGGCGGAGAGGAGCGGATAGCAGGGTGGCTGGCGGAGAGGAGCGGATCGCAGGGTGGCTGGCGGAGAGCAACGGATAGCAGGGTGGCTGGCGGACAGGAGCGGATAGCAGATTGGCTGGCGGATAGCAGGGTGGGTGGGGCAGAGGAGCGGATAACATATTGGCTGACACAGGAACGGATAGCAGTTTGGCAGGCGCAGAGGAGTGGATAGCAGATTGGCTGCGGAAAGGAGCAGATAGAAGGGTAGTTGGCGGAGAGGAACGGATAGCGGGGTGGTTGGCGGAGAGGAGCGGATAGCAGATTGGCTGGCGGAGAGGAGCGGATAACAGGGTGGCTGGCGTAGAGGAGCAGATAGCAGATTGGCTGACACAGGAGCTGATAGCAGATTGGCTGGCGGAGAGGAGTGGACAGAAGATTAGCTGGCGGAGAGGAGCGGATAGCAGATTGGATGGCGGAGAGGAGCTGATAGCAGATTGGCTGGCAGAGAGGAGCGGACAGAAGATTGGCTGGCGGAGAGGAGCGGATAGCAGATTGGCAGGTGGTAGAGGAGCAGATAGTAGATTGTCTGGCGGAGAGGAGAGGATAGCAGGGTGGCTGGCGGAGAGGAGCGGATAGCAGTACGCTGGCGGAGAGGAGCGGATAGCAGATTGGCTGGCAAAGAGGAGTTGATAGCAGATTGGCTGACACAGGAGCGGATAGCAGATTGGCTGGCGGATAGGAGCGGATAGCAGTTTCACTGGCGGAGAGGAGCGGATAGCAGATTGGCTGGAGGAGAGGAGCGGATAGCAGATTGGCTGGCAAAGAGGAGTTGATAGCAGATTGGCTGACAAAGGTGCGGATAGCATATTGGCTGGCGGAGAGGAGCGGATAGCACGGTGGCTGGCGGAGAAGAGCGGATAGCAGACTGGATGACACAAGAGCGGATAGCAGATTGGCTGGCGGAGAGGAGCGGACAGCAGGGTGGTTGGCGTAGGGGAACGGATATCAGATTGCCTGACACAGGATCGGATAGCAGATTGGCTGGCGGAGAGGAGCGGATAGCAGCTTGGGTGACACAGGAGCGGATAGCAGGGTGGCTGACACAGGAGCGGATAGCAGATTGGATGGCGGAGAGGAGCGGATAGCAGGGTCGCTGGCGGAGAGGAGCAGATAGCAGGGTGGCTGGCGGAGAGGAGCGGATAGCAGATTGGCTGGCTGAGAGGAGTGGATAGCAGATTTGCTGGGGCAGAGGAGCAGATAGCAGGGTGGCTGACAGAGAGTAGAGAATAGCAGGGTGGATGGTGGAGAGGAGCGGATAGCAGGGTGCCTGGCGGAGAGGAGAGGATAGTAGGGTAGCTGGCGGAGAGGAGCGGATTGCAGGATGGCTGGCGGAAAGGAGCGGACAGCAGATTGGCTGGTGGGGAGGAGCGGATAGCAGATTGGCTGGCGGAGAAGAGCGGATAGCAGATTGGCTGGCGGGGAGGAGCGGATAGCAGGGTGGCTGGTGGAGAGGAGTGGATAGCAGATTGGCTGACACAGGAGCAGATAGCAGATTGGCTGGCGGAGAGGAGCGGATATCAGTTTAGCTGGCAGAGAGGAGCGGATAGCAGGGTGGTTGGTGGAGAGGAGCGGATACCATATTGGCTGGCAAAGACGAGCGGATAGCAGATTGGCTGACACAGGAGCGGATAGCAGGATGGCTGGCGCAGAGGAGCGGATAGCAGTTTGGCAGGCAAAGAGGAGCGGAAAGCAGATTGGCTGACACAGGAACTTATAGCAGATTGGAGGAGGAGAGGAGCGGATAGCAGTGTGGTTGGCGGAGAGGAGCGGATAGCAGGATGGCTGGCGGAGAGGAGCGCATACCAGATTGGCTGACACAGGAGCGGATAGCAGATTGGCTGTTGGAGAGGAGCGGATAGCAGATTGGCTGACGCAGGAACTGATAGCAGATTGGAGGAGGAGAGGAGTGGATAGCAGGGTGGTTGGCGGAGAGGAGCGGATAGCAGATTGGCTGGCGGAGAGGAGCGGATAGCAAATGGGCTGGCGGAGAGGAGCGGATAGCAGGGTGGCAGGCGGAGACTAGCAGATAGCAGGGTGGCTGGCCGAGAGGAGCGGATAGCTGGGTGGCTGGCGGACAGGAGCGGATAACAGGGTGGCCGGCGGAGAGGAGCGGACAGCAGGGTGGCTGGCGGAGAGGAGCGGATAGAAGGGTGGCTGGCGGAGATGAGCGGATAGCAGGGTGGCTGGCGGATAGGAGCGGATTGCAGGGTGGCTGACACAGGAGCGGATAGCAGATTGGCTGGCAGAGAGGAGCTGATAGCAGATTGGCTGGCAAAGAGGAGTGGATAGCAGATTGGCTGGCGGAGAGCAGCAGCCAGCAGGGTGGTTGACGGAGAGGAGCGGACAGCAGGGTGGTTGGCGGAGAGGAGCGGACAGCAGATTGGCTGGAGGAGAGGAGCGGATAGCAGATTGGCTGACAGAGGAGCAGATAGCAGGAAGGTTGGTGGAGAGGAGCGGATAGCAGGGTGGTTGGTGGAGAGGAGCTTATAGCAGGGTGGCTGGAGTATAGGAGCATATTGCGGGGGGGCTTACACAGGAGCGGATAGCAGATTGGATGGCAAAGAAGAGTGGATAGCAGATTGGATGGCGGAGAGGAGCGGATAGCATGGTGGCTGGCGGGGAGGAGCGGATAGCAGAGTGGCTGGCGCACAGGATCGGATAGCAGATTGGCTGACGGAGAGGAGCGGATAGCAGATTGGCTGGCGGAGAGCAGCGGATAGCAGATTGGCTGGCGGATAGAAGCGGATAGGAGATTGGCTGGGGGAGAGCAGCGGATAGCAGGGTGGTTGGTGGAGAGGAGCGGATAGCAGATTGGCCGGCGGAGCGGAGCGGATAGCAGGGTGGCTGGCGGAGTGGAGCGGATAGCAGATTGGCTGACACAGGAGCGGATAGCAGATTGGGTTTTGGAGAGGAGCGGATAGCAGGGTGGTTGGCGGAGAGGAGCGAATAGCAGATTCGCTGGCGGAGAGGAGAGGATAGCATGGTGGCTGGCATACAGGAGCGTATAGCAGGGTGGTTTGTGGAGAGGAGCGGAATAGCAGATTGGCTGGCGGAGAGGAGAGGAAAGCAGGGTGGTTGGTGTAGAGGAGCAGATAGCTTATTGGCTGGCGGAGAGGTGCGGATAGCAGGGTGGCTGGCGGAGAGGTGCGGATAGCAGGCTGGCTGATACAGGAGCGGATAGCATTTTGGCTGTCGGAGAGGAGCGGATAGCAGGGTGGTTGGCGGAGAGGAGCGAATAGCAGGGTGGCTGTCGGACAGGAGCGGATAGCAGGGTGATTGGCGGAGAGGAGCGGATAGCAAATTCGTTGGCGTCGAGGACCAGATAGCAGATTGGCTCCCGGAGAGGAGCGGATAGCAGATTGTCTGGCGGAGTGGAGCGGATAGGAGATTAGCTGACGGAGAGGAGCGGATAGCAGGGTGGCTGGCGTAGAGAAGCGGATAGCAGGGTGGTTGTCGGAGAGGAGCGGATAGCAGATTGGCTGACGGATAGGAGTGGATAGCAGATTGGCTGGCGGAGAGGAGCGGATAGCAGATTGGCTGACGGAGAAGAGCGGATAGTAGATTGGCTGGCGGAGAGGAACGGATAGCAGATTTGCTGACACAGGAGCGGATAGCAGATTGGCTGGAGGAGAGGAGCGGATAGCAGGGTTGCTGGCGGAGAGGAGCGGATAGCAGATTGGCTGCGGAGCGGAGCGGATAGCAGCGTGATTGGCGCAGAGGAGCGGATAGCGGGGTGGTTGGCGGAGAGGAGCGGATAGCGGGGTGGTTGGCGGAGAGGAGCGGATAGCAGGGTGGTTGGCGGAGAGGAGCAGATACCAGATTGGCTGGCGGAGAGGAGCGGATACAGGGTGGCTGGCGAAAAGGAACGGATAGCAGAGTGGCTGGGGGACAGGAGCGGATAGCAGGGTGGTTGGCGGAGAGGAGCGGATAACAGGGTGGCTGGCGTAGAGGAGCAGATAGCAGATTGGCTGACACAGGAGCTGATAGCAGATTGGCTGGCGGAGAGGAGTTGACAGAAGATTAGCTGGCGGAGAGGAGCGGATAGCAGATTGGCTGACATAGGAGCGGATAGCAGCGTGGCTTGCGGAGAGGAGCGGATAGCAGATTGGAAGGCGGAGAGGAGCGGATCGCAGGGTGGTTGGCGGAGAGGAGCTGATAGCCGGGTGGCTGGCGGAGAAGAGAGGATAGCAGATTGGCTGGCGGAGAGGAGCGGATAGCAGAATGGCTGGTGGAGAGGAGCGGATAGCTGGGTGGCTGGCGGAGAGGACCGGATAGCAGGTTGGTTGGCGGAGAGGAGCGGATAGCAGATTGGCTGGCGGAGAGGAGCGGATAGCAGACTGGCTGGCGGAGAGGAGCAGATAACAGATTGGCTGGTGGAGAGGAGCGGATAGCAGATTGGCTGACACAGGAGCAGATAGCAGATGGGCTGGCGGAGAGGAGCGGATACCACATTGGCTGACACAGGAGCAGATAGCAGGCTGGATGGCGGAGAGGACCAGAAAGCAGGGTGGTTGGCGGAGAGGAGCGGATAGCAGGGTGGCTGACACAGGAGCGGATAGCAGATTGGCTGGCGCAGAGGAGCGGATAGCAGGGTGGTTGGTGGAGGGGAGAGGATAGCAGATTGGCTGACACAGGAACGGATAGCAGTTTGGCAGGCGCAGAGGAGTGGATAGCAGATTGGTTGCGGAAAGGAGCAGATAGAAGGGTAGTTGGCGGAGAGGAACGGATAGCGGGGTGGTTGGCGGAGAGGAGCGGATAGCAGATTGGCTGGCGGAGAGGAGCGGATAACAGGGTGGCTGGCGTAGAGGAGCAGATAGCAGATTGGCTGACACAGGAGCTGATAGCAGATTGGCTGGCGGAGAGGAGTTGACAGAAGATTAGCTGGCGGAGAGGAGCGGATAGCAGATTGGATGGCGGAGAGGAGCTGATAGCAGATTGGCTGGCAGAGAGGAGCGGACAGAAGTTTGGCTGGCGGAGAGGAGCGGATAGCAGATTGGCTGGCGGAGAGGAGCGGATAGCAGATTGGCTGGCGGAGAGGAGCGGATAGCAGACTGGCTGGCGGAGAGGAGCGGATAACAGATTGGCTGGTGGAGAGGAGCGGATAGCAGATTGGCTGACACAGGAGCAGATAGCAGATGGGCTGGCGGAGAGGAGCGGATACCACATTGGCTGACACAGGAGCAGATAGCAGGCTGGATGGCGGAGAGGACCAGAAAGCAGGGTGGTTGGCGGAGAGGAGCGGATAGCAGGGTGGCTGACACAGGAGCGGATAGCAGATTGGCTGGCGCAGAGGAGCGGATAGCAGGGTGGTTGGTGGAGGGGAGAGGATAGCAGATTGGCTGACACAGGATCGGATAGTAGATTGGGTGACACAGGAGCGGATAGCAGATTGGCTGGCGGAGAGGAGCGGATAGCAGATAGGCTGACACAGGATCAAATATCAGATTGGCTGACCGAGAGGAGCGGATAGCAGATTGGCTGATGGATAGGAGCGGATAGCAGATTGGCTGACTCAGGAGCGGATAGCAGATTGGCTGACGGAGAGGAGCGGATAGAGGATTGGCTGTAAAAGAGGATTGGATAGCAGATTGGCTGATACAGGAGCGGATAGCAGATTGGAAGGGGGAGGGGAGCGGATAGCAGGGTGGTTGACGGAGAGGAGCGGATAGGAGGGTGGTTCGCGGAGAGGAGCGGATCGCAGGGTGGTTGGCGGAGAGAAGCGGATAGCAGTTTGGCAGGCGGAGAGGAGCGGATAGCAGAGTGGCTGGCGGAGAAGAGAAGATAGCAGATTGGCTGGAAGAGAGGAGAGGACAGCAGGGTGGTTGGCGGAGAGGAGCGGATAGCACGGTGGTTGGCGGAGAGGAGCGGATAGCACGGTGGCTGGCGGAGAGGAGCGGATAGCAGATTGGCTGGCGGAGAGGAGCGGATAGGAGGGTGGTTCGCGGAGAGGAGCGGATCGCAGGGTGGTTGGCGGAGAGGAGCGGATAGCAGATTGGCTGGCGGATAGCAGGGTGGGTGGCGCAGAGGAGCGGATAACATATTGGCTGACACAGGAACGGATAGCAGTTTGGCAGGCGCAGAAGAGTGGATAGCAGATTGGCTGCGGAAAGGAGCAGACAGAAGAGTAGTTGGCGGAGAGGAACGGATAGCGGGGTGGTTGGCGGAGAGGAGCGGATAGCAGATTGGCTGGCGGAGAGGAGCGGATAACAGGGTGGCTGGCGTAGGGGAGCAGATAGCAGATTGGGTGACACAGGAGCTGATAGCAGATTGGCTGGCGGAGAGGAGTTGACAGAAGATTAGCTGGCGGAGAGGAGCGGATAGCAGATTGGATGGCGGAGAGGAGCTGATAGCAGATTGGCTGGCAGAGAGGAGCGGACAGAAGTTTGGCTGGCGGAGATGAGCGGATAGCAGATTGGCAGGTGGTAGAGGAGCAGATAGTAGATTGTCTGGCGGACAGGAGAGGATAGCAGGGTGGCTGGCGGAGAGGAGCGGATAGCAGTACGCTTGCGGAGAGGAGCGGATAGCAGATTGGCTGGCAAAGAGGAGTTGATAGCAGATTGGCTGACACAGGAGCGGATAGCAGATTGGCTGGTGGAGAGGAGCGGATAGCTATGTGACTGGTAGAGAGGAGCGGATAGCAGGGTGGTTGGCGGAGAGGAGCGGATAGCACGGTGGTTGGCGGAGAGGAGCGGATAGCACGGTGGCTGGCGGAGAGGAGCGGATAGCAGATGGGCTGGCGGAGAGGAGCGGATAGGAGGGTGGTTCGCGGAGAGGAGCGGATCGCAGGGTGGTTGGCGGAGAGGAGCGGATAGCAGTTTGACAGGCGGAGAGGAGCGGATAGCAGGGTGGCTGGCGGATAGAAGCGGATAGCAGATTCGCTGGCGGAGAGGAGCGGATAGCAGATTGGCTGGCGGAGAGGAGCGGATAACAGGGTGGTTGGTGTAGAGGAACGGATATCAGATTGCCTGACACAGGATCGGATAGCAGATTGGCTGGCGGAGAGGAGCGGATAGCAGCTTGGGTGACACAGGAGCGGATAGCAGGGTGGCTGACACAGGAGCGGATAGCAGATTGGATGGCGGAGAGGAGCGGATAGCAGGGTCGCTGGCGGAGAGGAGCAGATAGCAGGGTGGCTGGCGGAGAGGAGCGGATAGCAGATTGGCTGGCTGAGAGGAGTGGATAGCAGATTTGCTGGGGGAGAGGAGCAGATAGCAGGGTGGCTGACAGAGAGTAGAGAATAGCAGGGTGGATGGTGGAGAGGAGTGGATAGCAGGGTGCCTGGCGGAGAGGAGAGGATAGTAGGGTAGCTGGCGGAGAGGAGCGGATTGCAGGATGGCTGGCGGAGAGGAACGGATAGCAGGGTGGCTCGCGGACAGGAGCGGATAGCAGATTGGCTGGCGGAGAAGAGCGGATAGCAGATTGGCTGGCGGGGAGGAGCGGATAGCAGGGTGGCTGGCAGAGAGGAGTGGATAGCAGATTGGCTGACACAGGAGCGGATAGCAGATTGGCTGGCGGAGAGGAGCGGATATCAGTTTAGCTGGCAGAGAGGAGCGGATAGCAGGGTGGTTGGTGGAGAGGAGCGGATACCATATTGGCTGGCAAAGACGAGCGGATAGCAGATTGGCTGACACAGGAGCGGATAGCAGGATGGCTGGCGCAGAGGTGCGGATAGCAGTTTGGCAGGCAAAGAGGAGCGGATAGCAGATTGGCTGACACAGGAACTGATAGCAGATTGGAGGAGGAGAGGAGCGGATAGCAGGGTGGTTGGCGGAGAGGAGCGGATAGCAGGGTGGCTGGCGGAGAGGAGCGGATACCAGATTGGCTGACACAGGAGCGGATAGCAGATTGGCTGATGGAGAGGAGCGGATAGCAGATTGGCTGACGCAGGAACTGATAGCAGATTGGAGGAGGAGAGGAGCGGATAGCAGGGTGGTTGGCGGAGAGGAGCGGATAGCAGATTGGCTGGCGGAGAGGAGCGGATAGCAAATGGGCTGGCGGAGAGGAGCGGATAGCAGGGTGGCAGGCGGAGAGTAGCAGATAGCAGGGTGGCTGGCGGAGAGGAGCGGATAGCAGGGTGGCTGGCGGACAGGAGCGGATAACAGGGTGGCTGGCGGAGAGGAGCGGACAGCAGGGTGGCTGGCGGAGAGGAGCGGATAGAAGGGTGGCTGGCGGAGATGAGCGGATAGCAGGGTGGCTGGCGGATAGGAGCGGATTGCAGGGTGGCTGACACAGGAGCGGATAGCAGATTGGCTGGCAAAGAGGAGCTGATAGCAGATTGGCTGGCAAAGAGGAGTGGATAGCAGATTGGCTGGCGGAGAGCAGCAGCCAGCAGGGTGGTTGACGGAGAGGAGCGGACAGCAGGGTGGTTGGCGGAGAGGAGCGGACAGCAGATTGGCTGGAGGAGAGGAGCGGATAGCAGATTGGCTGACAGAGGAGCAGATAGCAGGAAGGTTGGTGGAGAGGAGCGGATAGCAGGGTGGTTGGTGGAGAGGAGCGGATAGCAGGGTGGCTGGAGTATAGGAGCATATTGCAGGGGGGCTTACACAGGAGCGGATAGCAGATTGGATGGCAAAGAAGAGTGGATAGCAGATTGGATGGCGGAGAGGAGCGGATAGCATGGTGGCTGGCGGAGAGGAGCGGATAGCAGAGTGGCTGGCGCACAGGATCGGATAGCAGATTGGCTGACGGAGAGGAGCGGATAGCAGATTGGCTGGCGGAGAGCAGCGGATAGCAGATTGGCTGGCGGATAGAAGCGGATAGGAGATTGGCTGGGGGAGAGCAGCGGATAGCAGGGTGGTTGGCGGAGAGGAGCGGATAGCAGATTGGCCGGCGGAGCGGAGCGGATAGCAGCGTGGCTGGCGGAGTGGAGCGGATAGCAGATTGGCTGACACAGGAGCGGATAGCAGATTGGGTTTTGGAGAGGAGCGGATAGCAGGGTGGTTGGCGGAGAGGAGCGAATAGCAGATTCGCTGGCGGAGAGGAGAGGATAGCAGGGTGGCTGGCATACAGGAGCGTATAGCAGGGTGGTTTGTGGAGAGGAGCGGAATAGCAGATTGACTGGCGGAGAGGAGAGGATAGCAGGGTGGTTGGTGTAGAGGAGCAGATAGCTTATTGGCTGGCGGAGAGATGCGGATAGCAGGGTGGCTGGCGGAGAGGTGCGGATAGCAGGCTGGCTGATACAGGAGCGGATAGCAGATTGGCTGTCGGAGAGGAGCGGATAGCAGGATGGTTGGCGGAGAGGAGCGTATAGCAGGGTGGTTGGCGGAGAGGAGCGAATAGCAGATTGGCTGGCGGAGAGAATAGGATAGCAGGGTGGCTGGCGGACAGGAGCAGATAGCAGATTGGCAGGCGGGGAGGAGCGGATAGCAGGGCGGTTGGCGGAGAGGAGAGAATAGCGGGGAGGTTGGCGGAGAGGAGCGGGTAGCAGATTGGCTGACAGAGGAGCGGATAGCAGATTGGGTGTCAGAGAGGAGCGGATAACAGGGTGGTTGGCGGAGAGTAGCGTATAGCAGGGTGGTTGGCGGAGAGAAGCGGATAGTAGATTGGCTGACACAGATTGGCTGACACAGGAACGGATAGCAGATTGGCATGCGGAGAGGAGTGGATAGTAGGATAGTAGGAGCGGAGAGGAGTGGATAGTAGGATAGTAGGAGCGGACAGCAGGGTGGTTGGCGGAGAGGAGCGGACAGCGGGGTGGTTGGCGGAAAGGAGCGGATAGCAGGGTGGTTGGCGGAGAGGAGCGGATAGCAGATTGGCTGGCGGACAGGAGCGGATAGCAGAATGGCTGGTGGAGAGGAGCAGATAGCAGAGTGGCTGGCGGAGAGGAGCGGATAGCAGATTGGCTGACACAGGAGCGGATAGCAGCGTGGCTGGCAGAGAGGAGAGGATAACAGGGTGTTTGGCGGACAGGAGCGGATACCAGGGTGGCTGGCGGAGGGGAGCGGATAGCAGGGTGGCTCACACAGGAGGGGATAGCAGGGTGGTTGCGGGAGAGGAGAGGATATCAGTGTGGCTGGCGGAGAGGATAGGATAGCAGGGTGGCTGGGGGACAGGAGCGGATAGCAGGGTGGTTGGCAGAGAGGAGCGGATAGCAGGTTGCCTGACGGAGAAGAGCGGATAGCAGATTGGCTGGCGGAGAGGATAGGATAGCAGATTTGCTGGCGGAGAGGAGCAGATAGGAGATTGGCTTTGGGAGAGGAGCGGATAGCAGATTGGCTGACGGAGAAGAGCGGATAGCAGATTGGCTGACACAGGAGCGGATAGCAGATTGGCTGACGGAGAGGAGTGGATAGCAGGGTGGTTGGCGGAGAGCAGCGGATAGCAGGGTGGTTGGCGGAGAGGAGCGGATAGCAGGGTGTTTGGCGGAGAGGAGCGGATAGCGGGATTGTTGACGGAGAGAAGCGGATAGCAATTTGGCTGGCGGAGAGGAGCGGATAGCAGGGTGGCTGGCGGAGAAGACCGGATAGCAGGGTGGCTGACGGAGAGGAGCGGATAGCAGATTGGCTGGCGGAGAGGAGCGGATAGCAGATTGGCTGACACAGGAGCGGATAGCAGATTGGATGACGGAGAGGAGCGGATAGCAGAGTGGCTGGCGGAGAGGAGTGGATGCCAGGGTGGTTGGAGGAGAGGAGCGGATGCCAGGGTGGCTGGCGTAGAGGGGCGGATAGCAGATTGGCTGACACAGGAGCGGATAGCAGATTGGCTGACACAGGAGCGGATAGCAGATTGACTGACACAGGAGCGGATAGCAGATTGGCTGACGGAGAGGAGCGGATAGCAGGGTGGCTGGCGGAGAGGAGCGGATAGCAGATTGGCTGGCGGAGAGGGGCGGATAGCATATTGGCTGGCGGAGAGGAGCGGATAGCAGGATGGGTGGCGGAGAGGAGCGGATAGCAAATTGTCTGGCGGAGAGGAGCGGATAGCAGAATAGCTGACACAGGAGCGGATAGCAGATTGGCTGACGTAGAGGAGCGGATCGCAGGGTGGCTGACGGAGAGGAGCGGATAGAAGGGTGGCTGACGGAGAGGAGTGGATCGCAGATTGGCTGACGGAGAGGAGCGGATCGCAGATTGGCTGACGGAGAGGAGCGAATAGCAGGGTGGCTGGCGGAGAGGAGCGGATAGTAGGGTGGCTAACACAGGAGCGGATAGCAGATTGGCTGACGAAGAGGAGCGGATAGCAGATTGGCTGGGGAGACGAGCGGATAGCAGGGTGGCTGGAGGAGAGGAGCGGATACCAGGGTGGCTGGCGGAGAGGAGCGGATAGCAGATTGGCTGACACAGGAGCGGATAGCAGATTGGCTGACGGAGAGGAGCGGATAGCAGATTGGCTGGCGGAGAGGAGCGGATGCCAGGGTGGCTGGCGGAGAGGAGCGGATGCCAGGTTGGCTGGCGTAGAGGACTGGATAGCAAATTGGCTGACACAGGAGCGGATAGCAGTGTGGCTGGCGGAGAGGAGCCGATAGCAGGGTGGTTGGCGGAGAGGAGCGGATAGCAGGGTGGCTGGCGGAGAGGAGCGGATAGCAGACTGGCTGGCGGAGAGGAGCGGATAGCAGATTGGCTGACACAGGAGCGGATAGCAGATTTACTGGCGGAGAGGGGCGGATAGCAGGGTGGCTTACAAAGGAGCGGATAGCAGGTTGGCTCACACAGGAGCGGATAGCAGGATGGCTTACACAGGAGCGGATATCAGGGTGGCTGACGGAGAGGAGCGTATAGCAGATTGTCTGACACAGGAGCGGATCGCAGATTGGCTGACGGAGAGGAGCGAATCGCAGGTTGGCTGGCGGAGAGGAGCGGATAGTAGGGTGGCTAACACAGGAGCGGATAGAAGATTGGCTGACGGAGAGGAGCGGATAGCAGATTGGCTGGGGATACGAGCGGATAGCAGGGTGGCTGGAGGAGAGGAGCGGATACCAGGGTGGCTGGCGGAGAGGAGTGGATAGCAGATTGGCTGACACAGGAGCGGATAGCAGATTGGCTGACGGAGAGGAGCGGATAGCAGATTGGCTGGCGGAGAGGAGCGGATGCCAGCGTGGCTGGCGGAGAGGAGCGGATGCCAGGATGGCTGGCGGAGAGGAGCGGATAGCAAATTGGCTGATACAGGATCGGATAGCAGATTGGCTGACGCAGAGGAGCGGATAGCAGGGTGGCTGGCAGAGAGGATCGGATAGCAGATTGTTTGGCGGAGAGAAGCGGATAGCAGAATGGCTGACACAGGAGCGGATAGCAGATTGGCTGACGGAGAGGAGCGGATAGCATGGTGGCTGGCAGAGAGGAGCGGATAGCAGATTGGCTGAGGGAGAGGAGCGGATAGCAGTGTGGCTGACGGAGAGGAGCAGATTGCAGGCTCGCTGACGGAGAGGAGCGGATCGCAGATTGGCTGACGGAGAGGAGCGGATCGCAGATTGGCTTACGGAGAGGAGCGGATAGCAGGGTGGCTGGCGAAGAGGAGCGGATAGCAGGGTGGCTGGCGAAGAGGAGCGGATAGTAGGGTGGCTAACACAGGAGCGGATAGCAGATCGGCTGACGGAGAGGAACGGATAGCAGGGTGGCTGGCGGAGAGGAGCGGATAGCAGGGTGGCTGGCGGAGAGGAGCGGATAGCAGATTGGCTGGCGGAGAGGAGCGGATAGCAGATTGGCTGGCGGAGAGGGGCGGATAGCATATAGGCTGGCAAAGAGGAGCGGATAGCAGATTGGCTGGCGGAGAGGAGCGGATAGCAGATTGGCTGACGGAGAGGAGCGGATAGCAGGGCGGGTGGCGGAGAGTAGCGGATAGTATGGTGGCTAACACAGGAGCGGATAGTAGGGTGTCTGACGAAGAGGAGCGGATAGCAGGGTGGCTGACGGAGAGGAACGGATAGCAGGGTGGCTGGCGGAGAGGAGCGGATAGCAGTGTGGCTGACGGAGAGGAGTGTATAGCAGGGTGGCTCACACAGGAGAGGATAGCAGATTAGCTGAAACACGAGCGGATAGCAGATTGGCTGACGGAGGGGAGAGGATAGCAGATTGTCTGACACAGGAGCGGATAGCAGATTGGCTGACACAGGAGCGGATAGCAGTGTGGCTGGCGGAGAGGAGCCGATAGCAGGGTGGTTGGCGGAGAGGAGCGGATAGCAGGGTGGCTGGCGGAGAGGAGCGGATAGCAGATTGGCTGGTGGAGAGGAGCGGATAGCAGGGTGGTTGGCGGAGAGGAGCGGATAGCAGGGTGGCTGGCGGAGAGGAGCGGATAGCAGATTGGCTGGCGGAGAGGAGCGGATAGCAGGGTGGTTGGCGGAGAGGAGCGGATAGCAGGGTGGCTGGCGGAGAGGAGCGGATAGCAGATTGGCTGGCGGAGAGGGGCAGATAGCAGATTGGCTGGCGGAGAGGGGCGGATAGCAGATTGGCTGGCGGAGAGGGGCAGATAGCAGATTGGCTGGCGGAGAGAGGCGGATAGCAGATTGGCTGGTTGTGACGTTATGACTGTGATATAATATCTCATTGAAAGGGGAAAGGGCCAGAAAAAGTTAATTAACTCATAGACTGACCTGACCCATGGGTGAACCTTGAGGACTGGTTAGGAAGATCTGTAAATGAATAGAGCTTTGAAATGCAAGTCTGCATTGTTAGAGGTAGAAGGGGAGATGTTTGCTCAGGTCTTGTGATGTCAGCAAACAAGTCTTGTCTATTGCTATAGTTTTAATTCAAAGATCAAAAGAGGAATATTAACATTTATGATGATACTTGAGTGAAATAGTATTATTGTCTATGTGTCTCTTTGAAGGTTGTGCTAACCTGTATCTGAACTGTTTAATGGATAAATTACTCTGTGCTAATTGCCAGGATGTTTGGGAGAAGGAGTTAAGCCTATTGTTTTCTCAGGCTGAAAGGCTGCTGGAAATGTATAAGAAGCCTGGAACACGATCCTTCTTCATCTCAGATCTGCTTTGGGTTTCAAGAGGGGGAAACCTTAAGCCATAAGGATTGAGATCCCCAGTCATTGACTGGAGCCACCCTGAATATGGAAATTGGACTATAACCTATGGACTATTTCTAAAAGGACTTTTGGCAACTAGAAGCACATCTCTGCTGTGTATCTGAATCTCAAAAAAAAGTCTGTCTGTAGATTAATCTTTTAACCAACACTCTCTCTCTTTTCTTTTTAAAATAAATTTTAGCTTGGTTAATAAGAATTGGCTATAGCGTGTATTTTGGGTAAGATCTAAGTTATAATTGGACCTGGGTATGTGGCTGATCCTTTGGGATTGGAAGAACCTTTTCTTTTATATGATGAAGTAAGATTCTTAGGAATCATCATCATATCTGACAGGTGTGTCTGGACGAAGGCCTGAGGCTGGGCACTTTAAGGGAACTGTGTGGTTTGGACTTCTAAGTGACCAGTGAGGTACTGTAGAAGCTGTTTTGTGCTGGTTGGTAAATCTAAGTATTGGAATAACCACCAGCATTTGGGGTTTGTCTGCCCCGTTTGGTTTGCAGTTAACCCTGATTGAGTGACCTCAGCTGGCTCCCACGGGCAGCACCGTCACACTGGTGGAGAGGGGCGGATAGCAGATTGGCTGGAGGAGAGGGGCGGATAGCAGGGTGGCTGACACAGGAGCGGATAGCAGATTGACTGGCAGAGAGGGGCGGATAGCAGATTGGCTGGCGGAGAGGAGCGGATGCCAGGGTGGCTGACGGAGAGGAGCGGATAGCAGATTGGCTGACACAGGAGCGGATAGCAGATTGACCGGCGAAGAGGGGCGGATAGAAGGGTGGCTGACACAGGAGCGGATAGCAGGGTGGCTGACGGAGAGAAGCGGATAGCAGATTGGCTGACACAGAAGCGGATAGCAGGGTGGCTGGCGGAGAAGAGCGGATAGCAGTGATGCTGGATGAGAGGAGCGGATAGCAGATTGACTGGTGGAGAGGGGCGGATAGCAGGGTGGCTGACACAGGAGCGGATAGCAGGGTGGCTTAAACAGGAGCGGATAGCAGATTGGGTGAAACAGGAGTCGATAGCAGGGTGGCTGGCGGAGAAGAGCGGATAGCAGGGATGCTGGCGGAGAGGAGCGGATAGTAGATTGGCTGGCAGAGAGGAGCGGATAGCAGATTTGTTGGCGGAGAGGAGCGGATAGCAGATTGGCTGACACAGGAGTGGATAGCAGATTGACTGGCGGAGAGGAGCGGATAGGAGATTGGCTGGCGGAGACGGACGGATAGCAGGGTGGCTGACACAGGAGCGGATAGCAGGGTGGCTGACACAGGAGCGGATAGCAGGGTGGCTGACTGAGAGGAGCGGATAGCAGATTGGCTTACGGAGAGGAGCTGATAGCATGGTGGTTGGCGAAGAGGAGCGGTTAGCAGATTGGCTGGCAGAGAGGAGCGGATAGCAGATTGGCTGGCGGAGAGGAGCGGATTGGTTGGCGGAGAGAGGCGGATAGGAGCTTGGCTGGCGGAGAGGGGCGGATAGCAGATTGACTGGCGGAGAGGGGCGGATAGCAGGGTGGCTGACACAGGAGCGGATAGCAGGGTGGCTTACACAGGAGCGGATAGCAGGGTGGCTGACAGAGGAGCGGATAGCAGTTTGGCTGACAGAGGAGCGGATGGCAGTTTGGCTGACAGAGGAGCGGATAGCAGTTTGGCTGACAGAGGAGCGGATAGCAGAGTGGATGGCGGAGAGGAGCGGTTAGCAGATTGGCTGGCAGAGAGGAGCGGATAGCAGATTGGCTGGCGGAGAGGGGCGGATATCAGATTGGCTGGTGGAGAGGGGTGGATAGCAGATTGGCTGACACAGGAACGGATAGCAGATTGACTGGCAGAGATGGGCGGATAGCAGGGTGGCTGACGGAGAGGAGCGGATAGCAGGGTGGCTGACACAGGAGCGGATATCAGATTGGCTGGCGGAGATGAGCGGATAGCAGGGTGGCTGACACAGGAGCGGATAGAAGGGTGGCTGACACAGGAGCGGATAGCAGGGTGGCTGATGGAGAGGAGCGGATAGCAGATTGGCTGACGGAGAGGAGCGGATAGCAGGGTGGCTGACGGAGAGGGGCGGAGAGCAGATTGGCTGGCGGAGAGGGGCGGATAGCAGATTGCGTGGCGGAGAGGGGCGGATAGCAGATTGGCTGACACAGGAGCGGATAGCAGATTGACTGGTGAAGAGGGGCGGATAGCAGGGTGGCTGACACAGGAGCGGATAGCAGGGTGGCTGACACAGGAGCAGATAGCAGGGTGGCTGACGGAGATGAGCGGATAGCAGATTGGCTGACATAGGAGCGTTTATCAGATTGGCTGGCAGAGAGGGGTGGATAGCATGGTGGCTGACACAGGAGCGGATAGCAGGGTGGCTTAAAGAGGAGCAGATAGCAGATTGGCTGACACAGGAGCCGATAGCAGGGTGGCTTAAAGAGGAGCGGATAGCAGGAATGCTGGCAGAGAGGAGCGGATAGCAGATTGACTGGCGGAGAGGGGCGGATAGCAGGGTGGCTGACACAGGAGCGGATAGCAGTGTGGCTTAAACAGGAGCGGATAGCAGATTGGCTGACACAGGAGCCGATAGCAGGGTGGCTGGCGGAGAAGAGCGGATAGCAGGGATGCTGGCGGAGAGGAGCGGATAGCAGATTTGTTGGCGGAGAGGAGCGGATAGCAGATTGGCTGACACAGGAGTGGATAACAGATTGACTGGCGGAGAGGAGCGGATAGGAGATTGGCTGGCGGAGAGGGACGGATAGCAGGGTGGCTGACACAGGAGCGGATAGCAGGGTGGCTGACACAGGAGCGGATAGCAGGGGGGCTGACTGAGAGGAGCGGATAGCAGATTGGCTTACGGAGAGGAGCGGATAGCAGATTGGCTGACACAGGAGCGGGTAGCAGGGTGGCTGGCGGAGAGAAGCGGATAGCAGATTGGCTGACGGAGAGGAGCGGATAGCAGATTGGCTGACACAGGAGCGGGTAGCAGGGTGGCTGGCGGAGAGGAGCGGATAGCAGGGTGGCTGACGGAGAGGAGCGGATAGCAGATTGTCTGACGTAGAGGGGCGGATAGCAGATTGGCTGACGGAGAGGAGCGGATAGCAGATTCGCTGGCAAAAAGGAGCGGATAGCAGGGTGGCTGTGTGATAGAGTAGGGAGTAGGGACTGTCTGTGTGGGGGATGGGAGAGCCAGGGATTTTAGGTGAGATGCAGGTATTCAGACTGTAAGATGAGCTAGACCGGGGGGAGGGGAGATGACACCTCTGCCGAGGAGGTAGACAAATAAAGGAGCTGAGGAGGAGGGTGGGGCTGACTGGAGTTGGCTGGGGAACAGAGGGGAAGCAGAGAGAGAGGGCTCTGATCCCCGAGGGGGGCTGTGAGGCCCCAAGATGGACCTAACCGGGGGATCCGGTTATCTGTGCCTGCAAGACCCGTGTTGGACTGTGTTCCTGTCGTCTAAATAAACCTTCTACTTTACTGGCTGGCTGAGAGTCCTGGTGAATCGGCAGGGAGACCGGGGGTGCAAGGCCTGACTCCCCCACACTCCGTGACAACTGGTGGTAGCGGTGGGATCGGCTGCACCCCGTGGACGGCGCTTCCTGCAGTAAGTGACTTGGGAGCAGTAAAACGAAGGGGCGATTAACCCCTGAGAGAGTGTGACCAGAGAGCAGGACTTTGCAGTGACAGGGTCCCCCGGGGGATCACAGCGAGTGGTCCCAGGGGCGGAGGAGTCTGCAGCTCGACCCTGGCAGAGAGGGGGTGACCTCAAGGACTGGCATACTAGGAGTCCCCCTGGAACCTGTGGGGAGCGGCGATCACCCCGGCCTGCGAGTGGCCAGCAGGAAGATGTATGCCAAGCGGCGCAGGTGCGACCTGGTGGAGATTTGCAAGCACAGGGGGCTTCGCAGTGGGAAGCTCACCAAGGACCAGCTGATTGCCCGGCTGGAGGAGGAAGATCACAGGAATGAACCGATCCCTGTCTCTGAGGGAAGCAGCCAGGCAGATGCAGCCCAGGTACCAGGGTCTGGCCCGGCTGGGAGTGGTCAGCCGGCTGCTGAGGGCGTCCCGAGACCCCCCATTCCTATGCCTAGGGGGAGGGGGAGGAGGAGCCCAGCTACCGAGGGCACCGTGACCCCCCCGGCCAGCAGGGGATCCTCCCGGCGAAGCTCACCCCCCAGCAGGGAATCGTCCCGGCGACGCTCATCCGTGGAGCGCCAGCGACTGGAATGGGAGAGAGAGCTAAAACTGAGAGAGCTGGAGGATCGTAAGGAACAGAGGGAACATGAGGCGCGACAGAGGGAGCATGAGGAGAGACAGAGGGAACATGAGGCGCGACAGAGGGAACATGACCGGAAGGAGAAGGTGCGACAGCGTCAACATGAGCTAGACCTGGCAAGGCTGGGGGGCAGCAAGCCCCAGGCTGCGGTGAGTGAGGGGGGACCCAGGACGGCGCGGAGCTTTGATAAGTCCATCCTGGCCCCGCGCAAGGAGGGGGAGGACATGGATGACTTCCTGGATGCCTTTGAGATGGCCTGCGAGCTGCACCAGGTGGATCCTGCGGACAGGCTCCGGGTTCTCACCCCCTTACTGGACCCCAAAGCCGTGGCATTGTACGACCAGCTGGGGGAGGAGGAGAAAGGGAACTACGCACCATTCAAGCAGGCCCTGCTGCGTGAGTTTGGGCTGACCCCTGAGATGTACCGGGAGAGGTTCCGGAGTCAGGATAATACCCCTGAGGTCTCCTATCTGCAACTGGCCGTCCGCATGGAGGGACACGCCAGCAAGTGGGCAGATGGGGCCCCGACACCAGGGGACGTGATTAAACTGCTGGTACTGGAGCAGCTGTATGAGCGGTGCCCATCCGACCTGAGGCTGTGGTTAAGGGACCAAAAGCCAGAGAACCCGCGACATGCAGGGCGGCTGGCCGATGACTATGTGAAGAGCCGGTTGGGGGATGGCAGGGAGGAGCCCCAAAGGAACAGGCCCGTCGCGACGCAGAGAGAGAGTCATCCTGAGACCACCCAAAAGGGGAATCGGGAGAACCCCCTCCCAAAGGGAACGGCCAGTGCCAGGTCCAGCCGTCCCACTCGAGGGGACCCACGGGACGTGGGCTGCTATCAATGTGGCCAACAAGGCCACATACGGGCCCAGTGCCCCAAGCTCCGGGACGAACTGAGCAGACCAACCCCATACCGGGTCAACTTGGTAGAGACCCAGCCGGATGAGGGGCAGCGTTCGCAGGAAAGTGGGGCTGGCCGCGTACCACCTGCGAAGGAGGGAGGGGGGCCCCGGGTCGGCCCCTCCGAGGGGCTGGAAGCTCCCCGCCCTGAGTTTTGGGTTTACAGGGTGGGCACAGGGCTGCCCCTCCGGAGCGAGTGCCTTGTTCCCCTGGAGGTAGACGGGAGGGAGGTCACTGGGTACTGGGACACGGGTGCAGAGGTGACGCTGGCCCGGCCTGAGGTGGTGGGCTCAGATCAGATGGTGCCCAACACCTACCTGACCCTGAGGGGTGTGATCGGGACCCCATTCAAGGTGACTGTGGCGAGGGTACACCTGAAGTGGGGGAACAAGGAGGGCCCCAAGGATGTGGGGGTGCACCCACATTTGCCCACGGAGGTGTTAATGGGGGGGGACCTCGAGGACTGGCCCAGTAACACCCGGGGTGCCCTGGCCGTGAACCGTAGTCAGAGTCGAGGCAGGGCTCTGCACCCTGACACCGGGGGAGATAGTCTGCCCGAGGCACCGGACCCTGACCCGGTGGGGAGGGAACACCCAGGAGGATAGGGGACCTGGGCAGCCTCGGGGGGGGACAGACCATGGGACGAGGTGGACGGAAAAGGTTCCTGTGGGAGAAGGGGTTCCTGTACCAAGAATGGGCCCCCCCAGGGAAGATGGAGTCAGGGGGGATCAGGATGCAGCTGGTGGCGCCCCAGGAGTATCACCACCAGCTGCTGTGCCGGGCCCATGACATTCCCCCCTCAGGGCACCAGGGAGCCTGGCGTACACAGCAGAAGCTGCTACAGAACTATTACTGGCCTGGGGTCTTTGCCCATGTCCGGCAGCACTGCCGCTCCTGTAACCTCTGCCAGAGGGGGAGGAAGGCCCGGGACAGGGGGAAGATGGCTGTAAGACCCTTGCCCCGCCCCGAGGAGCCTGTCCAGAGGGGGGCCAGGGTCAAAAGGGGGGCTCTGAACCGAGAGAGCCCGAATCACGGCCCCCCAGACTGGAATGTGGGGAGAAGGCCCCAACCCAGCGTGCACCCCAGGGATATTGGGGTGGGGAAAGGGCCCGGGCGGCATAAGGCTTCCCCCCTGCAACCTGCAAGTGTCCTCGAGTCCCCCCGACCTACAGGGGGGCAGGAAACTGGAATGACCTGGGGTAACTCTTCCCCCAGAACGGGGGGGACTCTGGGGCAGCCATGGGAATGTAGGTGGGTCCGAACTTCCCCGGGTCACTGGGCAAAGTGACCCCGCTCAGTTCAGTCTCGGAGGGGGGAGAGGTGTGATGGAGTAGGGAGTAGGGACTGTCTGTGTGGGGGATGGGAGAGCCAGGGATTTTTGGTGAGATGCAGGTCACGGAGTGTGGGGGAGTCAGGCCCTGCACCCCCGGTCTCCCTGCCGATTCAACAGGACTCTCAGCCAGCCAGTAAAGTAGAAGGTTTATTTAGACGACAGGAACACAGTCCAACACGGGTCTTGCAGGCACAGATAACCGGATCCCCCGATTAGGTCCATACTGGGGCCTGACAGCCTCCCTCGGGGATCAGAGCCCTCTCCCTCTGCTTCCCGTCTGTTCCCCAGCCAACTCCAGTCTGCCCAACCCCCCTCCTCAGCTACTTTACTTTGTCTACCTCCTCTGCAGAGGTGTCATCTCCCCTCCCCCCGGACTAGCTCATCTTACAGTCTGAATACCTGCATCTCACCTAAAATCCCTGGCTCTCCCATCCCCCACACAGACAGTCCCTACTCCCTACTCCATCACACAGCCACCCTGCTATCCGCTCCTGTGTCAGCCACCCTGCTATCCGCTCCTCTCCACCAGCCAATCTGCTATCCGCTCCTCTCCGCCAACCAATCTGCTATCCGCTCCTCTCCGTCAGCCACCCTCCTATCCGCACCTCTCCGCCAGCCACCCTGCTATCCGCCCTCTCCGCCAGCCACCCTGCTATCCGCCCTCTCCGCCAGCCAATCTGCTATCCGCCCCTCTCCGCCAGCCACAATGCTATCCGCTCCTCTCCGTCAGCCACCCTGCTATCCGCCCCTCTCCGCCAGCCACCCTGCTATCCGCCCCTCTCTGCCAGCCAATTTGCCATCTGCTCCTCTACCCCAGCCAATCTGCTATCGGCCCCCCTCAGGCAGTCAATCTGCTATCCACCCCTCTCCGCCAGCCAATCTGCTATCCGCCCCTCTCAGCCAGCCACCCTGCTATCCGCTCCTGTGTCAGCCCATCTGCTATCCGCTCCTCTCCGCCAGCCAGCCTGCTGTCCGCTCCTCTCCACCATCCAGCCTGCTGTCCGCTCCTCTCCGCCAACCAGCCTGCTGTCCGCTCCTCTCCGCCAGGCAATCTGCTATCCTCTTCTCTCCGAAAGCCAATCTCCTATACGCTCCTGTGTCAGCCACCCTGCTATCCGCTACTGTTTCAGCCCATCTGCTATCCGCTCTTCTCCGCCAGCCAACCTGCTATCCGCTCCTCTGCGCCAGCCACCCTGCTATCCGCTCGTGTTTAAGCCAATCTGCTATACGCTCCTCTCCGCCAGCCACCCTGCTATCCGCTCCTGTGTCAGCCCATCTGCTATCCGCTCCTCTCAGCCAGCCAGCCTGCTGTCCGCTCCTCTCCGCCAGCCAGCCTGCTGTCCGCTCCTCTCCGCCAGCCACCCTGCTGTCCGCTCCTCTCCGCCAGCCACCCTGCTGTCCGCTCCTCTCCGCCAGCCACCCTGCTATCCGCTCCTCTCCGCCAGCCACCCTGCTATCAGCCCCTCTCCACCAGCCAATCTGCTATCCGCCCCTCTCCGCCAGCCAATCTGCTATCCTCTTCTCTCGGTCAGCCACCCTCCTATCCGTTCCTCTCCGCCAGCCACCCTGCTATCCGCTCCTCTCCGCCAGCCAATCTGCTATCCGCTCCTGTGTCAGCCACCCTGCTATCCGCTCCTCTCCGAAAGCCTATCTCCTATCTGCTCCTGTGTCAGCCACCCTGCTATCCGCTCCTCTCCGCCAGCCAATCTGCTAACCGCTCCTGTGTCAGCCACCCTGCTATCCGCTCGGGTGTCAGCCACCCTGCTATCCGCTCCTCTCCGAAAGCCAATCTCCTATCCGCTCCTGTGTCAGCCACCCTGCTATCCGCTACTCTCCGCCCGCCACCCTGCTATCCGCTCCTCTCCGCCAGCCACCCTGCTATCCTCTCCTCTCCTCCAGCCAGTCTGCTATTTGCTCTTCTCCGCCAGCCACCCTGCTATCCGCTCCTCTCCGCCAGCCACCCTGCTATCAGCTCCTGTGTCAGCCCATCTGCTATCCGCTCCGCTCCTGTGTCTGCCAATCTCCAATCCGCTCCTGTCCGCCAGCCAATCTGCCATCTGCTCCTCTAAGCCAGCCAATCTGCTATCGGCCCCCCTCCGGCAGTCAATCTGCTATCCACCCTTCTCCGCCAGCCAATCTGCTATCCGCCCCTCTCAGCCAGCCACCCTGCTATCCGCTCCTGTGTCCGCCCATCTGCTATCCGCTCCTTTCCGCCAGCCAGCCTTCTGTCCGCTCCTCTCCGCCAGCCAGCCTGCTGTCCGCTCCTCTCCGCCAGGAAATCTGCTATCCTCTTCTCTCCGAAAGCCAATCTCCTATCCGCTCCTGTGTCAGCCACCCTGCTATCCGCTACTGTTTCAGCCCATTTGCTATCCGCTCCTCTCCGCCAGCCAATGTGCTATCCGCTCTTCTCCGCCAGGCAATCTGCTATCCGCCCCTCTCTGCCAGCCAATCTGCTATCCGCTCCTCTCCGCCAGACACCCTGCTATCCGCTCCTCTCCGCCAGACACCCTGCTATCCGCTCCTCTGAACCAGACAACCTTCTATCCGCTCCTCTCCGCCAGCCAATCTGCTATCCGCTCCTCTCCGCCAGCCAGTAGGCTATCCGCTCCTCTCCGTCATCCACCCTGCTATCTGCCCCTCTCCGCCAGCCACCCTGCTATCCGTTCCTCTCCGTCATCCACCCTGCTATCCGCCCGTCTCCGCCAGCCAACCTGCTATCCGCCCCTATCCGCCAGCCACCCTGCTATCCGCCCCTGTCCGCCAGCCAATCTGGATCCACTCCTCTCCGCCAGCCCATCTGCTATCCGCTCCTCTCCACCAGCCACCCTGCTATCCGCTCCTCTCCTCCAGCCAAACTGCTATTTCCTCCTATCCGCCAGCCACCCTGCTATCCTCTCCTCTCCGCCAGCCACCTTGCTATACGCTCCTGTGTCAGCCCATCTGCTATCCGCCCCTCTTCGTCAGCCACCCTGCTATCCGCCTCTCTCCGCCAGCCACCCTGCTTTTCTCTCCTCTCCGCCAGCCACCTTGCTATACGCTCCTGTGTCAGCCCATCTGCTATCCGCCCCTCTTCGTCAGCCACCCTGCTATCCACCTCTCTCCGCCAGCCAACCTGCTATGCGCTCCTGTGTCAGCCACCCTGCTATCCGCTCGGGTGTCAGCCACCCTTCTATCCGCCCCTCTCCGCCAGCCACCCTGCTATCCATTCCTCTCCACCAGTCAATCTGCTATCCGCCCCTCTCTGCCCGCCAATCTGCTATCCGCTCCTCTCCGCCAGCCAACCTGCTATCCGCTCCTCTGCGCCAGCCAACCTGCTATCCGCTCCTCTGCGCCAGTCACCCTGCTATCCGAACGTATTTAAGCCAATCTGCTATCTGCTCCTCTCCGCCAGCCACCCTGCTATCCGCTCCTGTGTCAGCCCATCTGCTATCCGCTCCTCTCCACCAACCAGCCTGCTGTCCGCTCCTCTCCGCCAGCCAACCTGCTGTCCGCTCCTCTCCGCCAGCCACCCTGCTATCCACTCCTCTGCACCAGCCACCCTTCTATCCGCTCCTCTCCGCCAGCCAATCTGCTATCCACTCCTGTGTCAGCCACCCTGCTGTCCGCTCCTCTCCGCCAACCACCCTGCTATCCGTTCCTCTCCACCAGTCAATCTGCTATCCTCTCCTGTGTCAGCAACCCTGCTATCCGCCCCTCTCTGCCCGCCAATCTGCTATCCGCCCCTCTCTGCCCGCCAATCTGCTATCCGCTCCTCTGCGCCAGCCACCCTGCTATCCGCTCGTATTTAAGCCAATCTGCTATCCGCTCCCCTCCGCCAGCCACCCAGCTATCCTCTCCTGTGTCAGCCCATCTGCTATCCGCTCCTCTCCGCCAGCCACCCTGCTGTCCGCTCCTCTCCTCCAGCCACCCTGCTGTCCGCTCCTCTCCGCCAGCCAATCTTCTACCCGCCCCTCTCCGCCAGCCACCCTGCTATCGGCTCCTCTCCGAAAGCCAATCTCCTATCTGCTCCTGTGTCAGCCACCCTGCTATCCGCCCCTCTCAGCCAGCCAATTTCCTATCCGCTCCTGTGTCAGCCAATCTGCTATCCGCTCCTCTCCGCCAGCCAATCTGCTATCCGCTCCTGTGTCAGCCACCCTGCTATCCGCTCGGGTGTCAGCCACCCTGCTATCCGCTCCTCTCCGCTAGCCACCCTGCTATCCGCTGCTGTGTCAGCCAATCTGCTATCCGCTCCTGTGTCAGCCACCCTGCTATCCGCTCTGGTGTCAGCCACCCTGCTATCCTCTCCTCTCCGCCAGCCAATCTGCTATCCGCTCCTCTCTGCCAGCCACCCTGCTATCCGCTCCACTCTGCCAGCCACCCTGCTATCTGCTCCTCGCAGCCATCCACCCTGCTATACGCTCCTCTCCACCAGCAGCCCTGCTATACGCTCCTTTGTCAGCCGATTTCCTATCCGCTCCTCTCCGCCAGCCAATCTGCTATCCGCTCTTCTCCGCCAGCCAATCTGCTATCCGCTCCTCTCCGCCAGCCACCCTGCTATCCGCTCCACTCTGCAAGCCACCCTGCTATCTGCTCCTCTCCGCCAGTCACACTGCCACCAGCTCCTCTCCGCCAGCCACCCTGATATCCGCTCCTCTCCGCCAGCCACCTTGCTATCACCTCCTCTGCGCCAGCCATCTGCTATCCGCTCCTCTCCGCCAGCCAATCTGCTATCCGCCCGTCTCCGCCAGCCAATCTGTTATCCGCTCCTCTCCGCCAGCCAATCTGCTATCCGCTCCTCTCCGTCAGCCAATCTGCTATACGCTCCTCTCCGTCAGCCAATCTGCTATCCGCTCCTCTCCGCCAGCCACCCTGCTATCCGCTCCTCTCCGCCAGCCACCCTGCCACCAGCTCCTCTCCGCCAGCCACCCTGATATCCGCTCCTCTCCGCCAGCCACCCTGCTATCCGCTTCTCTCCTCCAGACAATCTGCTATTTGCTCCTATCCGCCAGCCACCCTGGTATCCGATCCTCTCCGCCAGCCACCCTGCTATACGCTCCTTTGTCAGCCCATCTGCTATCCACTCCTCTCCACCAGTCAATCTGCTATCCGCCCCTCTTCGTCAGCCACCCTGCTATCCGCCCCTCTCCGCCAGCCAATCTGCTATCCGCTCCTCTCCACCAGTCAATCTGCTATCCGCTCCTGTGTCAGCAACCCTGCTATCCGCTCCTCTCCGCCAGCCAAACTTCTATCCTCTCCTCTCATCCAGCCACCCTGCTATCCGCTCCTCTCTGCCCGCCATCCTGCTATCCGATCCTCTCCGCCAGCCATCCTGCTATCCGCTCCTCTCCGCCAGCCACCCTGCTATCCGCTCCTGTGTCAGCCCATCTGCTATCCGCTCCGCTCCTGTATAAGCCAATCTCCTATACGCTCCTCTCCGCCAGCCAATCTGCTATCCGCTCCTCTCCGCCAGCCACCCTGCTATCCGCTCCTCTCCTCCAGCCAATCTGCTATTTGCTCCTCTCCGCCAGGCACCCTGCTATCCGCTCCTGTGTCAGCCAATCATCTATCCGCTCCTCTCCGTCAGCCAATCTGCTATCCGCTCCACTCCGCCAGCCACCCTGCTATCAGCTCCTCTCCGCCATCAATCTGCTATCCGCTCCTGTGTCAGCCACCCTGCTATCCGCTCCTCTCCGTCAGCCACCCTGCTATCCGCTCCTGTGTCAACCACCCTGCTATCCGCTCCTCTCCGCCAGCAACCCTGCTATCCGCTCCTCTCCGCCAGCCACCCTGCTATCCGCTCCTCTCCACCAGCCACCCTGCTATCCGCTCCTGTGTCAGCCACCCTGCTATCCGCTCCTGTGTAAGCCACCCTGCTATCCTCTCCTCTCCGCCAGCCATCCTGATATCCGCTCCTCTCCGCCCGACACCCTGCTATCCGCTCCTCTCCACCAGCCACCCTGCTATCCGCTCCTTTGTCAGCCCATCTGCTATCCGCTCCGCTCCTGTGTCAGCCAATCTCCTATCCGCTCCTCTCCGCCAGCCATCCTGATATCCGCTCCTCTCCGCCCTCCACCCTGCTATCCGCTCCTCTCCGCCAGTCACCCTGCTATCCGCTCCTCTCCTCCAGCCAATCTGCTATTTGCTCCTCTCTGCCAGCCACCCTGCTATCCGCTCCTCTCTGCCAGCCACCCTGCTATCCGCTCCTCTCCGCCAGCCACCCTGCTATCCGCTCCTGTGTCAGCCAAGCAGCTATCCGCTCCTCTTTGCCAGTCAATCTGCGATCCGCTCCTCTCCGTCAGCCAATCTGCTATCCGCTCCTCTCCGCCAGTCACCCTGCTATCAGCTCCTCTCAGCCATCCACCGTGCTATCCGCTCCTGTGTCAGCCAATCTGCTATCCGCTCCTCTCCGCCAGCCACCCTGCTATCCGCTCCTCTCCGCCAGTCAATCTGCTATCCGCTCCTGTATCAGCCACCCTGCTATCCGCCCCTCTCAGCCAGCCAATTTCCTATCCGCTCCTGTGTCAGCCAATCTGCTATCCGCTCCTCTCCGCCAGCCAATCTGCTATCCGCTCCTGTGTCAGCCACCCTGCTATCCGCTCGGGTGTCAGCCACCCTGCTATCCGCCCCTCTCCGCCAGCCAATTTGCTATCCGCTCCTGTGTCAGCCAGCCTGCTATCCGCTCCTCTCCGCCAGCCAATCTGCTATCCGCTCCTGTCCGCCAACCACCCTGCTATCCGCTCCTGTGTCAGCCAATCTGCAATCCGCTCCTCTTTGCCAGCCAATCTGCGATCCGCTCCTCTCCGTCAGCCAATCTGCTATCCGCTCCACTCCGCCAGCCACCCTGCTATCCGCTCCTCTCAGCCAGCCACCGTGCTATCCGCTCCTCTCCGCTAGCCACCCTGCTATCCGCTGCTGTGTCAGCCAATCTGCTATCCGCTCGGGTGTCAGCCACCCTGCTATCCGCTCGGGTGTCAGCCACCCTGCTATCCTCTCCTCTCCGCCAGCCAATCTGCTATCCGCTCCTCTCTGCCAGCCACCCTGCTATCCGCTCCACTCTGCCAGCCACCCTGCTATCTGCTCCTCGCAGCCATCCACCCTGCTATACGCTCCTCTCCACCAGCAGCCCTGCTATACGCTCCTTTGTCAGCCGATTTCCTATCCGCTCCTCTCCGCCAGCCAATCTGCTATCCGCTCTTCTCCGCCAGCCAATCTGCTATCCGCTCCTCTCCGCCAGCCACCCTGCTATCCGCTCCACTCTGCAAGCCACCCTGCTATCCGCTCCTAACCGCCAGTCACACTGCCACCAGCTCCTCTCCGCCAGCCACCCTGATATCCGCTCCTCTCCGCCAGCCACCTTGCTATCACCTCCTCTGCGCCAGCCATCTGCTATCCGCTCCTCTCCGCCAGCCAATCTGCTATCCGCCCGTCTCCGCCAGCCAATCTGTTATCCGCTCCTCTCCGCCAGCCAATCTGCTATCCGCTCCTCTCCGTCAGCCAATCTGCTATACGCTCCTCTCCGTCAGCCAATCTGCTATCCGCTCCTCTCCGCCAGCCACCCTGCTATCCGCTCCTCTCCGCCAGCCACCCTGCCACCAGCTCCTCTCCGCCAGCCACCCTGATATCCGCTCCTCTCCGCCAGCCACCCTGCTATCCGCTCCTCTCCTCCAGACAATCTGCTATTTGCTCCTATCCGCCAGCCACCCTGGTATCCGATCCTCTCCGCCAGCCACCCTGCTATACGCTCCTTTGTCAGCCCATCTGCTATCCACTCCTCTCCACCAGTCAATCTGCTATCCGCCCCTCTTCGTCAGCCACCCTGCTATCCGCCCCTCTCCGCCAGCCAATCTGCTATCCGCTCCTCTCCACCAGTCAATCTGCTATCCGCTCCTGTGTCAGCAACCCTGCTATCCGCTCCTCTCCGCCAGCCAAACTTCTATCCTCTCCTCTCATCCAGCCACCCTGCTATCCGCTCCTCTCTGCCCGCCATCCTGCTATCCGATCCTCTCCGCCAGCCATCCTGCTATCCGCTCCTCTCCGCCAGCCACCCTGGTATCCGCTCCTGTGTCAGCCCATCTGCTATCCGCTCCGCTCCTGTATAAGCCAATCTCCTATACGCTCCTCTCCGCCAGCCAATCTGCTATCCGCTCCTCTCCGCCAGCCACCCTGCTATCCGCTCCTCTCCTCCAGCCAATCTGCTATTTGCTCCTCTCCGCCAGGCACCCTGCTATCCGCTCCTGTGTCAGCCAATCATCTATCCGCTCCTCTCCGTCAGCCAATCTGCTATCCGCTCCACTCCGCCAGCCACCCTGCTATCAGCTCCTCTCCGCCATCAATCTGCTATCCGCTCCTGTGTCAGCCACCCTGCTATCCGCTCCTCTCCGTCAGCCACCCTGCTATCCGCTCCTGTGTCAACCACCCTGCTATCCGCTCCTCTCCGCCAGCAACCCTGCTATCCGCTCCTCTCCGCCAGCCACCCTGCTATCCGCTCCTCTCCACCAGCCACCCTGCTATCCGCTCCTGTGTCAGCCACCCTGCTATCCGCTCCTGTGTAAGCCACCCTGCTATCCTCTCCTCTCCGCCAGCCATCCTGATATCCGCTCCTCTCCGCCCGACACCCTGCTATCCGCTCCTCTCCACCAGCCACCCTGCTATCCGCTCCTTTGTCAGCCCATCTGCTATCCGCTCCGCTCCTGTGTCAGCCAATCTCCTATCCGCTCCTCTCCGCCAGCCATCCTGATATCCGCTCCTCTCCGCCCTCCACCCTGCTATCCGCTCCTCTCCGCCAGTCACCCTGCTATCCGCTCCTCTCCTCCAGCCAATCTGCTATTTGCTCCTCTCTGCCAGCCACCCTGCTATCCGCTCCTCTCTGCCAGCCACCCTGCTATCCGCTCCTCTCCGCCAGCCACCCTGCTATCCGCTCCTGTGTCAGCCAAGCAGCTATCCGCTCCTCTTTGCCAGTCAATCTGCGATCCGCTCCTCTCCGTCAGCCAATCTGCTATCCGCTCCTCTCCGCCAGTCACCCTGCTATCAGCTCCTCTCAGCCATCCACCGTGCTATCCGCTCCTGTGTCAGCCAATCTGCTATCCGCTCCTCTCCGCCAGCCACCCTGCTATCCGCTCCTCTCCGCCAGTCAATCTGCTATCCGCTCCTGTATCAGCCACCCTGCTATCCGCTCCTCTCCGTTAGCCACCCTGCTATCCGCTCCTCTCCGTCAGCCACCCTGCTATCCGCTCCTGTGTCAGCCACCCTGCTATCCACTCCTCTCCGCCAGCCACCCTGCTATCCGCTCCTCTCCGCCATCAATCTGCTATCCGCTCCTGTGTCAGCCACACTGCTATCCGCTCCTCTCCGTTAGCCACCCTGCAATCCGCTCCTCTCCGTCAGCCACCCTGCTATCCGCTCCTCTCCGCCAGCCACCCTGCTATCCGCTCCTCTCCGCCAGCCACCCTGCTATCCGCTCCTCTCCGCCAGCCACCCTGCTATCCGCTCCTGTGTCAGCCACCCTGCTAACCGCTCCTGTGCAAGCCACCCTGCTTTCCGCTCTTCTCCGCCAGCCATCCTGCTATCCGCTCCTCTCCGCCAGCCACCCTGCTATCCGCTCCTCTTTGCCAGCCAATCTGCTATCCGCTCCTCTACGCCAGCCATCCTGCTATCCGCTTCTCTCCGCCAGCCACCCTGCTATCCGCTCCTCTCCGCCAGCCACCCTGCTATCCGCTCCTGTGTCAGCCCATCTGCTATCCACTCCGATCCTGTGTCAGCCAATCTGCTATCCCCGCCTGTCCGTCAGCCAATCTGCTATCCGATCCTCTCCTCCAGCCAATCTGCTATCCGCTCCTCTCCTCCAGCCACCCTGCTATCCGCTCCTCTCCTCCAGCCAATCTGCTATTTGCTCCTCTCCGCCAGCCACCCTTCTATCCGCTCCTCTCCGCCAGCCACCCTGCTATCCGCTCCTGTGTCAGCCACCCTGCTAACCGCTCCTGTGTAAGCCACCCTGCTATCCGCTCCTCTCCGCCAGCCATCCTGCTATCCGCTGCTCTCCGCCAGCCACCCTGCTATCCGCTCCTCTCCGCCAGCCACCCTGCTATCCGCTCCTCTTTGCCAGCCTATCTGCTATCCGCTCCTCTACGCCAGCCATCCTGCTATCCGCTTCTCTCCGCCAGCCACCCTGCTATCCGCTCCTGTGTCAGCCCATCTGCTATCCGCTCCGCTCCTGTGTCAGCCAATCTGCTATCCGCGCCTGTCCGTCAGCCAATCTGCTATCCGATCCTCTCCTCCAGCCAATCTGCTATCCGCTCCTCTCCTCCAGCCAGCCTGCTATCCGCTCCTCTCCTCCAGCCAGCCTGCTATCCGCTCCTCTCCTCCAGCCAGCCTGCTATTTGCTCCTCTCCGCCAGCCACCCTGCTATCCGCTCCTCTCCGCCAGCCACCCTGCTATTCGCTCCTGTGTCAACCAATCTGCTATCCTCTCCTCTCCGGCAGCCAATCTGCTATACGCTCCTCTCCGCCAGCCACCCTGCTATCCGCTCCTCTCTGCCAGTCACCCTGCTATCCGCGCCACTCGCCAAGCCTCTCCACTATTTACTCCATTCACCATGCTTCTCTGCTCTCCAAGCCACTCACCAACTTGTCTTCCAGCCTCCCCCCACTTAACACAGTTCTCAGTGATCTCAGCTCTTTAGTGACTTCAGCTCTCAGTGAGTTTAGCTGTTAGCGAGGAAGCCTCAGCACTAGTGCACCACTAGCGCAAAGTAGGTCTAAGACTTAATCCATGTATCAGTGACTTCAGCTCAGTAGTCAAAATTAACTCTACTATGGCACGCTGGAGAGAAGAGGAGTAAAAGGGGTGTTTAGGGCTCTCAGAAGGGGCCCATGATACCAGACACAAATACCTATCCTCAGCCTCTCTCAATTCATTGGCTGGGGGAAGAGGGGTTGGAACCCATGTCCCTTTCCTAGCGAGTGTGTCATAAACGGATAGTTAAGGGTTAAGGTCTCTTTTACCTGTAAAGGGTTAACATGCAGTACCTGATGACCACCTGACCAGAGAACCAATCAGAGACAACATAATTTCAAATCTCTGTGGAGGGAAGCCTTTGTCTGTGTTCTTTGTTAGAGAGCTCTCTTTGGATCTAAGTGAGGCCAGTCATGTCTCCAAGTTGTCCTGGAGTAGTTTCTACTAACTAATAGTGAGTATTAATTAGAAAGGCGGATTAGTCATAATTTGATTTCTATATTTGCAATTGTGTGTTTGCTAAAGGAAATTCTTTATTCCTGTTTGCTGTTACTTTGCTTTTACTGAGAAAGAAAGGAGGGGGGGATTCTCTCCAGAGATTGATAAATTAAACCCTGTATTGTTCCACCTTGGTTACAGAGACAGTGACTTTTCTTTTTTTATTCTTTAATAAATTCTTTTCTATTAAGGACTTGTTTGATCTTTCTTTGGGTGGATTCTCAGGGAAATGGGAGGGGGAGGTATCCCTCTGTAGTTAAATCCCAGTGTCTCTCCTAGGAAAAGGGAGTGGGGAGGAAGCAGGGGGGAATGGTTTATTTCTCCTGGGTGTAAGAACTCCATGGATTTGGGGCTCTTGGAATCCCCTAGGATTTTGGGGAAGGACTGTGTCTCAATCCACATATCTGATTGAGTGGTGGCAGCTTTGTCTAGATCTAAACTAGGATTTTAGTTTAGAGGGAAACCAAGGCAGGTCCCCACATTGGAACCCAACAGCTCCAAGTGGGGGTGAGACCTATGACAGTAGCGGATAGCAGGGTGGCTGACGGAGAGGAGCGGATAGTAGATTGGGTGACACGGAGGAGCGGATAGCAGTGTGGCTGACGGAGAGGAGCTGATAAAAGGGTGGCTGACGGACAGAAGCGGATAGCAGAGTGGCTGGAGGAGAGGAGTGGATAGCAGAAAGCTGACTGAGAGGAGCGGATAGAAGGCTGGCTGGCGGAGAGGAGCTGATAAAAGGGTGGCTGGCGGAGAGGAGCGGATAGCAGGGTGGCTGGCGGAGAGGAGCGGATAGCAGGGTGGCTGGCGGAGAGGAGCGGACATGAGGGTGGCTGGTGTAGGTGTTGGTGACACCGGGCATTAACAGAAGGATGGAAATAAAGCCTCCCTGTATTAGGCCTAAATAAACCAAAGTTGCCTTACGCTTGCCCACAGTGCGCCCATGTTTAAACTCAGATCGACCTTACAAGTCAGTAACCGAGAATGGAATGTGTTATCAGTGCAGCACTGATACCAGAAGGCAATTCCTGCTTGCACCTGGATAGCACAGAGGGAGTTAAAACAAAATAACCGGTCGGGAAAAAGTTACTAACGAGATGATGTATTTTCTGCCAAGTATGATTTAACCTGTTTAGAGTAATTGCTACTTTATAATGTATCTGGTGTATGGGAACTAGGAGGAAGGGAAGAAGAGGGGGGGGAAGGGGGGAGCTGGGCAGTGGGGGTAATAGAGATGCTTAGCTGAAATCATGTATAAAGAGAGAGAGCTGCTTGTATGGAGTGTGCTTGATTTGAGACTTCTGTGTCTCCGAGCATCCTGCTTTGAGATCTCAAATAAACCTTTTTTTGTTTGCTTCTCCACCTTGGTGTGTTTATTGGAAGCGAAGCACACCAGGCAACGAACCACTGTTGCTGTCGCCTCGGGCCTTTGTGCCGGCAACAGAGGGGAGCGGACAGGAGGGTGGCCGGCGGAGAGGACCGGACAGGAGGGTGGCCGGCGGAGAGGACCGGACAGGAGGGTGGCCGGCGGAGAGGAGCCGATAGCAGGGTGGCAGGCGGAGAGGAGCGGATAGCAGGGTGTCTGGTGGAGAGGAGCGGATAGCAGGGTGTGACGTTATTGATATAAATTGGGACCATATAGAACATGGGTTGCAACCAAGGTCCTGCAGTGGCACCATATCTTAGATAAAGGGGGTCATCTAAGGTGTCTAAGACCAGATTATGGGTTGCTGGTTGCTGGTTATAATTATGCTGTCTGTATGTCTGTATCATTTTTTAGTTGAAGTTATGAATGTTGGCTCTATGCTGTCTGCATTTCAAGTTTGTGCTGTGCTTCTGGGGGAAGCCTCCCAGACAAGCTGATGTGAGCTCTGCCTAGCCTGTTTGATGGCCCATTAAGGACCATCAGCTACACAATTGACCCATGGAGAGAAGGCAGACATGCCTTGTGACTCAGCAAGGTATGCAGAGACTTGTCCATGTGACTGCAGACTCCATTTTGCTGTGATTTTCCACAGTGAGAACAAAGAGATACTTACACCTGGAAAAGCCAATATAAGGCTGATGCTTATCTCCATCTTGTCTTCAATCCTGCTTCTGACCTCTGGAGGGATTTTGCTACAAACTGAAGCTCTACACAAGGGACTGAATGACCCATCCTAGCGGGGGATGTATTCCAGAGACTTGATTTGAACCTGCAGTTTACTCCATCACTGCTGCAAGCCTGAACTAAGAACTTTGCCATTACTGTATGTAATTGATTCCATTTAACCAATTCTACCTCTCATCTCTAGCTTTTTCCCTTTGTAAATAAACCTTTAGATTTTAGTTCTAAAGGATTGGCAACAGCGTGATTTGTGGGTAAGATCTGATGTGTATATTGACCTGGGTCTGGGGCTTGGTCCTTTGGGATCGAGAGAACCTTTTTCTTTTATTGGGGTGTTGGTTTTCATAACCATTCATCCCCAGATCGAGTGCACTGGTGGTGATGCTGGGAGACTGGAGTGTCTAAGGAAATTGCTTGTGTGACTTGTGGTTAACCAGTGGGGTGAGACCAAAGTCCTTTTTGTCTGGCTGGTTTGGTTTGCCTTAGAGGTGGAAAAACCCCAGCCTAGGGCTGTGACTGCCCAGTTTAAGCAATTGGTCCTGATTTGGCACTCTCAATTGGGTCCCGCCAGAATCGCTCCGTCACACAGGGTGGCGGGGGGAGAGGAGCGGGAAGCAGAGTGGCGGGCGGAGAGGAGCGGGTAACAGAGTGGCGGGCGGAGAGGAGTGGGTAGCAGAGTGGCTGGCGGAGAGGAGCGGATAGCAGCTTGGCTGGCGGAGAGGAGCTGGTAGGAGGGTGGATGACGGAGAGGAGCGGATAGCAGGGTGGATGACAGAGAGGAGCGGATAGCAGGGTGGATGACGGAGAGGAGCGGATAGCAGAGTGGATGATGGAGAGGAGCGGATAGCAGCTTGGCTGGCGGAGAGGAGCGGATACCAGGGTGTCTGACTGAGAGGAGCGGATAGCAGGGTGGCTGGCGGAGAGGGGCGGATAGCAGCCAGGGTGGCTTACTGAGAGGAGCGTATAGCAGGGTGGCTGACTGAGAGGAGCGGATAACAGGGTGGCTGACGGAGAGGAGCGGATACCACAGTGGCAGGCGGAGAGGAGCGGGTAGCAGAGTGGCGGGCGGAGAGGAGCGGGTAGCAGGGTGGCTGGCGGAGAGGAGCGGAGAGCAGGGTGGCTGGGGAGAGGAGCGGATAGAAGGGTGGCTGGTGGAGAGGCGCGCATAGCAGGGTAGCAAGCGGAGAGGAGCTGATAGCAGGGTGGCTGACGGAGAGGAGCTGGTAGCAGGGTGGCTGACGGAGAGGAGCTGGTAGCAGGGTGGCTGACGGAGAGGAGCGGATAGCAGGGTGGCGGGCGGAGAGGAGCGGATAGCAGGGTGACGGGCGGAGAAGAGCGGATAGCAGGGTGGCGGGTGGAAAGGAGCAGATAGCAGGGTGGTTGACGGAGAGGAGCGGATATCAGGGTGGCGGGCGGAGAGGAGAGGATATCAGGGTGGCGGGCGGAGAGGAGAGGATATCAGGGTGGCGGGCGGAGAGGAGCGGGTAGGAGGGTGGCTGACGGAGAGGAGCGGATAGGAGGGTGGCTGACGGAGAGGAGCTGGTAGCAGGGTGGCTGACGGAGGGGATCGGATAGCAGGGTGGTGGACGGAGAGGAGCGGAAAACAGGGTGGCGGGCGGAGAAGAGCGGATAGCAGGGTGGCGGGCGGAGAGGAGCGGGTAGCAGGGTGGCGGGCGGAAAGGAGCGGATAGCAGGGTGGCGGACGGAAAGGAGCGGATAGCTGGGTGGCTGGTGGAGAGGCGCGCATAGCAGGGTAGCAAGCGGAGAGGAGCGGATAGCAGGGTGGCTGACTGAGAGGAGCGGATAGGAGGGTGGCTGACGGAGAAGAGCGGATAGGAGGGTGGCTGACGGAGAAGAGCGGATAGGAGGGTGGCTGGCGGAGAGGAGCGGATAGCAGGATGGCTGGCGGAGAGGAGCGGATAGCAGGGTGGCTGGCGGAGAGGAGCGGATACCAGGGTGGCTGATGGATAGGAGCGGGTAGCAGGGAGGCGGGAGGAGAGGAGCGGGTAGCAGAGTGGCGGGCGGAGAGGAGGGGATGGCAGAGTGGCGGGCGGAGAGGAGGGGATGGCAGAGTGGCGGGCGGAGAGGAGGGGATGGGAGAGTGGCGGGCGGAGAGGAGCGGATAGCAGAGTGGCTGGCGGAGAGGCGCGCATAGCAGGGTGGCTGACTGAGAGGAGCGGATAGAACAGTGGCTCACGGAGAGGCACGCATAGCAGGTTAGCAAGCGGAGAGGAGCGGATAGCAGAGTGGATGACGGAGAGGAGCAGATAGCAGCCAGGGTGGCTGACGTATAGGAGCTGGTAGCAGGGTGGCTGACGGAGAGGAGAGGATAGCAGGGTGGCTGACTGAGAGGAGCGGATAGCAGGGTGGCTGACGGAGAGGAGCGGATAGCAGGGTGGCGGACGGAGAGGAGCGGATGGCAGGGTGGCGGACGGAGAGGAGCGGATACCAGGGTGGCGGACGGAGAGGAGCGGATAGCAGGTTGGCGGGCGGAGAGGAGCGGATATCAGGGTGGCGGACGGAGAGGAGCGGATATCAGGGTGGCGGGCGGAAAGGGGCGGATAGCAGAGTGGCGGGCGGAGAGGAGTGGATATCAGGGTGGCGGGCGGAAAGGGGCAGATAGCAGAGTGGCTGGCGGACAGGAGCGGATATCAGGGTGGCGGGCGGAGAGGAGCGGATGGCAGGGTGGCTGACTGAGAGGAGAGGATAGCAGGGTGGCTGACTGAGAGGAGAGGATAGCAGGGTGGCTGACGGAGAGGAGCTGGTAGGAGGGTGGCTGATGGAGAGGAGCGGATAGCAGGGTGGCGGGCGGAGAGGAGCGGGTAGCAGAGTGGCGGGCGGAGAGGAGCGGGTAGCAGAGTGGCGGGCGGAGAGGAGCGGGTAGCAGAGTGGCGGGCGGAGAGGAGCGGGTAGCAGAGTGGCGGGCGGAGAGGAGCGGATAGAAGGGTGGCTGGCGGAGAGGAGCGTATAGCAGGGTAGCAAGCGGAGAGGAGTGGATAGCAGGGTGGCTGACTGAGAGGAGCGGATAGGAGGGTGGCTGAAGGAGAGGAGCGGATAGGAGGGTGGCTGACGGAGAGGAGCTGGTAGAAGGGTGGCTGACGGAGAGGAGCGGATAGGAGGGTGGCTGACGGAGAGGAGCTGCTAGCAGGGTGGCTGACGGAGAGGAGCGGATAGCAGGGTGGTGGGCGAAGAGGAGCGGATAGCAGGGTGGCGGGCGGAGAGGAGAGGGTAGCAGAGTGGCGGGCAGAAAGGGGCGGATAGCAGAGTGGCGGGCGGAGAGGAGCGGGTAGCAGGGTGGCTGCCGGAGAGGAGCGGATAGCAGGGTGGCTGGCGGAGAAGAGCGGATACCAGGGTGGCTGACGGATAGGAGCGGAGAGCAGGGTGGCTGACGGATAGGAGCGGAGAGCAGGGTGGCTGACGGATAGGAGCGGAGAGCAGGGTGGCTGACGTAGAGGAGCGGGTAGCAGGGAGGCGGGAGGAGAGGAGCAGGTAGCAGAGTGGCGGGCGGAGAGGAGGGGATGGGAGAGTGGCGGGCGGAGAGGAAGGGATAGCAGAGTGGCGGGCGGAGAGGAGCGGATAGCAGAGTGGCTGGCGGAGAGGCGCGCATAGCAGGGTGGCTGACTGAGAGGAGCGGATAGAACAATGGCTCGAGGAGAGGCGCGCATAGCAGGGTAGCAAGCGGAGAGGAGCGGATAGCAGAGTGGCTGACGGATAGGAGCTGGTAGCATGGTGGCTGACGGATAGGAGCTGGTAGGAGGGTGGCTGACGGATAGGAGCTGGTAGCAGGGTGGATAACGGAGAAGAGCGGATAGCAGGGTGGCTGACGGAGAGGAGCGGATACAGGGTGGCGGGCGGAGAGGATCGGAGAGCAGGGTTGCGGGCAGAGAGGAGCGGATAGCAGGGTGGCGGGCGGAGAGGAGCGGATAGCAGGGTGGCTGGCGGAAAGGGGCGGATAGCAGAGTGGCGGGCGGAGAGGAGCGGATATGAGGGTGGCGGGCGGAAAGGGGCGGATAGCAGAGTGGCGGGCGGAGAGGAGCGGATAGCAGGGTGGCTGGCGGAGAGGAGCGGATAGCAGGGTGGCTGACGGAGAGGAGCGGGTAGGAGGGTGGCTGACGGAGAGGAGCGGGTAGGAGGGTGGCTGACGGAGAGGAGCGGGTACCAGGGTGGCTGACGGAGAGGAGCGGGTACCAGGGTGGCTGGCGGAGAGGAGCGGATAGCAGGGTGGCTGACGGAGAGGAGCACATAGCATGGTGGCGGGCGGAGAGGAGCGGGTAGCAGGGTGGCGGGCGGAGAGGAGCGGGTAGCAGAGTGGCGGGTGGAGAGGAGCGGGTAGCAGAGTGGCGGGCGGAGAGGAGCGGGTAGGAGGGTGGCTGACGGAGAGGAGCGGATAGCAGGGTGGCTGACGGAGACGAGCGGATAGAAGGGTGGCTGGCGGAGAGGAGCGGATAGCAGGGTGGCTGGAGGAGAGGAGCGGATAGCAGGGTGGCTGGCGGAGAGGAGCGGATAGAAGGGTGGCTGGCGGAGAGGAGCAGATAGAAGGGTAGCAAACGGAGAGGAGCGGATAGCAGGGTGGCTGACTGAGAGGAGCGGATAACAGGGTGGCTGACGGAGAGGAGCAGATAGGAGGGTGGCTGACGGAGAGGAGCGCATAGCAGGGTGGCTGACGGAAAGGAGCGCACAGCAGAGTGGCGGGCGGAGAGGAGCGGGTAGCAGAGTGGAGGGCGGAGAGGAGCGGACAGGAGGGTGGCTGGCGGAGAGGAGCGGACAGGAGGGTGGCTGGTGGAGAAGAGCGGATAGAAGGTTGGCTGACGGAGACGAGCGGATAGAAGGGTGGCTGACGGAGACGAGCGGATAGAAGGGTGGCTGGCGGAGAGGAGCGGATAGCAGGGTGGCTGGCGGAGAGGAGCGGATAGCAGAGTGGAGGGCGGAGAGGAGCGGTAGCAGGGTGGCGGGCGGAGAGGAGCGGGTAGCAGGGTGGCGGGCGGAGAGGAGCGGGTAGCAGGGTGGCTGGCGGAGAGGAGCGGGTAGGAGGGTGGCTGACTGAGAGGAGCGGATAGCAGGGTGGCTGACGGAGACGAGCGGATAGAAGGGTGGCTGGCGGAGAGGAGCGGATAGCATGGTGGCTGGCGGAGAGGAGCGGATAGCAGGGTGGCTGGCGGAGAGGAGCGGATAGAAGGGTGGCTGGCGGAGAGGAGCGGATAGAAGGGTAGCAAACGGAGAGGAGCGGATAGCAGGGTGGCTGACTGAGAGGAGCGGATAGCAGGGTGGCTGACTGAGAGGAGCGGATAGGAGTGTGGCTGACGGAGAGGAGAGCATAGCAGGGTGGCGGGCGGAGAGGAGCGCATAGCAGGGTGGCGGGCGGAGAGGAGCGGGTAGCAGAGTGGCGGGCGGAGAGGAGCGGGTAGCAGAGTGGCGGGCGGAGAGGAGCGGGTAGCAGAGTGGAGGTCGGAGAGGAGCGAATAGGAGGGTGGCTGGCGGAGAGGAGCGGATAGGAGGGTGACTGGTGGAGAGGAGCGGATAGCAGGGTGGCTGACGGAGACGAGCGGATAGAAGGGTGGCTGACGGAGACGAGCGGATTGCAGGGTGGCTGGCGGAGAGGAGCAGATAGCAGGGTGGCTGGCGGAGAGGAGCGGATAGCGGGGTAGCTGGCGGAGAGGAGCGGATAGAAGGGTGGCTGGCGGAGAGGAGAGGATAGAAGAGTAGCAAACGGAGAGGAGAGGATAGCAGGGTGGCTGACTGAGAGGAGCGGATAACAGGGTGGCTGACGGAGAGGAGCGGATAGGAGGGTGGTTGGCGGAGAGGAGCGGATAGGAGGGTGGCTGGCGGAGAGGAGCGGATAGGAGGGTGGCTGGCGGAGAGGAGCGGATAGGAGGGTGGCTGACGGAGAGGAGCGGATAGGAGGGTGGCTGACGGAGAGGAGCTGGTAGCAGGGTGGCTGACGGAGAGGAGCGGGTAGCAGGGTGGCTGACGGAGAGGAGCGGATAGGAGTGTGGCTGATGGAGAGGAGCGGATAGGAGTGTGGCTGACGGAGAGGAGAGCATAGCAGGGTGGCGGGCGGAGAGGAGCGCATAGCAGGGTGGCGGGCGGAGAGAAGCGGGTAGCAGAGTGGCGGGCGGAGAGGAGCGGGTAGCAGAGTGGCGGCGGAGAGGAGCGGGTAGCAGAGTGGCGGGCGGAGAGGAGCGGGTAGCAGAGTGGAGGTCGGAGAGGAGCGAATAGGAGGGTGGCTGGCGGAGAGGAGCGGATAGGAGGGTGGCTGGTGGAGAGAAGCGGATAGCAGGGTGGCTGACGGAGAGGAGAGCATAGCAGGGTGGCTGACGGAGAGGAGCGCATAGCAGGGTGGCGGGCGGAGAGGAGCGGGTAGCAGAGTGGCGGGCGGAGAGGAGCGGGTAGCAGAGTGGCGGCGGAGAGGAGCGGGTAGCAGAGTGGCGGGCGGAGAGGAGCGGGTAGCAGAGTGGAGGTCGGAGAGGAGCGAATAGGAGGGTGGCTGGCGGAGAGGAGCGGATAGGAGGGTGGCTGGTGGAGAGGAGCGGATAGCAGGGTGGCTGACGGAGACGAGCGGATAGAAGGGTGGCTGACGGAGACGAGCGGATAGCAGGGTGGCTGGCGGAGAGGAGCGGATAGCGGGGTGGCTGGCGGAGAGGAGCAGATAGCGGGGTAGCTGGCGGAGAGGAGCGGATAGAAGGGTGGCTGGCGGAGAGGAGCGGACAGAAGAGTAGCAAACGGAGAGGAGAGGATAGCAGGGTGGCTGACTGAGAGGAGCGGATAACAGGGTGGCTGACGGAGAGGAGCGGATAGGAGGGTGGCTGGCGGAGAGGAGCGGATAGGAGGGTGGTTGGGGGAGAGGAGCGGATAGGAGGGTGGCTGACGGAGAGGAGCGGATAGGAGGGTGGCTGACGGAGAGGAGCGGATAGGAGGGTGGCTGACGGAGAGGAGCTGGTAGCAGGGTGGCTGACGGAGAGGAGCGGGTAGCAGGGTGGCTGACGGAGAGGTGCGGATAGCAGGGTGGCTGACGGAGAGGAGCGGATAACAGGGTGGCTGACGGAGAGGAGCGGATAGGAGGGTGGTTGGCGGAGAGGAGCGGATAGGAGGGTGGCTGGCGGAGAGGAGCGGATAGGAGGGTGGCTGTCGGAGAGGAGCGGATAGGAGGGTGGCTGACGGAGAGGAGCGGATAGGAGGGTGGCTGACGGAGAGGAGCTGGTAGCAGGGTGGCTGACGGAGAGGAGCGGGTAGCAGGGTGGCTGACGGAGAGGAGCGGATAGGAGTGTGGCTGATGGAGAGGAGCGGATAGGAGTGTGGCTGACGGAGAGGAGAGCATAGCAGGGTGGCGGGCGGAGAGGAGCGCATAGCAGGGTGGCGGGCGGAGAGAAGCGGGTAGCAGAGTGGCGGGCGGAGAGGAGCGGGTAGCAGAGTGGCGGCGGAGAGGAGCGGGTAGCAGAGTGGCGGGCGGAGAGGAGCGGGTAGCAGAGTGGAGGTCGGAGAGGAGCGAATAGGAGGGTGGCTGGCGGAGAGGAGCGGATAGGAGGGTGGCTGGTGGAGAGAAGCGGATAGCAGGGTGGCTGACGGAGAGGAGAGCATAGCAGGGTGGCTGACGGAGAGGAGCGCATAGCAGGGTGGCGGGCGGAGAGGAGCGGGTAGCAGAGTGGCGGGCGGAGAGGAGCGGGTAGCAGAGTGGCGGCGGAGAGGAGCGGGTAGCAGAGTGGCGGGCGGAGAGGAGCGGGTAGCAGAGTGGAGGTCGGAGAGGAGCGAATAGGAGGGTGGCTGGCGGAGAGGAGCGGATAGGAGGGTGGCTGGTGGAGAGGAGCGGATAGCAGGGTGGCTGACGGAGACGAGCGGATAGAAGGGTGGCTGACGGAGACGAGCGGATAGCAGGGTGGCTGGCGGAGAGGAGCGGATAGCGGGGTGGCTGGCGGAGAGGAGCAGATAGCGGGGTAGCTGGCGGAGAGGAGCGGATAGAAGGGTGGCTGGCGGAGAGGAGCGGACAGAAGAGTAGCAAACGGAGAGGAGAGGATAGCAGGGTGGCTGACTGAGAGGAGCGGATAACAGGGTGGCTGACGGAGAGGAGCGGATAGGAGGGTGGCTGGCGGAGAGGAGCGGATAGGAGGGTGGTTGGGGGAGAGGAGCGGATAGGAGGGTGGCTGACGGAGAGGAGCGGATAGGAGGGTGGCTGACGGAGAGGAGCGGATAGGAGGGTGGCTGACGGAGAGGAGCTGGTAGCAGGGTGGCTGACGGAGAGGAGCGGGTAGCAGGGTGGCTGACGGAGAGGTGCGGATAGCAGGGTGGCTGACGGAGAGGAGCGGATAGCAGGGTGGCGGGCGGAGAGGAGCGGATAGCAGGGTGGCGGGCGGAGAGGAGCGGATAGCAGGGTGGCGGGCGGAGAGGAACAGGTAGCAGAGTGGCGGGCGGAATGGAGCGGATAGCAGGGTGGCTGACTGAGAGGAGCGGATAGCAGGGTGGCGGACGGAGAGGAGCGGATAGCAGGGTGGCGGACGGAGAGGAGAGGGTAGCAGAGTGGCGGACGGAGAGGAGAGGGTAGCAGAGTGGCGGACGGAGAGGAGCGGGTAGCAGAGTGGCGGACGGAGAGGAGCGGGTAGCAGAGTGGCGGATGGAGAGGAGCGGGTAGCAGAGTGGCGGGCGGAGAGGAGCGGATAGCAGAGTGGATGACGGAGAGGAGCGGATAGCAGGGTTGCTGGCGGAGAGGAGCGGATAGCAGGGTGGCTGGCGGAGAGGAGCGGATAGCAGGGTAGCAAGCAGAGAGGAGCGGATAGCAGAGTGGATGACGGAGAGGAGCGGATAGCAGGGTTGCTGGCGGAGAGGAGCGGATAGCAGGGTGGCTGGCGGAGAGGAGCGGATAGCAGGGTGGCTGGCGGAGAGGAGCGGATAGCAGGGAGGCTGGCGGAGAGGCGCGGATAGCAGGGTAGCAAGCGGAGAGGAGCGGATAGCATGGTGGCTGACTGAGAGGAGCGGATAGCAGCGTTTCAAGCGGAGAGGAGCGGATGACGGAGAGGAGCGGATAGCAGGCTGGCGGCGTGAGAGGAGCGGATAGCAAGATGGCTGGTGGAGGTGAGTGGATAGCAGGGTGGCTGACTGAGAGGAACGGATAGCAGCTAGGGTGGCTGACTGAGAGGAGCGGATATCTGGGTGGCTGACTGAGAGGAGCGGATAGCAGGGTGGAAAGCGGAGAGAAGCGGATAGCAGGGTGGCTGGAAGAGAGGAGCGATTGGCAGATTGCCTGGCGGAGAGGAGCAATTGGCAGATTGCCTGGCGGAGAGGAGCGATTGGCAGATTGCCTGGCGGAGAGGAGCGGATAGCAGGGTGACAGGCGGAGAGGAGCGGATAGCAGGGTGGCTGGCGGAGAGTAGAGGATAGGAGGGTGGCTGACGGAGAGGAGCGGATAGCAGGGTGGCTGGCGGAGAGGAGCGGACAGCAGGGTGGCTGGCGGAGAGGAGAGGACAGCGGAGTGGCTGACGGAGAGGAGCGGATAGCAGGGTGGCAGGCGGAGAGGAGCGGATAGCAGGGTGGCAGGCGGAGAGGAGCGGATAGTAGGGTGGCTGACGGAGAGGAGCGGATAGCAGATTGACTGACGGAGAGGAGCGGACAGCAGGGTGGCTGGCGCAGAGGAGCGGACAGCAGGGTGGCTGGCGGAGAGGAGCGGATAGGAGGGTGGCTGGCGGAGAGGAGCGGATAGCAGGGTGGCAGGCGGAGAGGAGCGGATAGCAGGGTGGCAGGCGGAGAGGAGCGGATAGTAGGGTGGCTGGCGGAGAGGAGAGGATAGCAGGGTGGCTGGCGGAGAGGAGAGGATAGGAGGGTGGCTGACGGAGAGGAGCGGATAGCAGATTGACTGACGGAGAGGAGCGGATAGCAGGGTGGCTGGCGGAGAGGAGCGGACAGCAGGGTGGCTGGCGGAGAGGAGAGGACAGCAGGGTGGCTGACGGAGAGGAGCGGATAGCAGGGTGGCAGGCGGAGAGGAGCGGACAGCAGGGTGGCAGGCGGAGAGGAGCGGATAGTAGGGTGGCTGACGGAGAGGAGCGGACAGCAGATTGACAGACGGAGAGGAGCGGACAGCAGGGTGGCTGGCGGAGAGGAGCGGACAGCATGGTGGCTGGCGGAGAGGAGCGGATAGCAGGGTGGCTGGCGGAGAGGAGCGGATAGAAGGGTGGCTGGCGGAGAGGAGCGGATAGAAGGGTAGCAAACGGAGAGGAGCGGATAGCAGGGTGGCTGACTGAGAGGAGCGGGTAGCAGGGTGGCTGACTGAGAGGAGCGGATAGGAGTGTGGCTGACGGAGAGGAGCGGATAGGAGTGTGGCTGACGGAGAGGAGCGGATAGGAGGGTGGCTGACGGAGAGGAGCGGATAGGAGGGTGGCTGACGGAGAGGAGCGGATAGGAGGGTGGCTGACGGAGAGGAGCTGGTAGCAGGGTGACTGGTGGAGAGGAGCGGATAGCAGGGTGGCTTACGGAGACGAGCGGATAGAAGGGTGGCTGACGGAGACGAGCGGATAGCAGGGTGGCTGGCGGAGATGAGCAGATAGCAGGGTGGCTGTCGGAGAGGAGCGGATAGCGGGGTAGCTGGCGCAGAGGAGCGGATAGAAGGGTGGCTGGCGGAGAGGAGCGGATAGAAGAGTAGCAAACGGAGAGGAGAGGATAGCAGGGTGGCTGACTGAGAGGAGCGGATAACAGGGTGGCTGACGGAGAGGAGCGGATAGGAGGGTGGCTGGCGGACAGGAGCGGATAGGAGGGTGGTTGGCGGAGAGGAGCGGATAGGAGGGTGGCTGACGGAGAGGAGCGGATAGGAGGGTGGCTGACGGAGAGGAGCGGATAGGAGGGTGGCTGACGGAGAGGAGCTGGTAGCAGGGTGGCTGACGGAGAGGAGCGGGTAGCAGGGTGGCTGACGGAGAGGTGCGGATAGGAGTGTGGCTGACGGAGAGGAGCGGATAGGAGTGTGGCTGACGGAGAGGAGAGCATAGCAGGGTGGCTGACGGAGAGGAGCGCATAGCAGGGTGGCGGGCGGAGAGGAGCGGATACCAGGGTGGCTGACGGATAGGAGCGGAGAGCAGGGTGGCTGACGGATAGGAGCGGAGAGCAGGGTGGCTGACGGATAGGAGCGGATAGCAGGGTGGCTGACGTAGAGGAGCGGGTAGCAGGGAGGCGGGAGGAGAGGAGCGGGTAGCAGAGTGGCGGGTGGAGAGGAGCGGATGGGAGAGTGGCGGGCGGAGAGGAGGGGATAGCAGAGTGGCGGGCGGAGAGGAGCGGATAGCAGAGTGGCTGGCGGAGAGGCGCGCATAGCAGGGTGGCTGACTGAGAGGAGCGGATAGAACAGTGGCTCGAGGAGAGGCGCGCATAGCAGGGTAGCAAGCGGAGAGGAGCGGATAGCAGAGTGGCTGACGGATAGGAGCTGGTAGCATGGTGGCTGACGGATAGGAGCTGGTAGGAGGGTGGCTGACGGATAGGAGCTGGTAGCAGGGTGGATAACGGAGAAGAGCGGATAGCAGGGTGGCTGACGGAGAGGAGCGGATAGCAGGGTGGCGGGCGGAGAGGATCGGATAGCAGGGTTGCGTGCAGAGAGGAGCGGATAGCAGGGTGGCGGGCGGAGAGGAGCGGATAGCAGGGTGGCTCGCGGAAAGGGGCGGATAGCAGAGTGGCGGGCGGAGAGGAGCGGATATGAGGGTGGCGGGCGGAAAGGGGCGGATAGCAGAGTGGCGGGCGGAGAGGAGCGGATAGCAGGGTGGCTGGCGGAGAGGAGCGGATAGCAGGGTGGCTGACGGAGAGGAGCGGGTAGGAGGGTGGCTGACGGAGAGGAGCGGGTAGGAGGGTGGCTGACGGAGAGGAGCGGGTACCAGGGTGGCTGACGGAGAGGAGCGGGTACCAGGGTGGCTGGCGGAGAGGAGCGGATAGCAGGGTGGCTGACGGAGAGGAGCGCATAGCATGGTGGCGGGCGGAGAGGAGCGGGTAGCAGGGTGGCGGGCGGAGAGGAGCGGGTAGCAGAGTGGCGGGTGGAGAGGAGCGGGTAGCAGAGTGGCGGGCGGAGAGGAGCGGGTAGGAGGGTGGCTGACGGAGAGGAGCGGATAGCAGGGTGGCTGACGGAGACGAGCGGATAGAAGGGTGGCTGGCGGAGACGAGCGGATAGCAGGGTGGCTGGAGGAGAGGAGCGGATAGCAGGGTGGCTGGCGGAGAGGAGCGGATAGAAGGGTGGCTGGCGGAGAGAAGCAGATAGAAGGATAGCAAACGGAGAGGAGCGGATAGCAGGGTGGCTGACTGAGAGGAGCGGATAACAGGGTGGCTGACGGAGAGGAGCAGATAGGAGGGTGGCTGACGGAGAGGAGCGCATAGCAGGGTGGCTGACGGAAAGGAGCGCACAGCAGAGTGGCGGGCGGAGAGGAGCGGGTAGCAGAGTGGAGGGCGGAGAGGAGCGGACAGGAGGGTGGCTGGCGGAGAGGAGCGGACAGGAGGGTGGCTGGTGGAGAAGAGCGGATAGAAGGTTGGCTGACGGAGACGAGCGGATAGAAGGGTGGCTGACGGAGACGAGCGGATAGAAGGGTGGCTGGCGGAGAGGAGCGGATAGCAGGGTGGCTGGCGGAGAGGAGCGGATAGCAGGGTGGAGGGCGGAGAGGAGCGGGTAGCAGGGTGGCGGGCGGAGAGGAGCGGGTAGCAGGGTGGCGGGCGGAGAGGAGCGGGTAGCAGGGTGGCGGGCGGAGAGGAGCGGGTAGGAGGGTGGCTGACTGAGAGGAGCGGATAGCAGGGTGGCTGACGGAGACGAGCGGATAGAAGGGTGGCTGGCGGAGAGGAGCGGATAGAAGGGTGGCTGGCGGAGAGGAGCGGATAGAAGGGTAGCAAACGGAGAGGAGCGGATAGCAGGGTGGCTGACTGAGAGGAGCGGATAGCAGGGTGGCTGACGGAGAGGAGCGGATAGGAGTGTGGCTGACGGAGAGGAGCGGATAGGAGTGTGGCTGACGGAGAGGAGAGCATAGCAGGGTGGCTGACGGAGAGGAGCGCGTAGCAGGGTGGCGGGCGGAGAGGAGCGGGTAGCAGAGTGGCGGGCGGAGAGGAGCGGGTAGCATAGTGGCGGGCGGAGAGGAGCGGGTAGCAGAGTGGAGGTCGGAGAGGAGCGAATAGGAGGGTGGCTGGCGGAGAGGAGCGGATAGGAGGGTGACTGGTGGAGAGGAGCGGATAGCAGGGTGGCTGACGGAGACGAGCGGATAGAAGGGTGGCTGACGGAGACGAGCGGATAGCAGGGTGGCTGGCGGAGAGGAGCAGATAGCAGGGTGGCTGGCGGAGACGAGCGGATAGCGGGGTAGCTGGCGGAGAGGAGCGGATAGAAGGGTGGCTGGCGGAGAGGAGCGGATAGAAGAGTAGCAAACGGAGAGGAGAGGATAGCAGGGTGGCTGACTGAGAGGAGCAGATAACAGGGTGGCTGACGGAGAGGAGCGGATAGGAGGGTGGCAGGCGGAGAGGAGCGGATAGGAGGGTGGTTGGCGGAGAGGAGCGGATAGGAGGGTGGCTGACGAAGAGGAGCGGATAGGAGGGTGGCTGACGGAGAGGAGCTGGTAGCAGGGTGGCTGACGGAGAGGAGCGGGTAGCAGGGTGGCTGACGGAGAGGTGCGGATAGGAGTGTGGCTGATGGAGAGGAGCGGATAGGAGTGTGGCTAACGGAGAGGAGAGCATAGCAGGGTGGCTGACGGAGAGGAGCGCATAGCAGGGTGGCGGGCGGAGAGGAGCGGGTAGCAGAGTGGCGGGCGGAGAGGAGCGGGTAGCAGAGTGGCGGCGGAGAGGAGCGGGTAGCAGAGTGGCGGGCGGAGAGGAGCGGGTAGCAGAGTGGAGGTCGGAGAGGAGCGAATAGGAGGGTGGCTGGCGGAGAGGAGCGGATAGGAGGGTGGCTGGTGGAGAGAAGCGGATAGCAGGGTGGCTGACGGAGAGGAGAGCATAGCAGGGTGGCTGACGGAGAGGAGCGCATAGCAGGGTGGCGGGCGGAGAGGAGCGGGTAGCAGAGTGGCGGGCGGAGAGGAGCGGGTAGCAGAGTGGCGGCGGAGAGGAGCGGGTAGCAGAGTGGCGGGCGGAGAGGAGCGGGTAGCAGAGTGGAGGTCGGAGAGGAGCGGATAGCAGGGTGGCTGACGGAGAGGAGCGGGTAGGAGGGTGGCTGACGGAGAGGAGCGGGTAGGAGGGTGGCTGACGGAGAGGAGCGGGTACCAGGGTGGCTGACGGAGAGGAGCGGGTACCAGGGTGGCTGGCGGAGAGGAGCGGATAGCAGGGTGGGTGACGGAGAGGAGCGCATAGCATGGTGGCGGGCGGAGAGGAGCGGGTAGCAGGGTGGCGGGCGGAGAGGAGCGGGTAGCAGAGTGGCGGGTGGAGAGGAGCGGGTAGCAGAGTGGCGGGCGGAGAGGAGCGGGTAGGAGGGTGGCTGACGGAGAGGAGCGGATAGCAGGGTGGCTGACGGAGACGAGCGGATAGAAGGGTGGCTGGCGGAGACGAGCGGATAGCAGGGTGGCTGGAGGAGAGGAGCGGATAGCAGGGTGGCTGGCGGAGAGGAGCGGATAGAAGGGTGGCTGGCGGAGAGAAGCAGATAGAAGGATAGCAAACGGAGAGGAGCGGATAGCAGGGTGGCTGACTGAGAGGAGCGGATAACAGGGTGGCTGACGGAGAGGAGCAGATAGGAGGGTGGCTGACGGAGAGGAGCGCATAGCAGGGTGGCTGACGGAAAGGAGCGCACAGCAGAGTGGCGGGCGGAGAGGAGCGGGTAGCAGAGTGGAGGGCGGAGAGGAGCGGACAGGAGGGTGGCTGGCGGAGAGGAGCGGACAGGAGGGTGGCTGGTGGAGAAGAGCGGATAGAAGGTTGGCTGACGGAGACGAGCGGATAGAAGGGTGGCTGACGGAGACGAGCGGATAGAAGGGTGGCTGGCGGAGAGGAGCGGATAGCAGGGTGGCTGGCGGAGAGGAGCGGATAGCAGAGTGGAGGGCGGAGAGGAGCGGGTAGCAGGGTGGCGGGCGGAGAGGAGCGGGTAGCAGGGTGGCGGGCGGAGAGGAGCGGGTAGCAGGGTGGCGGGCGGAGAGGAGCGGGTAGGAGGGTGGCTGACTGAGAGGAGCGGATAGCAGGGTGGCTGACGGAGACGAGCGGATAGAAGGGTGGCTGGCGGAGAGGAGCGGATAGAAGGGTGGCTGGCGGAGAGGAGCGGATAGAAGGGTAGTAAACGGAGAGGAGCGGATAGCAGGGTGGCTGACTGAGAGGAGCGGATAGCAGGGTGGCTGACGGAGAGGAGCGGATAGGAGTGTGGCTGACGGAGAGGAGCGGATAGGAGTGTGGCTGACGCAGAGGAGAGCATAGCAGGGTGGCTGACGGAGAGGAGCGCGTAGCAGGGTGGCGGGCGAAGAGGAGCGGGTAGCAGAGTGGCGGGCGGAGAGGAGCGGGTAGCATAGTGGCGGGCGGAGAGGAGCGGGTAGCAGAGTGGAGGTCGGAGAGGAGCGAATAGGAGGGTGGCTGGCGGAGAGGAGCGGATAGGAGGGTGACTGGTGGAGAGGAGCGGATAGCAGGGTGGCTGACGGAGACGAGCGGATAGAAGGGTGGCTGACGGAGACGAGCGGATAGCAGGGTGGCTGGCGGAGAGGAGCAGATAGCAGGGTGGCTGGCGGAGACGAGCGGATAGCGGGGTAGCTGGCGGAGAGGAGCGGATAGAAGGGTGGCTGGCGGAGAGGAGCGGATAGAAGAGTAGCAAACGGAGAGGAGAGGATAGCAGGGTGGCTGACTGAGAGGAGCAGATAACAGGGTGGCTGACGGAGAGGAACGGATAGGAGGGTGGCAGGCGGAGAGGAGCGGATAGGAGGGTGGTTGGCGGAGAGGAGCGGATAGGAGGGTGGCTGACGGAGAGGAGCGGATAGGAGGGTGGCTGACGGAGAGGAGCTGGTAGCAGGGTGGCTGACGGAGAGGAGCGGGTAGCAGGGTGGCTGACGGAGAGGTGCGGATAGGAGTGTGGCTGATGGAGAGGAGCGGATAGGAGTGTGGCTAACGGAGAGGAGAGCATAGCAGGGTGGCTGACGGAGAGGAGCGCGTAGCAGGGTGGCGGGCGGAGAGGAGCGGGTAGCAGAGTGGCGGGCGGAGAGGAGCGGGTAGCAGAGTGGCGGCGGAGAGGAGCGGGTAGCAGAGTGGCGGGCGGAGAGGAGCGGGTAGCAGAGTGGAGGTCGGAGAGGAGCGAATAGGAGGGTGGCTGGCGGAGAGGAGCGGATAGGAGGGTGGCTGGTGGAGAGAAGCGGATAGCAGGGTGGCTGACGGAGAGGAGAGCATAGCAGGGTGGCTGACGGAGAGGAGCGCATAGCAGGGTGGCGGGCGGAGAGGAGCGGGTAGCAGAGTGGCGGGCGGAGAGGAGCGGGTAGCAGAGTGGCGGCGGAGAGGAGCGGGTAGCAGAGTGGCGGGCGGAGAGGAGCGGGTAGCAGAGTGGAGGTCGGAGAGGAGCGAATAGGGGGGTGGCTGGCGGAGAGGAGCGGATAGGAGGGTGGCTGGTGGAGAGGAGCGGATAGCAGGGTGGCTCACGGAGACGAGCGGATAGAAGGGTGGCTGACGGAGACGAGCGGATAGCAGGGTGGCTGGCGGAGAGGAGCGGATAGCAGGGTGGCTGGCGGAGAGGAGCGGATAGCGGGGTAGCTGGCGGAGAGGAGCGGATAGAAGGGTGGCTGGCGGAGAGGAGCGGACAGAAGAGTAGCAAACGGAGAGGAGAGGATAGCAGGGTGGCTGACTGAGAGGAGCGGATAACAGGGTGGCTGACGGAGAGGAGCGGATAGGAGGGTGGCTGGCGGAGAGGAGCGGATAGGAGGGTGGCTGGCGGAGAGGAGCGGATAGGAGGGTGGCTGACGGAGAGGAGCGGATAGGAGGGTGGCTGACGGAGAGGAGCGGATAGGAGGGTGGCTGACGGAGAGGAGCTGGTAGCAGGGTGGCTGACGGAGAGGAGCGGGTAGCAGGGTGGCTGACGGAGAGGTGCGGATAGCAGGGTGGCTGACGGAGAGGAGCGGATAGCAGGGTGGCGGGCGGAGAGGAGCGGATAGCAGGGTGGCGGGCGGAGAGGAGCGGATAGCAGGGTGGCGGGCGGAGAGGAGCGGATAGCAGGGTGGCGGGCGGAGAGGAACAGGTAGCAGAGTGGCGGGCGGAATGGAGCGGATAGCAGGGTGGCTGACTGAGAGGAGCGGATAGCAGGGTGGCTGACGGAGAGGAGCGGATAGCAGGGTGGCGGGCGGAGAGGAGAGGGTAGCAGAGTGGCGGACGGAGAGGAGAGGGTAGCAGAGTGGCGGACGGAGAGGAGAGGGTAGCAGAGTGGCGGACGGAGAGGAGCGGGTAGCAGAGTGGCGGATGGAGAGGAGCGGGTAGCAGAGTGGCGGGCGGAGAGGAGCGGATAGCAGAGTGGATGACGGAGAGGAGCGGATAGCAGGGTTGCTGGCGGAGAGGAGCGGATAGCAGGGTGGCTGGCGGAGAGGAGCGGATAGCAGGGTAGCAAGCAGAGAGGAGCGGATAGCAGAGTGCATGACGGAGAGGAGCGGATAGCAGGGTTGCTGGCGGAGAGGAGCGGATAGCAGGGTGGCTGGCGGAGAGGAGCGGATAGCAGGGTGGCTGGCGGAGAGGAGCGGATAGCAGGGAGGCTGGCGGAGAGGCGCGGATAGCAGGGTAGCAAGCGTAGAGGAGCGGATAGCATGGTGGCTGACTGAGAGGAGCGGATAGCAGCGTTTCAAGCGGAGAGGAGCGGATAGCAGGCTGGCGGCGTGAGAGGAGCGGATAGCAAGATGGCTGGTGGAGGTGAGTGGATAGCAGGGTGGCTGACTGAGAGGAACGGATAGCAGCTAGGGTGGCTGACTGAGAGGAGCGGATATCTGGGTGGCTGACTGAGAGGAGCGGATAGCAGGGTGGAAAGCGGAGAGAAGCGGATAGCAGGGTGGCTGGAAGAGAGGAGCGATTGGCAGATTGCCTGGCGGAGAGGAGCAATTGGCAGATTGCCTGGCGGAGAGGAGCGATTGGCAGATTGCCTGGCGGAGAGGAGCGGATCGCAGGGTGACAGGCGGAGAGGAGCGGATAGCAGGGTGGCTGGCGGAGAGGAGAGGATAGGAGGGTGGCTGACGGAGAGGAGCGGATAGCAGGGTGGCTGGCGGAGAGGAGCGGACAGCAGGGTGGCTGGCGGAGAGGAGAGGACAGCAGGGTGGCTGGCGGAGAGGAGAGGACAGCAGGGTGGCAGGCGGAGAGGAGCGGATAGCAGGGTGGCAGGCGGAGAGGAGCGGATAGCAGATTGACTGACGGAGAGGAGCGGACAGCAGGGTGGCTGGCGGAGAGGAGCGGACAGCAGGGTGGCTGGCGGAGAGGAGCGGATAGGAGGGTGGCTGGCGGAGAGGAGCGGATAGCAGGGTGGCTGGCGGAGAGGAGCGGATAGCAGGGTGGCAGGCGGAGAGGAGCGGATAGTAGGGTGGCTGGCGGAGAGGAGCGGATAGCAGGGTGGCTGGCGGAGAGGAGAGGATAGGAGGGTGGCTGACGGAGAGGAGCGGATAGCAGATTGACTGACGGAGAGGAGCGGATAGCAGGGTGGCTGGCGGAGAGGAGCGGACAGCAGGGTGGCTGGCGGAGAGGAGAGGACAGCAGGGTGGCTGACGGAGAGGAGCGGATAGCAGGGTGGCAGGCGGAGAGGAGCGGATAGCAGGGTGGCAGGCGGAGAGGAGCGGATAGTAGGGTGGCTGACGGAGAGGAGCGGACAGCAGATTGACAGACGGAGAGGAGCGGACAGCAGATTGACAGACGGAGAGGAGCGGACAGCAGGGTGGCTGGCGGAGAGGACGGACAGCATGGTGGCTGGCGGAGAGGAGCGGATAGCAGGGTGGCTGGCGGAGAGGAGCGGATAGAAGGGTGGCTGGCGGAGAGGAGCGGATAGAAGGGTAGCAAACGGAGAGGAGCGGATAGCAGGGTGGCTGACTGAGAGGAGCGGATAGCAGGGTGGCTGACTGAGAGGAGCGGATAGGAGTGTGGCTGACGGAGAGGAGCGGATAGGAGTGTGGCTGACGGAGAGGAGAGCATAGCAGGGTGGCTGACGGAGAGGAGCGCATAGCAGGGTGGCGGGCGGAGAGGAGCGGTTAGCAGAGTGGCGGGCGGAGAGGAGCGGGTAGCAGAGTGGCGGGCGGAGAGGAGCGGGTAGCAGAGTGGAGGTCGGAGAGGAGCGAATAGGAGGGTGGCTGGCGGAGAGGAGCGGATAGGAGGGTGACTGGCGGAGAGGAGCGGATAGCAGGGTGGCTGACGGAGACGAGCGGATAGAAGGGTGGCTGACGGAGACGAGCGGATAGAAGGGTGGCTGACGGAGACGAGCGGATAGCAGGGTGGCTGGCGGAGAGGAGCAGATAGCAGGGTGGCTGTCAGAGAGGAGCGGATAGCGGTGTAGCTGGCGGAGAGGAGCGGATAGAAGGGTGGCTGGCGGAGAGGAGCGGACAGAAGAGTAGCAAACGGAGAGGAGAGGATAGCAGGGTGGCTGACTGAGAGGAGCGGATAACAGGGTGGCTGACGGAGAGGAGCGGATAGGAGGGTGGCTGGCGGAGAGGAGCGGATAGGAGGGTGGTTGGCGGAGAGGAGCGGATAGGAGGGTGGCTGACGGAGAGGAGCGGATAGGCGGGTGGCTGACGGAGCGGATAGGCGGGTGGCTGACGGAGAGGAGCGGATAGGAGGGTGGCTGACGGAGAGGAGCTGGTAGCAGGGTGGCTGACGGAGAGGAGCGGGTAGCAGGGTGGCTGACGGAGAGGTGCGGATAGGAGTGTGGCTGACGGAGAGGAGCGGATAGGAGTGTGGCTGACGGAGAGGAGAGCATAGCAGGGTGGCTGACGGAGAGGAGCGCATAGCAGGGTGGCGGGCGGAGAGGAGCGGGTAGCAGAGTGGCGGGCGGAGAGGAGCGGGTAGCAGAGTGGCGGCGGAGAGGAGCGGGTAGCAGAGTGGCGGGCGGAGAGGAGCGGGTAGCAGAGTGGAGGTCGGAGAGGAGCGAATAGGAGGGTGGCTGGTGGAGAGGAGCGGATAGGAGGGTGGCTGGTGGAGAGGAGCGGATAGCAGGGTGGCTGACGGAGACGAGCGGATAGAAGGGTGGCTGACGGAGACGAGCGGATAGCAGGGTGGCTGGCGGAGAGGAGCGGATAGCAGGGTGGCTGGCGGAGAGGAGCGGATAGCGGGGTAGCTGGCGGAGAGGAGCGGATAGAAGGGTGGCTGGCGGAGAGGAGCGGATAGAAGAGTAGCAAACGGAGAGGAGAGGATAGCAGGGTGGCTGACTGAGAGGAGCGGATAACAGGGTGGCTGACGGAGAGGAGCGGATAGGAGGGTGGCTGGCGGAGAGGAGCGGATAGGAGGGTGGTTGGCGGAGAGGAGCGGATAGGAGGGTGGGTGGCGGAGAGGAGCGGATAGGAGGGTGGCTGACGGAGAGGAGCGGATAGGAGGGTGGCTGACGGAGAGGAGCGGATAGGAGGGTGGCTGACGGAGAGGAGCTGGTAGCAGGGTGGCTGACGGAGAGGAGCGGGTAGCAGGGTGGCTGACGGAGAGGTGCGGATAGCAGGGTGGCTGACGGAGAGGAGCGTATAGCAGGGTGGCGGGCGGAGAGGAGCGGATAGCAGGGTGGCGGGCGGAGAGGAGCGGATAGCAGGGTGGCGGGCGGAGAGGAGCGGATAACAGGGTGGCGGGCGGAGAGGAACAGGTAGCAGAGTGGCGGGCGGAATTGAGCGGATAGCAGGGTGGCTGACTGAGAGGAGCGGATAGCAGGGTGGCTGACGGAGAGGAGCGGATAGCAGGGTGGCGGGCGGAGAGGAGCGGATAGCAGGGTGGCGGGCGGAGAGGAGCGGATAGCAGGGTGGCGGGCGGAGAGGAGCGGATAGCAGGGTGGCGGGCGGAGAGGAACAGGTAGCAGTGTGGCTGGCGTATTTGAGCGGATAGCAGGGTGGCTGACTGAGAGGAGCGGATAGCAGGGTGGCTGACAGAGGAGCGGATAGCAGGGTGGGGGGCGGAGAGGAGAGGGTAGCAGAGTGGCGGACGGAGAGGAGAGGGTAGCAGAGTGGCGGACGGAGAGGAGCGGGTAGCAGAGTGGCGGACGGAGAGGAGCGGGTAGCAGAGTGGCGGATGGAGAGGAGCGGGTAGCAGAGTGGCGGGCGAAGAGGAGCGGATAGCAGAGTGGATGACGGAGAGGAGCGGATAGCAGGGTTGCTGGCGGAGAGGAGCGGATAGCAGGGTAGCAAGCAGAGAGGAGCGGATAGCAGAGTGGATGACGGAGAGGAGCGGATAGCAGGGTTGCTGGCGGAGAGGAGCGGATAGCAGGGTGGCTGGCGGAGAGGAGCGGATAGCAGGGTGGCTGGCGGAGAGGAGCGGATAGCAGGGAGGCTGGCGGAGAGGCGCGGATAGCAGGGTAGCAAGCGGAGAGGAGCGGATAGCATGGTGGCTGACTGAGAGGAGCGGATAGCAGCGTTTCAAGCGGAGAGGAGCGGATGACGGAGAGGAGCGGATAGCAGGCTGGCGGCGTGAGAGGAGCGGATAGCAAGGTGGCTGGTGGAGGTGAGTGGATAGCAGGGTGGCTGACTGAGAGGAACGGATAGCAGCTAGGGTGGCTGACTGAGAGGAGCGGATATCTGGGTGGCTGACTGAGAGGAGCGGATAGCAGGGTGGAAAGCGGAGAGAAGCGGATAGCAGGGTGGCTGGAAGAGAGGAGCGATTGGCAGATTGCCTGGCGGAGAGGAGCAATTGGCAGATTGCCTGGCGGAGAGGAGCGGATAGCAGGGTGGCAGGCGGAGAGGAGCGGATAGCAGGGTGGCTGGCGGAGAGGAGAGGATAGGAGGGTGGCTGACGGAGAGGAGCGGATAGCAGGGTGGCTGGCGGAGAGGAGCGGACAGCAGGGTGGCTGGCGGAGAGGAGAGGACAGCGGGGTGGCTGACGGAGAGGAGCGGATAGCAGGGTGGCAGGCGGAGAGGAGCGGATAGCAGGGTGGCAGGCGGAGAGGAGCGGATAGTAGGGTGGCTGACGGAGAGGAGCGGATAGCAGATTGACTGACGGAGAGGAGCGGACAGCAGGGTGGCTGGCGGAGAGGAGCGGACAGCAGGGTGGCTGGCGGAGAGGAGCGGATAGGAGGGTGGCTGGCGGAGAGGAGCGGATAGGAGGGTGGCTGGCGGAGAGGAGCGGATAGGAGGGTGGCTGGCGGAGAGGAGCGGATAGCAGGGTGGCTGGCGGAGAGGAGAGGATAGGAGGGTGGCTGACGGAGAGTAGCGGATAGCAGATTGACTGACGGAGAGGAGCGGATAGCAGGGTGGCTGGCGGAGAGGAGCGGACAGCAGGGTGGCTGGCGGAGAGGAGAGGACAGCAGGGTGGCTGACGGAGAGGAGCGGATAGCAGGGTGGCAGGCGGAGAGGAGCGGATAGCAGGGTGGCAGGCGGAGAGGAGCGGATAGTAGGGTGGCTGACGGAGAGGAGCGGACAGCAGATTGACTGACGGAGAGGAGCGGACAGCAGGGTGGCTGGCGGAGAGGAGAGGACAGCAGGGTGGCAGGCGGAGAGGAGCGGATAGTAGGGTGGCTGACGGAGAGGAGCGGATAGAAGGGTGGCGGACGGAGAGGAGCGGATAGCAGAGTGGCGGACGGAGAAGAGCGGATAGCAGAGTGGCGGGCGGAGAGGAGCGGGTAGCAGAGTGGCGGGCGGAGAGGAGCGGATAGCAGAGTGGAGGGTGGAGAGGAGCGGGTAGCAGGGTGGCGGGCGGAGAGGAGCGGGTAGCAGGGTGGCGGGCGGAGAGGAGCGGGTAGGAGGGTGGCTGACGGAGAGGAGCGGATAGCAGGGTGGCTGACGGAGACGAGCGGATAGAAGGGTGGCTGGCGGAGAGGAGCGGATAGCAGGGTGGCTGGCGGAGAGGAGCGGATAGCATGGTGGCTGGCGGAGAGGAGCGGATAGAAGGGTGGCTGGCGGAGAGGAGCGGATAGAAGGGTAGCAAACGGAGAGGAGCGGATAGGAGTGTGGCTGACGGAGAGGAGAGCATAGCAGGGTGGCTGACGGAGAGGAGCGCATAGCAGGGTGGCGGGCGGAGAGGAGCGGGTAGCAGAGTGGCGGGCGGAGAGGAGCGGGTAGCAGAGTGGCGGGCGGAGAGGAGCGGGTAGCAGAGTGGAGGTCGGAGAGGAGCGAATAGGAGGGTGGCTGGCGGAGAGGAGCGGATAGGAGGGTGGCTGGTGGAGAGGAGCGGATAGCAGGGTGGCTGACGGAGACGAGCGGATAGAAGGGTGGCTGACGGAGACGAGCGGATAGCAGGGTGGCTGACGGAGACGAGCGGATAGCAGGGTGGCTGGCGGAGAGGAGCGGATAGCGGGGTAGCTGGCGGAGAGGAGCGGATAGAAGGGTGGCTGGCGGAGAGGAGCGGATAGAAGAGTAGCAAACGGAGAGGAGAGGATAGCAGGGTGGCTGACTGAGAGGAGCGGATAACAGGGTGGCTGACGGAGAGGAGCGGATAGGAGGGTGGCTGGCGGAGAGGAGCGGATAGGAGGGTGGCTGACGGAGAGGAGCGGATAGGAGGGTTGCTGACGGAGAGGCGCAGCTGGTGGTGAAGATTGCAGGAGAACCCCCTGGATAGGCATGACAATCAGGTGTCAACCTGAGCAGTGGAGCATGTAAGATGCACAACCCCACCCCCACATACCTTTCCCTGCTTCCACCCAGGCTGGGAGGTAAACTCTGCCGAGGAACTTCTGAACTCTGGAGGCTGCACTGACCAAGGACAGAAACTGCGGGTGGGGGGAGACTGTTGGGTTGCTGGACTTTTAGACCCTGAGGGGAAAAGGACACACCCTGAGGCGAAAAGGGCTGTGGCAGAGGGTGGCTGTGGCAGGGGCTGCGGCAGAGTCTGTGGCAGGGGATGTGGCAGGGGGTGGCTGTGGCAGGGGAGGCTGTGGCAGGGGGTGGCAGGGGGGGCTGTGGCAGGGGCTGTGGCAGGGGGTGGCTGTGGCAGGGGCTGTGGTGGGGGGGGCTGTGGGCAGGGGCTGTGGGCAGGGCGTGGCTGTATCAGGGGCTGTGGCAGGGGGTGGCTGTGGCAGGGGCTGGGGCAGGGGGTTCCAGGCGCAGGGGCGGGGGGGGCTGTGTCAGGGGCTGTGGCAGTGCATGGCGGGGGGGTTGTGGCAGGGGGGGCTGCGGCAGGGGCTGCGGCAGGGGCTGCAGGCGGGGGGGCTGCGGGCAGGGGGAGCTGTGGGCAGGGGGTGGCTGTGGCAGGGGCTGGGGGAGGGGGGGGCTGTGGGCAGGGGCGGTGGCAGGGGCTGCGGGCAGGGGGTGGCTGCGGGCAGGGGGGGCTGTGGCGGGGGGTGTGGGCAGGGGGTGGCAGGGGGTGGCTGTGTCTGGGGTTGTGGCAGGGGGTGTGGCGGGGGGTCTGTGGGCAGGGGCTGTGGCAGGGGTGTGTGGCAGGGGTGTGGCACCCCCTGCCCACAGCCCCCCCTGCCCGCAGCCCCTGCCACAGCCACCCTCTGCCCCACCCCCGGCCCACAGCCCCCCACCACAGCCCCTGCCACAGCCCCCCCTGCCCACAGCCCCTGCCCACAGCCCCTGCCGCAGCCCCTTCCACAGCCACCCCCTGCCCACAGCCCCTGCCGCAGCCCCTTCCACAGCCACCCCCTGCCCACAGCCCCTGCCGCAGCCACCCCCTGCCCACAGCCCCTGCCTCAGCCACCCCCTGCCACAGTGGCAGGGGCTGTGGCAGGGGGTGGCTGCGGCAGGGGCTGTGGGCAGGGGGTGGCTGCGGCAGGGGCTGTGGCAGAGGGTGGCTGTGGCAGGGGGTGGCTGTGGCAGGGGCTGTGGCAGGGGGTGGCTGTGGCAGGGGCTGTGGGCAGGGGGTGGCTGCGGCAGGGGCTGTGGCAGAGGGTGGCTGTGGCAGGGGCTGTGGGCAGGGGATGTGGCGGGGGGGCTGCGGCAGGGGTTGTGGCAGAGGGTGGCTGTGGCAGGGGGTGGCTGTGGGCAGGGGCTGGGGCTGTGGGCGGGAGACACAGACACTCACACACGCGGGGACAGGTGTACCGACAGAAACATGAACCGCTCCCGATTCGCTACTTTGGCTGCACTGAGCATGCGCGGCCGAACTGAGCATGCCCAGTAACCTCTGCTGTCGCCACTGCCCTCGCTCTGCCCTCACTTCTACTCACGATTTGCTGCCTGCTCTTTGGGGGCGTTTAAAATGCTCAAGGGGGCAAATCGCAGCGGGGGGGCTGCCAGGGTCTGAGCGGGGGACAGAAATTTACTGGCCAGAAGGGTTCAAGCTGCTGTAGGCAGCGGCAGGAGAGAGGCTGAAGGGGAAAAATCGGGGGTGGGGGGTGGTAGCCGCGGTTAAGCCCAGGGGGGAGATGCTGCCAGACCCTGTGCGGGGACAAAACCCCCGTTTAGGGAGGGGGTGGGGGGAGACAGTGGCCCCTCGGGATGAGCCACCTGCTGCGCTCGCAGATCTGGGGGTGTCGGGGCTGTGGGGGGTGCACAGGCTGTTTTCAGTTCTGCCCCTTGTCAGCCCAGGCGCAGGGGGCGGGTTCCTGGGGCTGGGTCTTAAAGGCACAGGCAGCCCGATTCCTACACTGTCAAAGCGTAGACAGCGCGGCTCCTCTCTATCCTATACAAGTGCTGCGGGGCTGTTACTGCTCCAGCCAGGAGACTGAATGCCGGGAAATATTGTAAAGACGCCCCCTCCCTCCCTCAAACTCTGCCTCTCACATTTTGACTATGTAAAAGTGTCTTCTATCATTTTCTATGTCTATATGAAATCCCTGCAGCTCCTTTCTCTTATACAACGTGCTGATTTGGTAACTCCCTCCCAGAGCCCACATGTCTGTACCCCCTCCTGTACCCGAATCCCCTGCCCCAGGTCAGAGCCTGCACCCATCACTCAAACTCCCCATAGCCTGCAACCCTCCTGCACCCCCAACTCCATCCCAGAGCCTGCACCCCAAACAGGGCCGGATTAACCTGTTGTGGGCCCGGTGCTAAACATATTTGTGGATCCCCATGGGGGAAATGGGGACATGAGGCATGGGGGCAGAGTCCTCAGAGCGAGGGGCTGACTTGGGGCAATGGGATATGAGTCATGGCACGGCAGGGACAGCCCCACTCCACCCAGCCCAGTACAAGGGCACTGTTTACAAACCAGGAGCTGCCAGACCCACGCTGTCCAGCCCAGCCCTGCACTGCCATTGTGCTTCTTCCCCTTGGGGGTGGGCCCATGCTGCACCATGCTACCCCCTGCCCAGCACCCCTCTGGCTCCCTACGCGCAGTGCCACACCACCCAGAGACCCCCACAAACCCCCTGCCCAGCACCCCTCCAACTCCCTATGCCCAGTGCCACACCACCCAGAGACCCCCACAAATCCCCTGCCCTGAACCACTCTGACTCCCTTCACCCAGTGTTGCACCATCCAGAGACCCCCACAAACCCCCCTGACCAGTGCACTCCCAGATCACTCCCCCATCCACTCAGAACCCCCCCACAGATCCTCTCACTGACCAGTGCCCCCCAGCTGAAGACCCCCCACAGCCCTCCCACAACTGCACAGTGCCCCACATCTTCCCACCCAGAGCCCCCCTACAGATCCCCTCACTGTGCCCCCCACCACCACAACTGCAGTGACCCGCACAGACCCCCCACACTTCCCAGCACCCACACACACACAGATCTCCCCCACTGACAGGCCCCCAACACATAGATCTCCCCACCCCCCCCAGTGCCCAGCACCTACCCAGACCCCCTAGAGACCTACTCTCCCAAACCCTAGCCCCCAGCCACAGTAGCCGGCCCTGATGGGAGGTGACTGTGGCTGCGAGGCTGAGATGGCAGCGCAGCCAGAACTGGTCCTGGGGCAGGATAACTCTGGCCTCTTGGGAGTGGTGGAAGCAGCCAGGCTGGAGCAGGAGCAGAGCCTACCCGGGCCAGGCTCTCTCAGGACCCAGCTGAGCCTCCCCCCTCCCCGACTGTTCCCTGTGAGTGGCTGAGACTGGCCCAGCCTCTGCACCAGTCCCAGGTGGCTCTTCCCCCAGGGATGCAGGTGGGGCCCCACAGGTCCCAGGCAGTGGAGACAGCTCATAGCTGGAGCAGTGCTGGGTAGCGGGGCAGATCCCTGAGATGTGACTCCCGCGATCCTACCCACCCCACCCACACCCATTGGCCCCGTGGCCAGCAGCCTTGCAGAGCACACACCTCTCTCTCTCCCTGCTTTCCTATCACCAGTTATGTTACTACAGGAATGAAATCGAGACATCCCGTAAAACAGCTAGTTCCACATTGTTCTTCAAACCTCAGATCTTTGAAATGTAGCTTTGCATTTGAGATACTATATGACTGTAGTACATTTTGCACCGCCTGCATCTACACTGACATCAGGAGAGGAGAAGAGGACAAGACTGTCCCTAGCATATATGATTTTAAAGAAAGGAGAGACACACATACCCACTATCAATACAACAAGAAGGGAGAACAGTAGCTGGTGCCAAGAGAGAAGATGCAATGAAACCCTTCTGTACCCACAACTGATGTCTGAAAAGCATCAGTCACTCTGCAGATCAAAGAAAGAAAGAGCAGCCAGTTTCAGACAGATAGGATCCTTATGACCTATATAGGAGAAGTGTACTTCCCTATAGCAGTTTCCCACCATAATAAATAAATCCATAAGAAAATTAAGCAAAAATTAAGATTAGGAGTCTGATTGAAATTATGTACATTTTCAGCGTTAGTTTAGTATGAAAATATTGCAGCTACTTTTCTTTTACTCCTGCCTTCATAAAAAGCAACAGAGTTATAACATATAATTACAAAGACTAAAGTGCATGCTTTACTATAATTAGGACCAGGCAATCCAAGATGAAAACTACACCGTGGCAGAGTCCTACAACCAGGTATTTGAGGCCAATCCCTTTATCAATAGAATCCTCAACCAAAATATGAGGAAGGAGACGAGTCACCCTCAAACTTTTGACAATAGCTCAAGGTCAGACACCAAGAAGACCAGTGCCATTCGTATTCTGGTTTTGGATAAAATACTTGATCTTGCCTACATCATAGAAACCTTCCTCTCTCCAAGTCTACACCCCACCACACCCTTTAGCGATAAAGTAACCATTAAAGAAGTTCTGAATCAGTCGTCTTTCTTCCCAATTTAGGTTTAACAATAAAGCTGCAACCTAAGTAGCTATGGGAGATGACAGTGCAACTACTAGGTATTGGTGGGGGAAAAGTGTGCTACTAATGTCCTGGATATACTGGCAGGGCCGGCTTTAGGCTAATTCAACCAATTCCCCTGAATCGGGCCCTGCCCCTAAGAGGGTCCCGTGCCCAAGCCCCGGTTCGGTGTATTGGCAAGAGTCAGTGCACTGTACCGGGGTGGCCCGGCTTCTCCAGGGGACAATTTAAAGGGCCTGGGGGCCCTTTAAATTGCCACCACTGCCACACTGCTGGAGCCATGGGGTAGGGCTGTTGGGATCTGTGGGCTACTTAAAAAGTCCGTGGCCCCCGTTGCTTCTATCGCCCCAGCCCTTTAAATAGCCACTGGAGCCCCGCCGCTTCCCCAGGGCTCCGGCAGCTGTGTACATGGCCAGGGCTGTGGAAGCAGGGGAGCCCCAGGTGGCTGCTGTTACTCTGGTGGGGGAGGGAGGAGGAGGAGGGAGCACTTACCATACCGGGTGGTCTGTATCCTGTACCTGCACCCCGTGCCCTGTCTCCAGCCAACCCCTGCTGCACCCCCCCTGCCTGAAGCCAGCCATTCCTGCACTCCTCTGTCTTCAGCACTGCCAATCTATGCCACACCCCCCTATGGCCCTGCTTGAAGCCAGCCAGCCCACCCCACCCCACCCCACACACCCCTGTCTCCAGCCATTGCTGCACCCCTTGCCCTGCCTGCAGCCAGCCCCATGTCCACTGGTGCCCTGCAATTCCCTGGGCAGTAACCCTGCACACCTGCTTCAATGATGGGAGAAGAGAGCAGCTGGTACCCATGTGCACACCCTAGGATGACCAGACATCAAGTGTGAAAAATCAGGATGGGGTGGAGGTTAATAGGATCCTGTATAAGAAAAAGACCCCAAGATTGGGACTGTCTCTATAAAATCGGGACATCTGGTCACCCTAGCACACTCCCAGGGAGTGGCGGGGACCCACACATGTGAAGCGGAGTTCATTTCTAGTTCAGTCCCATCTTTTTAAAAAAGAACTGTAGGTAGTGTTAACATACAGCCATATTTTCCCAGACATGTCAGACTTTTTGGTTCTTAAATTGCTGTCAGGGAGGAATTTTTAAATCTGGAAATATAGTAACCCTATTGGTACCAGAAATACATATTCTGGCACATCCCTTAAATCAGAACTTTTTATAGGGAACCGGTTGCTAAGAAAGGAAAGGCTTTTTTTTCCCACCTTTTTTTCCTTTTTTTTAAAGTCATCCCTGCTGGGGCCCCGTCGAAAATGTTTGAATTGGGTGGGCCCCAAACTTCCTAAAGCCGGCCCTAACTAGTCTGTTCAGTGTTATAGCTTTTAATATGCTACTGCAAACACTGTAATAGAGCATTAATGTCCCAATGTACTGTAGCTTGTTTTAACTTACTGTAATACTAGAAGTGGTGCATGTGACTATTGCCAGAACGAGGGCAAGGAGAGTGAGGCACTTGCCTCGGGCACGGAAAGTGAGGGGCTCAGAAAGTCTCTCCTTCAGCGGCAATTCGGCAGCAAGTCCTTCTCTCTGAGAGGGACTGTGGTACTCGTTGCCGAAGTGCCGCTGGTCGTCTTCAATGGAGAGGGGCGGCGCATACGGCTCTTTTGCAGAAATTCTTTGGTGGATCCTTCCCTCCAATAGGGAAGAGCCAGACATGCTGCCTCTGTTCCTTGCCTTGTGTGCCAAAAATCCCTAGTTATGGCTCTGCATGTGAAGCTCTCTTAAAAGCTGACACTACAGTAGTGATATTCCCAAGCCAGCATGCATAGGGCTGGGAGTGGGGAAGGGGAGTGCATTTAGGTATACCCCCAAACCTTACCTCCCTTTTCACATATTCACACTCAAAAAAGTGAAAGTGCGCGCCTCATTCATCCAATAGGTCAATTTGGCACATTAGCCAGGAGGAAGCAAATCGTGAGCGTTTTCGACCACAAACCCCATCCCTCCAGATTTGCAACCATCCCTGGACCAGTGACAGGGACATAGGCAGCCAAGTCATTGGAAATAATCAAGGAGGAAGCCAGTGGAGAAAATGAATGGGGCCACTCTGGTTACCACCTTGGGGTCAGGGGAGTGCGCTGTACCCACAAACGTTACCTCCCTATTCACGTATTCACACTCAAAAAAGTGGAAGTGCGCGCCTCACTCATCCAATAGGTCAATTTGGCACATTAGCCAGGAGGAAGCAAATCGTGAGCGTTTTCGACCGCAAACACCTTCCCTCCAGATTTGCAACCATCCCTGGACCAGTGACAGGTGCATAGGGAGCCAAGTCAATGGAAATAATCATGGAGGAAGCCAGTGGAAAAAATGAATGGGACCACTCTGGTTATCACCTTGGGGTCTGGGGCGTGCTCTGTACCCACAAACCTTACCTCCCCTTTTCACGTATTCACACACAAAACAGTAAAAGAGCGCACCTCAATCATCCAATAGGTCAATTTGGCACATTAGCCAGGAGGAAGCAAATCGTGAGCATTTTCGACCACAAACCCCATCTCTCCAGATTTGCAACCATCCCTGGACCAGTGACAGGGGCACAACCATCCCCGGACCAGTGACAGGGACATAGGCAGCCAAGTCATTGGAAATAATCAAGGAGGAAGCCAGTGGAAAAAATGAATGGGACCACTCTGGTTATTACCTTGGGGTCAGGGGAGTGCTCTGTACCCACATACCTTACCTCCCTATTCACGTATTCACACATAAAAAAGTGAAAGAGCATGCCTCAAGCATCCAAAAGATCAGGGTTCAGCAACCTTTCAGAAGAGCTGTGCCGAGTCTTCATTTAGTCTCTCTTATTCAAGGTTTCACATGCCAGTAATACATTTTAATATTTTTAGAAGGTCTCTTTTTATGGCTATAATATATAACTAAACTATTGTTGTATATAAAGTATATAAGTTTTTTAACATGCTTAAAACGCTTCATTTAAAATAAAATTAAAATGCAGAAACCCCCAGAACCCTGCAATAGGTCAATTTGGCACATTAGCCAGGAGGAAGCAGAATGTGAGTGTTTTTGACCACAAACCCCATCCCTCCTGATTTGCAACCCCATGGATCAGGCGGCCGCAAGTCCTGAGCAGGTTACGTTGTGCGGCAGAAACTGCAACTGGTTGCAAAACGGGAGGGTTTCGAAATGTGTCGGTACACCTGGCTGGGAGCAGCCCCCCCGCCCCCGCCCGGGGACTCACCAGGCAGCAGCAGCGGGAGCCCCAGGGCCAGAGGTCCGAGGAGCAGCAGCAGCAACCGGGTCAGGAGGCAGCTCACTGGCTCCCGCAGCGCAGCACAGCGCCCCCCGGCGGCCGGGAGGAGGAATTACACCCTTCTCAGCCAGAGCCCTTCAAACCTTCCCTCGCAGGGAAGCCAGTTAACAACCGGTTCTAAAACTGCTTCTAAATTTAACAACTGGTTCGCGCGAACCGGCTCCAGCTCACCCCTGTATAAGGCTGATGCATCATCTCCATCTTGTCTTCAATCCTGCTTCTTACCTCTGGAGGGACTTTGCTACAACCTGAAGCTCTGCACAAAGGACTGAATGACCCATCCCAGCGGGGGATGTTCCAGAGACTTGATTTGAACCTGCAGTTTATGCCATCGCTGCTGCAAGCCTGAACTAAGAACTTTGCCATTGCTGTATGTAATTGATTCCATTTAACCAATTCTACCTCTCATCTCTACCTTTTTCCCTTTACGAATAAACCTTTAGATTTTAGATTCTAAAGGATTGGCAACAGCGTGATTTGTGGGTAAGATCTGATGTGTATATAGACCTGGGTCTGGGGCTTGGTCCTTTGGGATCGAGAGAACCTTTTTCTTTATTGGGGTGTTGGTTTTCATAACCATTCATCCCCAGGATGAGTGCACGGGTGATGATACTGGGAGACTGGAGTGTCTAAGGAAATTGCTCGTGTGACTTGTGGTTAGCCAGTGGGGTGAGACCGAAGTCCTCTTTGTGTGGCTGGTTTGGTTTGCCTTAGAGGTGGAAAAACCCCAGCCTAGGGCTGTGACTGCCCTGTTTGAGCAATTGGTCCTGATTTGGCACTCTCAGTTGGGTCCCGCCAGAACCGCCTCGTCACACATCCATGTGCAGAATGAATTTTGTAACGTGCACCAATATACAGGTGATGTGTCACACCTCACCTCCGTATTGGTGCGCACAACACAATTCATTCCACACATGGACAACAAATTAGAGGAAACACTGCTCCTGACTTTCAAGCTACCTGTCACATCTTGAATTTCATACATTGACTGATCAGAATAAAGTGCTCTCAAGTGAGCTACAGACCAACAGTGGTTCATAGTAATTATTCAACAAGTATTTTAGAAAACTTAGAACATTAGAGGAAATCATGAACTGCCAAGAGACAATTAATGGAGAGAAGCAGCAAGATTAATCCCGTACATTGGATTGGTTGTGACTTCTTTGCCTGATCTGAAAAAAAACCAAAAGGACCTGAGTCTCCTCGCTGTCGATAGCCCCCTGCTCGGCCAATCAGCACTGAGACTCTGAGGGGGCGGGAGGCTGAGGGGTCTCACCAGATGTGCCAAAGAATGGCCCAGGTCACCATCAGAGGAGATCACTTTCAGATCCAGCCCCACCTCTTGGTGAGGACCTCCCGCAATGAGAGCAACCTCCCTCCCCCGCCCACACTCCACACACCCCTCCTTGGTAGAGGGAGGGAACCAGGGGAAAGGGGGAAAAGAAGCAAGAGAAGAGGCGAAAGGAGGGAGGAAAGAGGAAAAGGGAAACCAAAAAGGACAAACCCCAATGTCCCCAGGGATTCCAACCATCAAATCCTAGGTAGGAAATCAAATTCTGCCACCTGAAGCCAGTGTTTCCTGGGCCTAGAATGCTGCCTGCGCCAGGTGGATCAGACTGAACAGGTTCCAAACCTCTCTCAGCCTCTTACCTTGTCAAAGGGAAGTTTGTTTTCGGCACAGTCAGTGGCAGGAAAGGAGAAAACTCCACAGAGGTTCCTCCTCATGCTCACAGCTGTGAATCCTAATTCTCTCTCAGCCCTCCAGGAGAGACCTCGCAAAGGAGACTTGCGGCAGCAAAGCCGGGGGTCTCAGAGACTGGCCTGGCCCTGCACCTCGGTTCTGCCCGGCTGATGTCAGGGTCTCTCTCTCTGTGAGGTCACCCCCTTCCCACCACCTTTGCCCAATAGGCCGAGTTCCTGCAAAAGGCCTTTGTGATGTCACTGCCACACCCACCCCTCCCCTCAAAGCTGATGTCCTGCCCCTGGCCAGCCTCGTTGGGTGTTTGAGTTCTTTCCCCTGGATCACCGCACTCAATGACTGTTCAGTCTGTGGATGGAGCCGCTACACAATAAAACATCAGTTTTTCATAAATTAGTAGCCTTAAGGCCAGAAGGGACCATTAGAGCATCTAATCTGACTCCCTGCATATCCCAGCCCATCTGTGTATCACAATAGCTTCTTTTTGACTAAAGCACCTTCCCAAAGGCTTCTAGTCTTCCTTGGAAGACATCAAGAGATGCAGAATCCATCACTTCTCTTGGCAGCTTGTTCCAGTGATGAATCACCCTCCCTCTTACAAATCTCTGCCTTGTTCCACATCAGACACACCATCAGGGGCTCGTACACCTGCACATCTACCAACGTGATATATGCCATCATGTGCCAGCAATGCCCCTCTGCCATGTACATTGGCCAAACCGGACAGTCTCTACGCAAAAGAATAAATGGACACAAATCTGACATCAGGAATCATAACATTCAAAAACCAGTGGGACAACACTTCAACCTTTCTAACCATTCAGTGACAGACTTGAAGGTGGCAATTTTGCAACAAAAAAACTTCAAAAACAGACTCCAAAGAGAGACTGCTGAACTTGAATTAATATGCAAACTAGATACTATTAACTGTGGTCTAAACAAAGACTGGGAATGGTTGGGTCATTACACCAATTGAATCTATTTCCCTATGTTAAGTTCTCCTCACACCTTCTATGGGCCATCTTAATTATCACTTCAAAAAGTTTTTTTTCCTCCTGCTAACGATAGCTCATCTCAATTGATTAGACTCTGCCTGTTGGTATGCATACTTCCACCTTTTCATGTTCTCTGTATGTATAAATATCTCCTGTCTGTGTGTTCCATTCTATGCATCCGAAGAAGTGAGCTTTAGCTCACGAAAGCTCATGCTAAAATAAATTTGTTAGTCTTGTGAAAGTAGAATAAATTATATTGTAAAAATAAGAATGGATTAAAGAAATGTTGTATGTACCTTTAAGCAGAAATAAGAAATGTTGAAATACAGGTGCCAGGAAAAGAAACATTAGGCATAAACAATGGTGCTAATGGCAAAACATTAACAGAAGATGGGTAGTAGTTAGTAAGGGAATAAAATATGCATGCCTAACCCAGGTAAACTTATCTGATTCTGCTCCCTTTGTTATCTTGTTAAGTTCTCATCCTTTTATCTGTATAAATAAGATAGTTTGTGTCTTGCATGGGGCTCACATTATCTGGGTGTTATTAGCAGAAGCGCTGTGCTAATAAAACAGAGTGGTCTGACAAACTGTGAGTCCTGAGTCTAACTTTGACAATTTGGAGGTTCCACCGAGATGGCAACCGTCTTCACTGGGGCTGTGTGATTCCTGACTGTTTTTGTAGGACGACCGTGGAAGCCGGCACCTGGGCATTTGGCCCGAGCGGTCCTCCACCAGAACGGAAAGGTGCACGACCACAGTGAAGTCTACGCCATTGAACCTGTTGGTTCCCACTCTGTTCTGGTAGGGATCCCGGGATCTGACATCAGGAATCTGGTCAGGTAATTACTTCTGTGTTTTGTCCGGACTGAGGACTGTTCTGTCTCTGTGTCTATCCGTCTTCCTGTGGAGTGTTTGAGTCTGGGTGCCATCTCCGTCCGGGGATCGGCCAACCAAGGGGTTCCTGTCCCTGTGGTCTGAGTGAGTGGAATCTGCACAATTGCAGCCGCACCACACTTTGGGTAAATCCCTGGGTGTGAAAGCAAGGGCAATTGAGGCAGTAGCCTGTGGGCTCCTTTTGTGTGTTGCACTGGGCATTGCTCTGACAAACCCGAATTTCCTTCTTGTGCGATTGGTGTGTGAAGTCCTCCTGTACGGGTAACCAGACGTCTAAGTAGGGACAGTTCCCTAAACGAACGCCGGCTCATTTTATGTATTTAGGATGGGTCCAGACTCCTGTAAGAAGGGTCCGGACTCCTGTAAATTTCTGGAAAAATGGTCTAGGCTAACTCAGGGGGATCCCAAAACTCAGTGGCCACTGTTAAAATCTTGGAACAAAGACCGAGTGGACATCTTAAAGGACAAACTCGGCCAACCTAAAACTAAATTGGCTAAAGAAGAGGTTAATTGTTTCATTCAGTGGTGGGAAGAGGCAAATCGTAGCTGGACAAAATCAAAAACTCGCCTCTCTCAAATATTCAAATAATAAGTTGAAAGCTTTATTAAAAGCCTCCTCTCCCACCACCAGACCGAGCGCTCCCCTTTACCCCGTTCTCAAAAAACCCACCCCGGATCAATCCAACCCCCTTAATACTCCCATCTCATTGTAAAAAGGACAAAAAGCAGGATCGGGCCCAGAAAAGCAGGCAAGCAACAGATAAAAAAAACAACAACTGAAAAACAGGTTGGAAGCCCTAAGGGCATAGTGTAAGGAGTAAGAAAAGCAGTAAGTGCAGGCATGAACCCCTGGAACAATACTTAAAATGGTGAAATCTGAGGTGATAAAGGTGTTATTTTGGGAGATAAACGAGTGATTTAAGGAAAGAGAGTGAAAAGTTAACTCTACAAAGGCTGGAGAGAATTAAGCAGTTAAACTTTGTGAAAATGTTAAAAAGGACCATGTTAAAGAGAGAGAATTCTTGGTTTCTTTGCAGCCATTCTGAAGGGAAAATGGGCCCTTTTCCAAAAGAATGCCTGTAAATAATCCAAATATATATAGAGCTATGTAAAAACAAAGCAGTGCAAAGGAATGTTAAGGAAAAGAAAATGTGTATGTATCTAGTTTTCTGTGAAAATATGTAAAGTTCTAAGAATCTAAACCAGCACATCTGGTTTGTAAAACTCCTGTTTTGTAGGTGTAAGATAAATTAGTTTTGTTTTTGTTTTTAATGCCACTAAAAATTCATTTGACTCTTAATTCAAAGTTGCAAAACTGACAGACCTTTTTGCAAGACACAGGTAATTAGTGTTGTTTGGCTTTGGGATTTAGCATTTAACCCTTAAGGGGTAACTTGATTCTTTATAAAATTTAAAATGTTTTTTAAATAAAAACCAAGTCATGGCTGCAATAGGGCAGTCAAAATCAGGAGAATAGGGAGAGATTCTGGAGTCTTTTTGTTTGGTTGGTTGTTGTTTTTTTTTGGTAACAATAGCAGATAAGAGCTGTAGTGAAAGAATTAAAAAAAATATATTTTAACAGTGCCCCTCTGAAGCAACAGCAGAGGTGAGGTGCACAAAACAAAAAGAAGCAATGTTAAAAACACTGAGCCTTAAAATGGCTCTGTGTAATCAGACTGTCACTTTTGATAAGGGTACATGAAAACTCTGTAAGAAAAAAGAAACAGTTACATCGTATGTAAAAATTGATATGGCTAATGTTTAAAAAAAAAAAGTTGTAATATAGAAGGAATGTGCTTTTTCCCTAGGACATGTGCAGTGTATATTGTAAAAAGGGGTAAAAGAAATACAAATGAAATATGCTACTGAATTAAAATCCTATTAGGGCTCCAAAAAGAGCCGCAATAGACTGTTTTCTTTTTCAGATCTCTGTGTGTTTTGTAAGCAGGAGTTGAAAGTGGAAAGAAATTAAAACTCTGGTGGAAGTTAATTGTGTCCCTTTTAAGACAAAGTCTCTGAGCTCTGCTAATGGCTTTGAATCCACAAGCCAAGCCTGTGTTAATGCAAATTACCTAACTGATAAAGGAAGGTAAAAACTGCCAGCACAAAAGAAATTGCCTAAATAAAAGACATGGTATAACAAGATCCCTTTAAGAGATTTGATGCTAAATGTTATTGTTAATATTAAACATTGAAATAAATTTAATGTTAGTAAGTACCCCTGTAACAACGTATAGTGTGTATGATTTTTGGAAAAAAACCTTGAAGGTAATATGGTAATAATGCTTCTCAGCTATTACCTGTGAATAAACTTAAAGCTTAACACAGCAGGAAAAACATTACAAACTTGGTCTGCTATATAAGAAGAAAAACTTTAGTTATTAAATTCATGAGGTGGTATACCTCAACAGTGGAATAATTTCCCCATAACTCTTAAAAAGTAGAACCCATTAAAACCTGGCCTGCCTATAGAACAAAAAAACCACAGGAAAATATGGGGGTAATTCCTCTGTTTTGCCTGCAATCAGCAAGGGTATTTGTAAAAGAAAGGAATATTTTAAGCAACAATCAATGCCACCCTGAAAGGGGTAGAAAAATGTTATTTTTGTCTTTCAGAAAATCAGAAAAAGCTAATACCAGCTACAGAACAACCTATTACAAAAACAAATAAGTTAAAAAAAAAAAAAAAACATACTGCAATAGCTATGAAATGTACTAAAATGCAGATAATTAGAACATAAGATGTTTTGGGTAATATCAGAAAATATTAAGGTTTTGATGCATCTGTTAAATCAAAGGAAAAGATTATTGTTTAATACCTATCAATATAACTGGATGCAGTATGTCTCCAGTACGGTAAGACAAAATTTGTTAAGTGAAGAAATTGTTGTTAAAATTGCACACCAACAGGCTCTGGAAGCAAAAAAAAATGAAAAGTTAGCCCACTCCACAGATTGCACCTGGGATCCTTCTGGCTACCTCAAACCTCAAGCCAGTGGTCTGGGGAGGAAGGGAAACTATTGGACACTAGAGGTTGTACCAAGTGAACTCCTCAAAAGTGGGTATGCTTATCCATGCCTGTTGCTCCAGCTCCAAAGCTCTATAGTAAAGACACCTCACTAGGATCCTGTATGTGGGATAAAATTAATAATTAGGCCAAAGTATTGTATAACGGGCAATGTGTGTGTTAATTCTTGGAAAGAAGTGTTTTAAAAGAATAAAAGTGTTAGCAACCCACCAGTAGACAAATGTACATGTAATGTAAGTACTGTGTTTACCAATAATCACATTTACTATTTGCCACAACCAAAAAGTCTCAGCTTACTGTAAGCACTGATTTAGCTGAGTTCTCTATCAGTCTTGGCATTAAATGGCAAACAGTTACCCATTATCTGTTTACAAAGGTAACAAAACAATGTGGGAAACAGAACCATTCATATTATCTGGATGGTCTCCCACAACTACTGGCATACTAATGTTACTACCCCTAATTGTTTTTGGTTTTAAATTGTATGTGTTTAATTAAAATGTTTAAAATATGCTGGTAAATAAAACAAATGTATGCACAGCTAAAGCCACAGGCCCAAATCACCTCCCAGTATTTTACTACATAAGAAGTGACACTGGCGATTGATAATCTTAGTGTCAAAAGGGGGATATGTAGGAGCTGGACTTTATAATGTATAATTTGATTTCATCCTACCAGCCACCCTTTTTGAATAGCAGAAAGAAATGACCCTCTGGGACTATAAGATTCTGTTTTCCCATATGCATTACAAATTGGGCCCTCTCTAACTCTTTGTTTTAAGATTTAGGTAGTAAGAGACAGGATTCTCTATTGTGTCTATGTTACGTAAATTAGAGAAACATTGAAGGCCTGGGTCTCAATGTAAATTGTCTTGGTTAATTGTAAAACTTAGCAAGGTTTAATTTGCAATGCCTTTTTGCTCAATATAAAATACTACTGTTTGTATTCTCAATCTGTTTGTGTGAATGAGGAATGAATGCATCAGGAAAAGATAAGGTGTGAAGGCCATTGTTATAGCCAGAGTCAAGAAAAGAAGCAAAAAGACTTAAAGAGTATCAAAGAATCATCAGGCACTGCTTACTACCCAAACTGCTGTTAAACTGTCTGGCATCCGCAGCATGAATACATGCTTTGCCGTGTAAGAATGCACCACCCCAGCGAACCAATCATCACCTCAGGACCACGCAGAGTCAATTTTGACTCCAGAAGATGACGTAGAGGAACAGCCTGCAATACCTTACAATCTACGTTCTCGTAAGGGTTGCCAGAAGCAGACGACTACCTAAAGCAAGGCCCAAGAAAAAGCAGTAGTGAGCCTAGTGCCTGCTGCCTGGTGGACATAAAACTGTGACTACAGTTCCCTCAGTTGAGGTTGTCAGAACCAGAAGGGCCCTGCCTCCAACATGTGGTGCCTGTTCCTCGGCTGTTGGTGTCTGAAGGTCGGGGGAGTCCACAATGACAATTCTTTTATCCAGCAGCAAGTGTGGATAGCTCAGACCCTTAATATTTCTAAATGCTGGGTCTGCAGCCACATCCCAGCCCACTGTCAAACTGATGTTCCTGTCCTGGCTATCCCACTCAATTCCCCAGACCTCACTGGAGGACCTCGTCCGTTTAATACAATATGGAACAGTAATGACACCTGGGAAGAGACTATTGGCAGTTCCTTTAACCCACTTGGGGGAGTAATACACCGGGCAAAAAGGCTCCTGAGGTTAAAAGAAGTAGTTAAAATAATGGCAAATAAAACTGGAGAAAGTTTTAAGAGCCCTGGCCAAAGAAACAGGGGCGGTCCGACAGGTGGCCCTCCAAAAACGTCAGGCATTGTACATAGTGCTGGCGGCCAAAGGAGGGACCTGTGCTCTCATTAAAAAAAAAAACAATGTTGTGTGTTTATACCTGACGATACCAATAAGGTAATAGATCACGCTAGCCACTTAGAACAAATCGCATATATTCCCCATAAAAAGCCAAGTTCTTTATGGAAGTGGCTAAGTATTCTGTGGTATAGGAAACTGGTTGTTTCAGGAAGCCCTAACTATCCTGTTTGAAATCCTAATAATTTTTGTATGTTTTCAGTTAGTCTCCTGTTGTACCCAAAATTGTGTAAGGCATGCTACTCAGGTAACTGCCCCAGAACAGAGTGCTAATACAATAATTTTAAATATTGCTAATGAACAAAGAAAAAAAACAACGGTTAATATGTAAAACCCAGTAAAATTTTGGTCATGGCGTAAGCTTGACCAAAAGGAGGGATTGTGAAAGTAGAATAAATTATATTGTAAAAATAAGAATGGATTAAAGAAATGTTGTATGTACCTTTAAGCAGAAATAAGAAATGTTGAAATACAGGTGCCAGGAAAAGAAACATTAGGCATAAACAATGGTGCTAATGGCAAAACATTAACAGAAGATGGGTAGTAGTTAGTAAGGGAATAAAATATGCATGCCTAACCCAGGTAAACTTATCTGATTCTGCTCCCTTTGTTATCTTGTTAAGTTCTCATCCTTTTATCTGTATAAATAAGATAGTTTGTGTCTTGCATGGGGCTCACATTATCTGGGTGTTATTAGCAGAAGCGCTGTGCTAATAAAACAGAGTGGTCTGACAAACTGTGAGTCCTGAGTCTAACTTTGACAGTCTTTAAGGTGCCACAAGTACTCCTGTTTTTTTTGCGGATACAGACTAACACGGCTGCTACTCTGAAACCTTTAAATACTTGGTGTTTTCTCTCGCGAAGGCACTTGCACACTGCAATCAGCTCTCCTCTAAACAGATTGAGCTTTTCAATGCCTCCTTATAAGACATCTTCTCCATCCCTCAAATATGGCTCTTTTCTGCACCCTCTCCAGTTTTTAAAACGTTATTTTTGAAATGTGGACACCAGAACGGGATGCAGTGTTCCAGTATCAGTCTCACTACAGCTGAATCACCTCCCTTTCCAGCCTCTGTTTATCTATCCATGGATGGTGTCACTGCCTCCCAGGACTTGTGCAGTCTCTCAGCCCCGTACAGTCCTTGGAAGGAACCCCCTTCAGTGTGACAGCCCTTCTTGGAGAGTCACTCTCTCTCGAGGGTAAAGGCCCCTCTGCCTCCGTGAAAGGCACTTCTCTGAGACCTGAGCATGCCTGTCTGCCATGGGCCCCTCAGGGAGTCCCCTCCCTCTGGACCCTGGGGCCTCTACTCCCAGAGGAAGAATGCAACCCCGATCTCTAGACTGCAGTGATGCTCAGCCAGTGTAAGAGAGGGGTTTATTGAGCATCTGAACATAGCACAGGAAACTCTCAGGGCCTCAGGCCTAACCTCCCTCTGCACAGTCCAGCTAGGTCTCTCCTGCATCCATGTGGGCTCTGGCTGTTTTCTCTCCCCAGTCCAGACGCCCCCTCTTTCCAGCCAAGCATCCGATCTCATCTTCCCACAAGCCTCTGTCCTTTGTCTTCTGTCCCAGAGAAACTGGCTGCCTGGGTCTGCTCTCTCTCTTTAGCGCGAGGGGAGGGGGAGAGCTGAGATTTCAGGCTGCTGTGTTATGGCGGGATTGCTGCTATTATTTGACAGAACCTGAGAATTCAATGGCACAAACAGGGGAATGGGGCAGAGATACAGCGTCAGGGACTGCGAACAGGGGCTGCTAACAGGGAGTTTCGCAAGGGAGTTCTCCAGGTGAAGGAGGAGCTAATACAGCATCTGTGGGGTAAGTGACTGTCTGTAGTGTGTGTTTGTTTGTGTTTGGGGGTTACTTGCTGTGTGCTGAGCTTGTGTTTGTCAGTCTGTTTGTTTGTTTGGTTGTTTGAGGGACCATGTGCTCTGGCTGGCAGTTGGAGGCAGGTTTGAAAGCTCGAAGCCTCTGGTAATTGGCTGAGCCTTAATCAGTGGGCGGGGCATTCACTCAGGCCAGGGCTTTATAAAGCCGCACACAAGCGACCAGGGAGCTTTGCGACCAGGGGCTGCTAACAGGGAGTTTCGCAAGGGAGTTTAGAAGGGGAGTGGGAAGGGAGCGGGAGTCCCTCACCGGCCGTAACCCCTTCCCTGTGGCCCCCCCTAAAATCCTAAAACCTATAAACCAAACTACATTCCAAAACTACTTTCCGTAAACCACCCTTTCACTAACTAGGAGACAATGCAGGCAGAAGCCCAGCAGCAGAGTGGGGGCTATCCAGTTTATTGCACTGACTGTCGCATGTATGATTACCTGCCCTGTGGGCGGGTGGCGTATGTGTGCAGTCGGTGCAAGGAGCTCCTGGCCCTCAGAGACCATGTACGGACTTTGGAGGCCAGGGTGGCGAAACTGGAGGAGCTGAGAGAGTCAGAGAGGTATGTTGATGAGGCTTTCCGGGACACTGTAGAATTGTCCCACCTCCGGTTAGACAGCTCCTGTGCTGTTGAGGAGGAAGAAGGGCCCAGGGAAGTAGAGCAGTCAATGGGAGCAGAGGGAAACCTTCCCGTAGTTGGGACCCTCCTTCCAGATGGTGCTGGGGTTGCCTCTCGCACAGAGGTTGCCTCTCCGGGGGAGGGAACTCCAGTTTCTAGGAAAAGGCAGGTGTTAGTAATGGGAGATTCGATTATTAGAAATGTAGATAGCTGGGTCTGTGATGACCGGGAGAACCGTATGGTGACTTGCCTGCCTGGTGCGAAGGTTGCGGATCTCTCGAGGCATCTAGATAGACTTATGTGTAGTGCTGGGGAGGAGCCGGTGGTCGTGGTACATGTAGGTACCAATGACATAGGGAAGGGTAGGAGAGATGTCCTGGAAGCCAAATTTAGGCTGCTAGGGAAGAGACTGAAATCCAGGACCTCTATGGTGGCATTTTCAGAAATGCTCCCAGTTCCACGCGCAGGGCCAGGTAGGCAGGCAGAGCTTCAGAGTCTCAATGCGTGGATGAGACGATGGTGTAGAGAGGAGGGGTTCACGTTCATTAGGAACTGGGGAAACTTCTGGGATGGGAGGAGCCTATACAGGAGAGATGGGCTCCACCTAAACCAAAGTGGAACCAGACTGCTGGCACTAAACATTAAAAAGGTTGTAGAGCAGTTTTTAAACTAGGAGATGGGGGAAAGCCGACTGCTGCAGAGGAGCGTGTGGATCGGACACAGACTTCTCTTAGGGGAGAGTCTGATGATAGAGAATCTCCAGGTTATAGTCAGGAGCAGAGGAATGAGAAGTATAATGTAAGGGCCGGATCAGATGATAAACAGTCACATAAAAAAGAATCTGGCACATCAGAAAAAGGCAGGCTAATAAACAGGGACAAGTTTTTAAAGTGCTTGTACACAAATGCCAGAAGTCTAAATAATAAGATGGGTGAACTAGAGTGCCTTGTGATAAAGGAGGATATAGATATAATAGGCATCACAGAAACCTGGTGGACTGAGAGCAATCAATGGGACACAATCATTCCGGGGTACAAAATATATCGGAAGGACAGAACAGGCCGTGCAGGGGGAGGAGTGGCACTATATGTTAAAGAAAGTGTAGATTCAAATGAAGTAAAAATCTTAAGCGAATCCACAGGTTCCATAGAGTCTCTATGGATAGAAATTTCATGCTCTAGTAAAAATATAACAGTAGGGATCTATTATCGACCACCTGACCAGGACAGTAATAGTGATGATGAAATGCTAAGGGAAATTAGAGAGGCTATCAAAATTAAGAACCCAATAATAGTGGGGGATTTCAATTATCCCCATATTGACTGGGAACATTTCACTTCAGGACGAAATGCAGAGATAAAATTTCTCGATACTTTAAATGACTGCTTCATGGAGCAGCTGGTACGGGAACCCACAAGGGGAGAGGCGACTCTAGATTTAATCCTGAGTGGAGCGCAGGAGCTGGTCCAAGAGGTAACTATAGCAGGACCGCTTGGAAATAGTGACCATAATACAATAGCATTCAACATCCCTGTGGTGGGAAGAACATCTCAACTGCCCAACACTGTGGCCTTTAATTTCAAAAGGGGGAACTATACAAAAATGAGGGGGTTAGTTAGACAAAAGTTAAAAGGTACAGTGACTAATGTGAAATCCCTGCAAGTTGCGTGGGCCCCTTTTAAAGACACCATAATAGAGGCCCAACTTCAATGTATACCCCAAATTAAGAAAAACAGTAAAAGAACTAAAAAAGAGCCACTGTGGCTTAACAACCATGTAAAAGAAGCAGTGAGAGATAAAAAGACTTCCTTTAAAAAGTGGAAGTCAAATCCTAGTGAGGCAAATAGAAAGGAGCACAAACACTGCCAACTTAAGTGCAAGAGTGTAATAAGAAAAGCCAAAGAGGAGTTTGAAGAACGGCTAGCCAAAAACTCCAAAGGTAATAACAAAATGTTTTTTAAGTACATCAGAAGCAGGAAGCCTGCTAAACAACCAGTGGGGCCCCTTGATGATCAAAATTCAAAAGGAGCGCTTAAAGATGATAAAGTCATTGCGGAGAAACTAAATGGATTCTTTGCTTCAGTCTTCACGGCTGAGGATGTTAGGGAGATTCCCAAACCTGAGCTGGCTTTTGTAGGTGACAAATCTGAGGAACTGTCACAGATTGAAGTGTCACTAGAGGAGGTTTTGGAATTAATTGATAAACTCAACAGTAACAAGTCACCGGGACCAGATGGCATTCACCCAAGAGTTCTGAAAGAACTCAAATGTGAAGTTGCGGAACTATTAACTAAGGTTTGTAACCTGTCCTTTAAATCGGCTTCGGTACCCAATGACTGGAAGTTAGCTAATGTAACGCCAATATTTAAAAAGGGCTCTAGGGGTGATCCCGGCAATTACAGACTGGTAAGTCTAACGTCGGTACCGGGCAAATTAGTTGAAACAATAGTAAAGAATAAAATTGTCAGACACATAGAAAAACATAAACTCTTGAGCAATAGTCAACATGGTTTCTGTAAAGGGAAATCGTGTCTTACTAATCTATTAGAGTTCTTTGAAGGGGTCAACAAACATGTGGACAAGGGGGATCCGGTGGACATAGTGTACTTGGATTTCCAGAAAGCCTTTGACAAGGTCCCTCACCAAAGGCTCTTACGTAAATTAAGCTGTCATGAGATAAAAGGAAAGGTCCTTTCATGGATTGAGAACTGGTTAAAGGACAGGGAACAAAGGGTAGGAATTAATGGTAAATTCTCAAAATGGAGAGGGGTAACTAGTGGTGTTCCCCAAGGGTCAGTCCTAGGACCAATCCTATTCAATTTATTCATAAATGATCTGGAGAAAGGGGTAAACAGTGAGGTGGCAAAGTTTGCAGATGATACTAAACTACTCAAGATAGTTAAGACCAAAGCAGATTGTGAAGAACTTCAAAAAGATCTCACAAAACTAAGTGATTGGGCAACAAAATGGCAAATGAAATTTAATGTGGATAAATGTAAAGTAATGCACATTGGAAAAAATAACCCCAACTATACATACAACATGATGGGGGCTAATTTAGCTACAACGAGTCAGGAAAAAGATCTTGGAGTTATCATGGATAGTTCTCTGAAGATGTCCACGCAGTGTGCAGAGGCGGTCAAAAAAGCAAACAGGATGTTAGGAATCATTAAAAAGGGGATAGAGAATAAGACTGAGAATATATTATTGCCCTTATATAAATCCATGGTACGCCCACATCTCGAATACTGTGTACAGATGTGGTCTCCTCACCTCAAAAAAGATATTCTAGCACTAGAAAAGGTTCAGAAAAGAGCAACTAAAATGATTAGGGGTTTAGAGAGGGTCCCATATGAGGAAAGATTAAAGAGGCTAGGACTCTTCAGTTTGGAAAAAAGAAGACTAAGGGGGGACATGATAGAGGTATATAAAATCATGAGTGATGTTGAGAAAGTGGATAAGGAAAAGTTATTTACTTATTCCCATAATACAAGAACTAGGGGTCACCAAATGAAATTAATAGGCAGCAGGTTTAAAACAAATAAAAGGAAGTTCTTCTTCACGCAGCGCACAGTCAACTTGTGGAACTCCTTACCTGAGGAGGTTGTGAAGGCTAGGACTATAACAATGTTTAAAAGGGGACTGGATAAATTCATGGTGGCTAAGTCCATAAATGGCTATTAGCCAGGATGGGTAAGAATGGTGTCCCTAGCCTCTGTTCGTCAGAGGATGGAGATGGATGGCAGGAGAGAGATCACTTGATCATTGCCTGTTAGGTTCACTCCCTCAGGGGCACCTGGCATTGGCCACTGTCGGTAGACAGATACTGGGCTAGATGGACCTTTGGTCTGACCCGGTACGGCCTTTCTTATGTTCTTATGTTCTTATGGAGTGAACTGGAGAAAATACAGGAAGGATTTCTAGCAAGGGCGCCTTGTAACTAACCAGAATGAAGAATATTCTCTGCCCCCCTCGTCTAACTCTGGGCCTGACGCTCTCCCATGCTGAGGCCCCTTGCCCTGTGTCTGGCCGTGTCTGGGGGCTTCATGCCCCGGTAGAGCCCCGAAGGTAAAGGTGTGATGTAGCCTCAGCCCCAAGAACACTCAGGCCCATGTCACTTTCATCCTGGGTTTCAGATGAGTGACCCCTAGAAGTTGGGGGGCCACCGGTGCCCAGACCATGGCCCGGCCACAGAGGCCCCGCCCCTGCTCAACCTCTTCCCCCGAGGCCCCGCCCACCCACTGTTCACTGCCCTCCGCCCCCTCCCCCATGACCCCCTACCTGCCCCTCACTCTTCCCCCAAGACGCCACTCACCTGCTGCTTGCTCCTCCCCTAAGGGGGGCTGCCAGGGGGCCATGGGGCCAAGCACCCATCACTTTTTCCTACCTTAGATGAGCAGGGGGTGGGGGGTCCTTGGGGAAGGAGGCGGAGCAGGGGCAGGAAGAGGCAGAAAGAGGGAGGGGTGTGACGGTGCTGCCCGTGGGAGCCAGCTGAGGTCACTCAATCAGGGTGAACTGCAAACCAAACGGGGCAGTCAAACCCCAAACGCTGGTGGTTATTTCAATACTTAGATTTACCAACCAGCACAAAACAGCTTCTACAGTACCTTACTGGTCACTTAGAAGTCCAAACCACGCAGTTCCCTTAAAGTGCCCAGCCTCAGGCCTCCGTCCAGACACACCTGTCAGATATGATGATGATTCCTGAGAATCTTACTTCATCATATAAAAGAAAAGATTCTTCCAATCCCAAAGGATCAGCCACATACCCAGGTTCAATTATAACTTAGATCTTACCCAAAATACACGCCACAGCCAATTCTTATTAACTAAGCTAAAATTTATTAAAAAAGAAAAGAGAGAGAGGGTTGGTTAAAAGATTAATCTACAGACAGACTTGAATTCAATTCTTGAGGTTTAGATACACAGCAGAGATGAGCTTATAGTTGCCAAAAGTCCTTTTAGAAATAGTCCATAGGTTATAGTCCAATGTCCATATTCAGGGTGGCTCCAGTCAATGACTGGGGATCTCAATCCTTATGGCTTAAGGTTTCCCCCTCTTGAAACCCAAAGCAGATCTGAGATGAAGAAGGATCGTGCCCCAGACTTCTTATACATTTTCAGCAGCCTTTAGGCCTGAGAAAACAATAGGCTTAACTCCTTCTCCCAAACATCCTGGCAATTAGCACAGAGTAATTTATCCATTAACAGTTCAGATACAGATTAGCACAACCTTCAAAGAGACACATAGACAATAATACTATTTCACTCAAGTATCATCCTAAATGTTAATATTCCTTTTTTGATCTTTGAATTAAAACTATAGCAATAGACAAGACTTGTTTGCTGACATCACAAGACCTGAGCAAACATCTACCCTTCTACCTCTAACAATGCAGACTTGCATTTCAAAGCTGTAGTCATTTACAAATCTTCCTAACCAGTCCTCAAGGTTCACCCATGGGTCAGGTTAGTCTGTGAGTTACTTAACTCTTTCTGGCCCTGTCACCTTTCAATGAGATATTATATCACACTCATAACGTCACAAGGGGGCTCGGGGGAAAAGGCCCAGCGGGGGTGGGGCGCAGGCCTTGGGGGAAGAGGCGGAGGGGGGATGAGAGGAGGCAGAGCAGGGCATCGGGTTAAGAGGCAGAGCGGAAAGGGGTGCAGGTTGGGCCCCCACTTCTCTGGAGCTTCGCTTCCAGCACTCAAAAGATGACAATGGGCCCACGGAGGGGTGACTCGCCCCACATCCCCAGTGTTCCCCCCTGCATGGGCGGCCGTTTGGGGGAGGCTCAGCCACCCCTGGCCTCTTAGACGGGCTGTGGCTAAAACACTGGCCTTGCTGTGAGCAGGATTTGAACCTGCGCAGGGAAACCCTCTTGGATTTTGAGTCCAACACCTTAGCCACTCGGCCATCATAGCTATGTGCAAAGCAGGCCCCTAAGGCCAGAGAAACGCCCAGGCCTGATGTCATCTGAACTGCAGAATTCAAACAGCAAACTTGGCTCCCAAAGCACCAGGGGGAATTTGGGGCTCTCGTTCCTTCGCCGTGTGGTTAAGCACCAAACCAGCACCCTCCTGTGGGGTCTGTCATTGTTCCTCTCCACACTGTAACGATCGAGACAGGGAGAGGTCAGACAGTGAGGTAGAATCCAGCTCTGCCCCCAACCAGCTCCCGGCTCTATCCGCCAATGGACTGACTTTCTCGCTGGATTAAACTGTTTGTATTGGACTCTTTTCTCTCTGTATAAACAGGACTAAGCCACGACTGGACTGTCCAACAGGAGAATGGGCCATGGCTCCCTTCCCCTGGACCCTGGATTTCTCACCACTTCAGAGAAACTTGTTAGTGGAAAAATGAATCACATTCAAATGACTACAGATTATGAACCGTTTGCTGTTGCCTTGGAACATGGCCCCACCCAGCCTTTTCCCCTGAGTCAGGAATGATAATTTATTGGTTCACTCTGATTTGTTTCAGTTTTATGTTAGCATCTATTGCCACTAATTGGTCAGAGCCCGTCACTTCCGGAAGTCTGAAACGTTTCCCCCCTAGCTCCCTTCTCGGTACCTTTGATTTTCCTCAGTCTCCTTCAGAGCACTGGTTTTCTTGGCACCAATAACCAAGACTGATTTCCAGATCAGGAGATGTGTCCTCCAGCTGCTGGAACTTCCCTGTTTCACACCTAGAAAGAAACAGGTTTTTCCCCATTAATCATTATCATATTTTATTGTCGTATTTTACTCTGAATTTCTTGCCCGTGACAAATGCTGAATTGAGGGACTGGAGAATGAGTCTCTGTGTATCCAGCCACAGAATAGCTGCAGCCCCAGCAATGGCTGTGCAAGCTTCCCCGAGGTGTCCTGTCAATGTGCTTCACACCGATTTACCGAGACCAGCTCTGGGGACAGGATGAGTTCGGTCCCGTGGGCAATTCACTTCTCAGCCTCCATGCTTTGATGGCCAATAGATTCCAGTGTTCCTGCTGGTCATTGCTCTGTGGCCATCTGCCCACATGCCACTGGACTGAGATCAGCTCCCCTCACACCAGCTCTGTAGCAGGGTGCTGGTGCACAAGCACCTAATTAGCCCCTCCTCAGCCAGCCTCAATCAGGGGAAATAGATTGGGGCTGGGGAGAAGGCTGGTGCCTGACTTCAGGAACTGGCTGCACCTGTGGGCCTGCTCAGAGGAGAGCTATAAAGGCTGGCTGGCAGCCACCGCAGAGCGGGCGGGGGGGATTGGCCAGGGAAGGGGTAGTCTCCAGAGGGAAGGGAGAAACCCTGTAACGAGGCGACCAAAGCCTTGTACACTTTGTATATGGTGTTGCTGGTGGTGGGTACTAGTTGTAAATAAAGAAAACCACGGGTGCTGCAAAAGAGAAGCCTGAAGGTGCTTTATTGAAGGAGCCCAGAGCAGCGGGGAGGCAGGCCAGGAAAGGACCCGGTTACAAGCTCATTCCTCCCCGGTCTGTGAATGGTCACCACGTCATACAGATGTTTGTTCACTCCTGCCGGAGGCAGAAGAGAACCCAGTGCCCTGGAGGTGACAGGCCCGTACTGTGTCCCCAGTCAGGGCCATTGTCCCTGCCCTGAGGTTGTGGCTGTTCTGGGGAGCTTACGCTGGCACCGGTGCAGCGGCCCCGCCATTAGCTCTCAAGTGTAGCCGCTGAGACTTCCCACCCGCAGCGAGAGCCGTAGCCATATTGGCAGGAGAAGCTCTCCCAGCGACATAGCCCTGCCCACACCGGCGCTTGGGTCAGTGTAACTGTGTCACTCGGGGAGTGGCTCATTCACACCCCTGAGAGACATACGTTCTACCGACACAAGGGGGCGTAGACACAGCCTGAGCAGAGAAGCGATTTAGAAAACAGATTTAGTTTTGTAGGAAATGCAGAAACCTGGGTTTATAATAAACCAAAGGAGATTCCGACCCATGTGTCACCTTCACCACGTTGCAGTTGTGCCCTGGGACAGTTGTGTTGTCTCAGCCTGTGGCCAGACTAATGGCGTGTGCAGGGGGAGGAGCCACGCCCCGTCTATGGGGCTTCTGACATCCTAGAGGGGAGAAAGGAGAAAAGACGCTCAGTCCCCCATGCCACTCACACAGGGGGAGGGAACTTCTGTGGTCATTTAAACAGGCTCAAGGGCCCCGAAAGAGTGAAAGGTGTTAACGTGCCGCTGTCACCGTCCAACACTGAACGGGTGAAACAAGGCTGGCGGTTTGGTAGAGAGAGACTTCAGCCCGCTTAGTCCCATGGCAAACACACCTCTCACATCCCTGCTAGTGTGTTACTGAAACACAGAGAGAAAAAGAGACAGAGTTAAAGCAATGGAAATGTAAAGTAGTCAGTAAGGCTTGTCTTTAACAGCATCCCCTGTGCCCCTTCTCTTTAGCTGGGAGAGTTTTTAGAAGGAAAGTTCCTTATGTGACAGTCTCTTGGATGGTTTTGAAGAAGGTAACAGCTGTCCTGGGGAAATCAGAGAGATCAGCTGAGATGGGCTGGAGCTGTCATTGTTGTGGTGTCTCTTGTTAAAGTCCAATCCCATTTCCTAGGTGGCAAGATAAGGCAAACGCACAAACGGGGAAAGAAGAGAACAGCAAAGATAGAAGATGTAGCTTCTGGCTCTGGCTCTGCTGTTGACTTTATCTTGCGGCTTCACTGTCATTAGCAGTAGGCAGAGGAGCAAAAGCCATCTCTCACTGTGCCTTAGTGGGTCACAACTGAGAATACCAAATTCAGGCCAAAGTGCTGAGAAATGGGGCAGACATACCCCCAAAATGGTGATTTTGCTCCCATAAGATAAATCAAACCAGCAACAAAAGTTAACTTCTGTTTCACCACACTGGCTAACGAGAAGTCAGAAAAGCAGCCTCCTTAGTCATTCCAGGCTTTATATCGCCACCAAAACCATTGAAATTACTGATGAGTGGTTATTGGAACCCAATTTCATCAACAGAAAGGGTTCTTCTGATCTTAAAGGACCAGCCACATACCCAGGTCAATAATATACAACTCAGATCTGAGCCCAGTAATCATGCTGTTGCCAGCCCTTTAGTATCTAAAATATAAAGGTTTATTTCTGGAAAGGAAGGAAGGTGACAGTTAAAATTGGTTGAAGGAATCAAATACATACAAGAATTGCAAAGTTCTTGAATCACACTTGTAGCAGTGATGGAATAAACTGTTGGCTTTTTAAGTCTCTAGTTGCTTCTGAATCATTGGAAGGTCCTCAATCCTTTGGTTAGAACGCTCCCATTAGTATAAGGTCATCATCAAGAGGTCTGAGCAGGAAAGAGGCCAAATGGAGATGTGTCCAGGGCCTTTTATAGCTTGTGGATGGAAACCCCCATTGTTTCAAACAAAGCCCTCAGTGGAGAGAGTGGAAAATGACAGGTAACAAGATGGTGTTTAGAGTCACATGGGCAAGTCCCACGTCCATGGCTGATTTCACTTAGTCACAGCAGAAGCCATGACCTAGACTCCAGATGGAACGTTCCCAGGCAAGTCCATTGAGAGCAGATAGGGGTGTGACCTTATCTAATTGAACTATGACCATATAGACCATTATTGCAACCACTGTCATATACTTGCAACAAATCTTGTACAAAGATGGTGAAGTGAGGTGTCTATGAAAAGGTTGTCATTTGCTGGTTATGCTTATGCTGTGTGTATCATTCTTGTATTTGAAGTTATGAATATTGGCTCTGTACTTGTATTTCACTGTTTGCTTCTGAGTTGTATCAGTGAAGCATTTGGCCAGCTTATTGCGAAAGGATTAAGCTTTTCACTTCAGAGAAAAAAAATGCATGAAGACAGTTTTATAAACGAGTAGGTAAAGACACAAACCAAACCAACACCGACTGTGACACCCCCCACCCGCCCAAGAAATAGAAACACAAACACTAAATGCTGAGAACCTGCCCTGATGGGCTCAGCGTGCAGCTTCCCCCTGGGTTTATATCTGGTGCCTCCCTCCTCTCACTCCCCTCTGCACAACATCAGGTTCCTCCTCTCTCACCCTCTGAGGAGCAGCCCCAGCAGGGGAGGGGGGAGAGAGGCAGTTTCTGCAGCCCTCACAGCAGGTCCCAGCAGGGACCTCAAACACACCTCAAACACAGTCTTCTCTAAAAGAACATGACGGAAAGAGCAATTAACAGAAAATTATTTTTAATAACCAACTAGACAGTTAGGGGATGAAACTGGGAGGGGGGCTTGGGTGAGGCTGGAAGGAAAGGACTTATTAAAATTTTGGGAATGAGAGCCTTCTTGTACTTGAGCACTCTGCAGGGGTGGAGTGACAGTTTTCACGGCCCCTGGCGCCCCTCCTTCTTGGCACTTTGGGTGAGGGGGGTATGGGACTTTGTGGCGGGGGAGGGCGGTTGCAGATACACTGCTCTGTCCTCCTGCCTGCGGTCCTGCAGAACATCCACAAGGCGCCTGAGCGTGTCCATTTGCTCCCTCATTAGTCCAAGCAGCGTTTGAGTCGCCTGCTGGTCTTCCTGCCGCCACCTGTCCTCCCGTTTGCTGTGTGAGCGCTGGTACTGCGGCATGTTCTCCCTCCACTGGCTCTGCTGGGCCGCCTCGGCTCGGGAGCATCCCATAACTTCAGCGAACATCTTGTCCCGTGTCCTTTTCTTTCACCGCCTAATCTGCGCCAGCCTCTGTGAGGGGGATGCTGTGGCAGGCCGGGAGACAGTTGCAGCTGTGTGATGGGAAAAAGGAAGTGAATTCCTTACAAAGATACATTTTTGCTAACAATGAACATAGTCTAGTCTGTCTCTGTGAACAAGACCATGCACAGCACCTATCTCATGCGCACTCAGGACAAGTTCGAATTTTCAGCCTTCGCATTCATTGCCTGTGGTCTTGCACTGGAGATCAGACAAGTGGGGCAGGACAGCAGAATCCATGGAGCGGGCAGGCATGGTAAGCCATAGACTTTTGGCTGCTTAAAACTTACTGTATAGCAGTGCCTTCCTGCTGAAGGCAATCCGGAAAGCATAAACTCTGCCCCTGTTCCACCCCCTCGCGGCTGTCCCCGGGAAAGATCCCTGTATGCTGCCCCTCTGCAGCCTCCACCACGTGGCTGTAAACTGACGCTTATTGTTATGCAAAGGAACAGTGAAGCATTCCCAATACTAACATTACCCTAATTCACCTAATTCAATGCAGGAGTCGCCGAGCGAGATCACCCTGAGGAGGATCAGTGACAGAGATAGAGAGCGCATGCTGCGTGAAAGCCAGCACAAACCAGGGGCCTATTGCCATGCTCGTGGAGGCAATGCTCCCAGAGTACCTGATGATAGCCTGGCGCGGAAAAGTGTCCTACCACGGAGCACCCAATAAGGCAGCTCTCCCCAGGAACCTCATGCGGAGGCTTTTCAATTACCTGCAGGAGAGCTTCTCGGAGATCTCCCAAGAGGATTTCTGTTCTATCCCCATATATATTGACCTTCTTTTCAACTAGTAACTATTCCTGCTCCATTAAAAATAAATGTTTACATGTTTAAAGCACGTACCGAGTGATCCTTCCCCTGATTCAGGGTCCGTGTTAATGGGTCAGGAGAGTTGGTAGGGGATCTCAGTGAGGGTGATGAACAGATCCTGGCTGTCGGGGAAATCAGCGTTGTAAGCGCTGTCGACTGCCTCGTCGTCCTCATTTGCTTCCTCATCTTCCCTGTCCGCGAACATCTCCGAGGAACTGGCCGTCGACACTATCCCATCGTCAGAGTCCACGGTCAGTGGTGGGGTACTGGTGGCGGCCGCACCTAGAATTGAATGCAGTTCCTCGTAGAAGCGGCATGTCTGGGGCTGGGCTCCGGAGCGTCCGTTTGCCGCTTTGATCTTTTGGTAGCCTTGTCTCAGGTCCTTGATTTTCACGCGGCACTGCGTTGTATCCTGGCTGTATCCTCTGTCTGCCATGGCTTTGGAGACCTTCTCGTAGGTCTTTGCATTCCGTTTTTTGGAGCGCAGCTCCGAAAGCACAGACTCATCGCCCCACAAGCGATCAGATCCAAGACTTCCCGGTCAGTCCATGCTGGAGGCTTCATCACATGACATTATCTTTAATTAAAGATTAATCTTTAATTCCTGGAGACTCCAGGACAATCCTGGAGACTTGGCAACACTATTTCCTGAGACTAGATCTTTGGCTATTCATTATTTGTGGCATGTCATTGAGCATCCAGGTCACATGGTGTTGAGTCTGCACCCAGATGAGATAACTAAACATCAGAGTTGGGCAAATAACAGATTTTTTCATTTCACTGGTAATTTGTGGCGCAGACCTCTCACAAAGCAGGGTACGCCGCGCCGTGGAGATCATGGTGGCAATGGGTCAAGTTCATGGTGTGGAACGGCAATTCTGGGCCCGGGAAACAAGCACGGACTGGTGGGACCGCATAGTGCTGCAGGTCTGGGATGAATCACAGTGGCTGCGAAACTTCAGGATGCATAAGGGCACTTTCCTTGAACTGTGTGACTTGCTGGCCCCTGCCCTGAAGCGCCAGGACACCCGGATGCGAGCAGCCCTGAGTGTGCAGAAGCGAGTGGCCATAGCCCTCTGGAAACTTGCAACGCCAGACAGCTACCGGTCAGTAGCGAACCACTTTGGCGTGGGCAAATCTACCGTGGGGGTTGCTGTGATTGAAGTAGCCCACGCAATCGTTGAGCAACTTCTCTCAAAGGTAGTGACTCTCGGAAACGTCCAGGACATCATAGATGGCTTCGCCGCGATGGGATTCCCAAACTGCGGTGGGGCTATAGATGGGACTCACATCCCTATCCTGGCACCAGCCCACCAGGCCAGCGAGTACATTAACCGAAAGGGCTACTTTTCAATGGTGCTGCAAGCACTGGTAGACCATAGGGGACGTTTTACCAACATCTTCGTTGGGTGGGCGGGCAAGGTTCATGACGCGCGTGTGTTCAGGAACTCTGGTCTGTTTAAACGCCTGCAGGAAGGTAGTTTCTTCCCGGACCACAAAATAACTGTTGGGGATGTGGAGATGCCTACAGTGATCCTCGGGGACCCAGCCTACCCGCTAATGCCCTGGCTCATGAAGCCCTATACAGGCGCCCTGGACAGTGACAAGGAGCTCTTCAACTACCGGCTGAGCAAGTGCAGAATGGTGGTGGAGTGTGCTTTCGGACGTCTCAAGGGGAGATGGAGGAGCTTACTGACTCGCTCAGATCTCAGCGAAACCAATATCCCCATTGTTATTGCAGCTTGCTGTGTGCTCCACAATCTCTGTGAGAGCAAGGGGGAGATCTTTATGGCGGGATGGGAGGTTGAGGCAAATCGCCTGGCTGCTGATTACGCTCAGCCAGACAGCCGTGCGATTAGAAGAGCCCAGCGGGAAGCGCTGTGCATCCGGGAGGCTTTGAAAGCTAGGTTCCTCAGAGAGCAGGGTAACCTATGACTGTCCAGTCTCTTTACAGAGAAGCTGAACCTGCCCCTGTTTCAGTTACTATTGACTTTTTTCAGCGGTTACATACCCTGTTCACCAGGTTTCCCCCCTTCCAACAGACGTTTAAAAATAAAGTTATTGGAACATTTTTAATTAACAAAGTTTTCTTTACTAACGAATTCGCGTTAAAGGGTTCAAACAGGGACGCAGACTGTGGTGGGTACGGTGTGCAGTGATGTACAGACCGCTTCTACACTCGAGGAATGACAGGCTCCTGCTCCTACAGCGGTCTCTGGGGGGAGGACGGTTACAGGAGGGTGTGCAGGAAGGGGTGGGTTTGCAGGAAGGGGTGAGGGGTGTGTGGGAAGGGTGAGTAGGTGTAGGGGGATGATGGCTCTGGCTGGGGCTCAGGGCATCGGAGAGGTTCATGGCTAGGGTGGAAGGGCATTGTAAGGGCAGCCTGCCTTGCCATTTGTGGATGCCAGGCACTCGTACCCTGGGGCAGCATACACTTCCCAGAGTGACCCGGGTGCCTAGTGACTGCACTCTGTGTGTGACCTGCTGTTGATCCTGCCCCCATGTCTGTACCCTGGTAATGGTGGCTGTCGTATGCAATTAACAAACCCCTATCTCCCCTTCACACAAAGTCTTCTGCAAAGAAACATGACGGAAACAGTAATGAACAGCAAACTATTTTTAATACTCAACTACACAGTTGGGGGATGAAACTGGGATTTTGGATCGGGTGAGCCAGGAAGGGAAGCAATTCTCATACTTTAGGGAATGAGAGCTGTTTGGTACATGAGCGCTCTGCTGGGGTGGAGTGACAGTTTTCACAGCCCCTAGCGCCCCTCCTTCTTGTGATTTTGGGTGAGGGGGGGACAGGACTTTGTGGCGGGGGAAGGCGGTTGCAGATACAGTTCAGGGGGGCTCTCTGCTCCTGCCTGCAGTCCTGCAGAACAACCACAAGGCGCCGGAGCATGTCCGTTTGCTCCCTCATTAGTCCAAGCAGCGTTTGAGTCGCCTGCTGGTCTTCCTGCCGCCACCTGTCCTCCCGTTCGCTGTGTGAGCGCTGCTGCTGAGAGAGGGTCTCCCTCCACTGTCTCTGCTCGGCCGCCTCGGCTCTGGAGCAGGCCATCAGTTCAGCGAACATCTCGTCCCTAGTCTTTTTCTTTCGCCGCCTAATCTGCGCCAGCCTCTGTGAGGGGGATGCCGGGGCAGTTCGGGAAAGAGCCGCAGCTGTGTGATGGGAAAAAGGAAGTGGTTTCCTTGCAAAGATACATGTTTGCGAACACTGAACACAGTCTACTCAGTTTCTGTGAACAAGACCATACAGGGCACTGTAGCAGGGTGGACCCTGCTCCTGCTGGAAGGGGTTTAAAAAGTGGCCTGGCAGGGCTTGAGAGCAGTGGCTCTCAAGGCTGAGCTGATCAGGGAAGTGGCTGCAGCTGGGGGCCACGCCCCAAACAGAGCAACAGGGCCTTATAAGAAGGCTATGAGCCAGGAGCCAGACAGTCTCTCTCTGGCTATAGAGGGAGATGGGCCTAGCTGCTGGGAAATAGAGACCAGATACCTGAGTGAAGCAGGGCTGGGGACAGGCTAAGGAGCTGGGGACCTCCAGCCTAGAAAGCCCCAGGCTGCGGCCTAGCGGTGGGCCAAAGGTACTGGGGGTTGCAGAGGGCAACCTAGGGGTAGGCCGAGGCAGCAGGTCCAAACCCAACTTTGCCTGTGATGAGTAGGCTGATACTGCAGTCTGCCCCAGAGTGTGGGGCTAGACAATGACTGGCAGTAGCCAAGTACTGAGGCAAGGTGGGGATAGAGGGTGGGGGTTCCCTGAGACAGAAGGGGAGACCCAGAGAGAAAGGGGTTACTGCTAGGGGGCAGCACCCCATGTAAAAGGGCACCGGGTCCAGGGAGGGACACGGGGGGCCTAAGAACAGGTGGATCACCAGCCTGCAGAGGGTGCTCCAGGGCTGGACTGCGCTAACTTCGGAGAGCAACCAGTAGGAGGCGCCGCAGGGTTGAGTCGACCCGTTTACAGGCACCTATCTCATGTGCTCTCAGGACAAGTTTGAATTTTCGGCATTTGCTTTCATTGCCTGGGGTCTTGCACTGGAGATCGGACAAGCGGGGCAGGACAGCAGAATCCGTGTAGCAGCCAGGCCTGGTAAGCCGTAAACTTTAGGCTGCTTAACAGTTAATGGATAGCAGTGGCCTCCTGCTGCAGGCAATCTGGAAAGCATAAAGTCTGACCCTGTTCCAGCCCCTCGCGGCTGTCCCCGGGAAAGATCCCTGTATGCTTTCCCTCTGCAGCCTCCAACAAGTGGCTATTAAACGACGGTCATTGTTATGCAAAGGAAAAGTCAAGCATTCACAATAGTAACATTACATTAATTCCCCTAATTAGATGCAGCAGTCGCCGAGCGAGATCACCCTGAGGCGGGTCACTAGGACAGACAGAGAGCGCATGCTGCGTGAATCCCTGCACAGACCAGGGCCCTATGCTGCCATGCTGGTGGAGGCAATGCTCCCACTGTACCTCAGGATGGCCTGGCGCGGAAGAGTGTGCTTCCACGGAGCACCCAATAAGGCACCTCTCCCCAGGAACCTCCTGTGGAGGCTTTTCGAGTACCTCTACGAGAGCTTCGTGGAAGTGTCCCAGGAGGATTTCTGTTCGATCCCTATATGTATTGACCTTCTTTTCGTATACTTTTTATTCCTGTTTTTAAAAAAATAAATGTTTACATGTTTATAGCACTTACCGACTGATCCTTCCCCTTATTCAGAGTCCGGGTTAACGGCCGGGGAGGGTTGGTAGGGGATCTCTGTGAGGGTGATGAAGAGATCCTGGCTGTCGGGGAAATCAGTATTGTAAGCGCTGTCGCCTGCCTCGTCCTCCACAAACCCTTCCTCATCGTCCCCATCCGCGAACATCGCCGAGAAACTGCCCCTCGACACTATCCCATCCTCAGAGTCCACCGTCACTGGTGGGGCAGTGGTGGCAGACCCACCGAGAATGGCATGCAGTGCCTCGTAGAAGCGGCATGTCTGGGGCTGGGCTCCGGAGCGTCCGTTTGCCGCTTTGATTTTTTGGTAGCCTTGTCTCAGGTCCTTGATTTTCACGCGGCACTGCGTTGCATCCCAGCTGTATCCTCTGAGTGCCATGGCTTTGGAGACCTTCTCGTAGGTCTTTGCATTCCGTTTTTTGGAGCGCAGCTCCGAAAGCACAGACTCATCGCCCCACACAGCGATCAGATCCAAGACTTCCCGGTCAGTCCATGCTGGGGCCCTCTTTCTACTCTGAGATTGCATGGACCCCTCTGCTGGAGAGCTCTGCATCGCTGCCGGTGCTGCTGAGCTCGCCCCGATGTCCAACCAGGAACTGAGATTCAAAATGGCCAGACAGGAAAAGGAATTCAAATTTCCCCAGGGCTTTTCCTGTATGGCTGATCAGAACATCTGAGCTCAGACTGCTGTCCAGAGCGTCAACACAGTGGTGCACTGTGGGATAGCTCCCGGAGCTACTAAGGTCGATTTCCGTCTACACATAGGCTAACTCGACATAGCCATGTCGAATTTAGCGCTACTCCCCTCGTCGGGGTGGAGTACCGAATTCGAACTAAAGAGCCCTCTAGGCCGAACTAATTAGCTTCCTGGTGTGGACGGGTGCACGGTTAAATCGAATTAACGCTGCTAAATTCGACATAAACTCCTAGTGTAGACCAGGCCCTAGTAACTTTGCTGGCACGGTGCTGGGTGCACCGCAATTAGTTACTGAGAAACGGCCACACTCCCACACTGAGGTGCTGCATCTTGCAGCTGGTTTTGAGCTTCATTGCTTTGCAAAGGTGTCAATTTTATATGAGCATCTTCTCTAGACAGACAGTACAGAAAACTTCCCAGCTTGCTTCCCTATGTCAGGGTATTGGGAATTCAGAGGCCATCACTGGCCTCTGTTGAGATACAGCAAGGGGGGCCACCTTGCTATTAGCATCAGACATCAACTCAAGTACCACAGACAAGTGCACTTAGCACCACAAGGAAAAAGAGTTGCCTCCCGTCACCTGTGTTGAGGCCAGGGCAGCTCCTAGCAGTGTGCAGGCTTGGTCCTGGATGTGTCACACAGGCATGTCAGGCGCCCCCATCCCCCTGGTGTATTTTCCCAAGGAGCCAGGGTGGATCTGTTTTGATGGTGGGCTAAGCATGCTTCTCTCTTCCCCTCCTGCTTGGGTGGCAATATTAACCCCCCTTGCAGTGGGTTTTGTTGTGAAGACACATTTAGAGGCATGGGGCAGTTCACACCTCTCAGGGTGGTTGTTTCTGGCCATCTGCTGGCTCAAGCCAGGTCTACTCTACGGCCTTCTGCCAGCATGGCTGGATCGGGGGTGTGACCCCTATGTAACGCAGCTGTGCCTGCACCAAGCCTGGAGTGCCAATAGACGGCAGAACTGCACTTTTACTGGGACAGCTTGTTTCCCCTGCGGTGGTGGGGAGAGTCTGGAATAATCCATGGGGGCAAAGCCTTTCAAGGGCGGGCCAGACCCCAGGCAGACATCGCCACGTTGGTTAGTCTCAGTTCACATTTTCCATCCACTCCCCTGCGGCCAGGAGGGTCAGAAGTGGGACCCCAGCCGCTAAAGCCTTAGGCCTGAGTCTATACTTTGTCTATGCACTGATCTGGCTCTGGGAAGTGAATCAGCCCTGCCTCCAGCATAGCTCTGTCAGGCAGAATCCATCACCCACATCCCAGGCAGCTCAAAACCAAAAGGGAATGGAGAGGCTTATCTGAAAGGGTCCTCAGGAGACAGGCCACCCTCTAGCAGGAGCAGATCACTGGCTGGGCTCTAGGTCACTCAGAGAATCCAGGAGTTTGTCTAAGAGGCTTTCCTCTTAGGAACTCCTAGGCTGCTGCCTCTTCCTGCTTAAATACCTGCCCTGCTACGCCCAGCTGGAAACTGGCTGCCTCTAATTGGCAGGCTGAGCGGGGCCTCTGGGGCCTGGCTCCCTTTGCAGAACATTAACCCTTTTCCTCTCTGATTGAGTGTGGGACACATTCACCCCAGCACTGACACACTCCAGAAGCCTTCTCAGACCCTGGGCTGTCGTTCCATTTGCTTCCTGCCCAACAGCCTCACTGTGTGCAAGGCTGTGTGTCACTTTTGGAGGCGGAGATTTTCCCCCACCCACTTCAGTGGAGTGACTCCTGATGTAAGGGGACTGTTGCCCCCTTACTAACATTCAGTGGGGGGGTTGGTTGCTAGCTCCCAGCACTAAAAAGGGGAAGGGTCGATGGGAAATCAGGAGCCTGAGACAATGAACAATGTGGACAGGCCAATGCTCCAGGTCAGCCTGATTGACAGGGCGGGCAGGCTAATCAAGGTGTCAGGAGGCCGGGGGCAGGGCAGGGGGTCCCATCCTCCGTGTGAGCTGGAATTGCCTGGGTCAGACAGAGTGGGGCTGAGCTAAGGAGAGAGCAGGGGCCCAAGCTAAGCTGATGGGAGTGGAGCTGCAGCCCAAAAAGCCAGAGCACAGCCCAGAGAGAGCAGACCTGCCCTGGGAGGAGAGCTGCAGCAACCAGAGCCAGAGGGGCCAGACGATCAGCCCAGGGAGCTGAAGGCGCAGCAGCAGCAGCAGCGCTGAGGCAGAGTGGGGCTGGAGCTGGGGTTGGGGCTGGGGCTGGAGCTGGAGCAGTCCGGACCTGGGTGCGGTGAGCAGCTGGGGAGAGTGAGGGGGACCCTGGGCAGTGGGCCCAGCACAGGGAGGCGCCTCAGCCAAGAGGCTTTGCAGGCCAGACTTGGGGGGATTGTAACCCCAACAGGGCGGGGGTGACGCTGGGGAGAAGGGTCCTGCCACCCACAGCCTGAGAGCGTGTGGCCACCACCAGAGCAAGTGTCCAACCCGCAGCGTCCCTGCAGCACAGCCAGGGCCTGAGGAGGAGGCCTGGGACCTACAAGGAACAGACTGTGAACTGCCCTGACATCCCAGAGACACTGTAATGTTCCCTGCCACAGAGCGAGGTGATGTGTTTTCCTTTAACCTTTCCCACTTTTCTTTATTCTTTTTTAAAATTAAGTGTTAATTAAATAACTTGTATTTGCTTTAAATTGTATGATGTGATCAAGTATCAGAGGGGTAGCCGTGTTAGTCTGGATCTGTAAAAGCAACAAAGAATCCTGTGGCACCTTATAGACTAACAGACGTTTTGCAGCATGAGCTTTCGTGGGTGAATACCCACTTCTTCAGATGCAAGTGGTGGAAATTTCCAGGGGCAGGTTTATATATGCAAGCAAGAAGCAAGCTAGAGATAACGAGGTTAGATCAATCAGGGAGGATGGGGCCCTGTTCTAGCAGTTGAGGTGTGAAAACCAAGGGAGGAGAAACTGGTTCTGTAATTGGCAAGCCATTCACAGTCTTTGTTTAATCCTGAGCTGATGGTGTCAAATTTGCAGATGAACTGGAGCTCAGCAGTTTCTCTTTGAAGTCTGGTCCTGAAGTTTTTTTGCTGCAGGATGGCCACCTTAAGATCTGCTATTGTGTGGCCAGGGAGGTTGAAGTGTTCTCCTACAGGTTTTTGTATATTGCCATTCCTAATATCTGATTTGTGTCCATTTATCCTTTTCCTTAGAGACTGTCCAGTTTGCCCGATGTACATAGCAGAGGGGCACTGCTGGCATATGATGGCATATATTACATTGGTGGACGTGCAGGTGAATGAACCAGTGATGGTGTGGCTGATCTGGTTAGGTCCTGTGATGGTGTTGCTGGTGTAGATATGTGGGCAGAGTTGGCATCGAGGTTTGTTGCATGGGTTGGTTCCTGAGCTAGAGTTACTATAGTGCGGTGTGCAGTTACTGGTGAGAATATGCTTCAGGTTGGCAGGTTGTCTGTGGGCGAGGACTGGCCTGCCACCCAAGGCCTGTGAAAGTGTGGGATCATTCTCCAGGATGGGTTGTAGATCCCTGATGATGCGCTGGAGGGGTTTGAGCTGGGGACTGTATGTGATGGCCAGTGGAGTCCTGTTGGTTTCTTTCTTGGGTTTGTCTTGCAGTAGGAGGCTTCTGGGTACACGTCTGGCTCTGTTGATCTGTCTCCTTATTTCCTCGTGCGGGTACTGTAGTTTTGAGAATGCTTGGTGGAGATTTTGTAGGTGTTGGTCTCTGTCTGTGGGGTTAGAGCAGATGCGGTTGTACCTCAGTGCTTGGCTGTAGACAATGGATCTTGTGGTGTGCCCGGGATGGAGGCTGGAGGCATGAAGGTAGGCATAGCAGTCGGTAGGTTTTCGGTATAGGGTGGTGTTAATGTGACCATCAATTATTTGCACCGTAGTGTCTAGGAAGTGGACCTCCCGTGTAGATTGGTCCAGGCTGAGGTTGATGGTGGGGTGGAAGCTGTTGAAATCGTGGTGGAATTTTTCCAGAGTCTCCTTCCCATGGGTCCAGATGATGAAGATGTCATCAATGTAGCGTAGGTAGAGAAGGGGCGTGAGTGGACGGGAGCTGAGGAAGCGTTGTTCCAGGTCAGCCATAAAAATATTGGCATATTGTGGGGCCATGCGGGTGCCCATAGCGGTGCCACTGATCTGGAGATATATATTGTCATCAAATTTGAAATAGTTGTGTCTGAGGATAAAGGCACAGAGCTCAGCAACCAGTTGTGCTGTGGCATCATCAGGGATACTGTTCCTGACAGCTTGTATTCCATCAGCGTGTGGGATGTTGGTGTAGAGAGCCTCTACATCCATGGTGGCCAGGATGGTGTTTTCTGGAAGTTCACCAATGCATTGTAGTTTCCTCAGGAAATCAGTGGTGTCACGGAGATAGCTGGGCGTGCTGGTGGCATAGGGTCTGAGTAGAGAGTCCACATATCCAGACAGTCCTTCAGTGAGAGTTCCAATGCCCGAGATGATGGGGCGTCCAGGATTTCCAGGTTTGTGGATTTTGGGCAGTAGATAGAATAGCCCTGGTCGGGGCTCTAAGGGTATGTTGACTTGTTCCGGTGTTAGTGTAGGGAGTGTCTTGAGTAGATGGTTCAGTTCCTTAGTGTATTCCTCAGTGGGATCTGAGGGAAGTGGCCTGTAGAATTTGGTGTTGGAGAGTTGTCTGGCGGCCTCCTTTTGGTAGTCAGACCTGTTCATGATGACGACAGCACCTCCTTTATCAGCCTCTTTGATTATAATGTCAGGATGGTTTCTGAGGCTGTGGATGGCATTGCGTTCTGCACGACTTAGGTTATGAGGCAAGCGATGTTGTTTTTCCACAATTTCTGCCTGTGCACGTCGGCGGAAGCATTCAATGTATAGGTCGAGACTGTCATTTCGACCCTCAGGAGGAGTCCATGTGGAGTTCTTCTTTTTGTGCTGTTGGTGGGAGGGTAACTGTGTATCAGTGCGCTGTTCAGTGTTGTCCTGAAAGTATTCTTTGAGTCGGAGACGGCGAAAGTAGGCTTCCAGATCGCCGCAGAACTGTATCATGTTGGTGGGGGTGGCAGGGCAAAAAGAGAGTCCCCGAGATAGGACAGACGTTTCTTCTGGGCTGAGTGTATGGTTGGATAGATTGACGATATTGCTGGGTGGGTTAGGGGTACCACGGTTGTGGCCCCATGTGGCAGGTAGGAGTTTAGACAGCTTACAGTCCTTTTTCCTTTGTAGAGAGGTGAAGTGAGTGATGTAGATCTCCTGTCTTATTTTAGTGAAGTCCGTTTGTATGGAAGTTTGGTTATTGATGAGAGTCTCCAGGTTGGAGAGCTCTTTTTTGATGTTTTCCTGTTTGCTGTATAGGAGGCTGATCAGGTGGTTCCTCAGTTTCTTTGATAGAGTATGGCATAATCTCTCACTGTGGTCCGTGTAGTATGTAGATAGCAGTGGATTTTTTACCTTTAGTCCATTTGGTATGATGTCCATCCGTTTGCATTTGGAAAGGAAGATGATATCTGTCTGTATTTGTGCAAGTTTCTTCATGAAGTTGATGGATTTCCACTCCATACGGCTAAATGCAGTGCCTTGCATGGTGTCAAGTATCAGAGGGGTAGCCGTGTTAGTCTGGATCTGTAAAAGCAACAAAGAATCCTGTGGCACCTTATAGACTAACAGACGTTTTGCAGCATGAGCTTTCGTGGGTGAATACCCACTTCTTCAGATGCAAGTGGTGGAAATTTCCAGGGGCAGGTTTATATATGCAAGCAAGAAGCAAGCTAGAGATAACGAGGTTAGATCAATCAGGGAGGATGGGGCCCTGTTCTAGCAGTTGAGGTGTGAAAACCAAGGGAGGAGAAACTGGTTCTGTAATTGGCAAGCCATTCACAGTCTTTGTTTAATCCTGAGCTGATGGTGTCAAATTTGCAGATGAACTGGAGCTCAGCAGTTTCTCTTTGAAGTCTGGTCCTGAAGTTTTTTTGCTGCAGGATGGCCACCTTAAGATCTGCTATTGTGTGGCCAGGGAGGTTGAAGTGTTCTCCTACAGGTTTTTGTATATTGCCATTCCTAATATCTGATTTGTGTCCATTTATCCTTTTCCTTAGAGACTGTCCAGTTTGCCCGATGTACATAGCAGAGGGGCACTGCTGGCATATGATGGCATATATTACATTGGTGGACGTGCAGGTGAATGAACCAGTGATGGTGTGGCTGATCTGGTTAGGTCCTGTGATGGTGTTGCTGGTGTAGATATGTGGGCAGAGTTGGCATCGAGGTTTGTTGCATGGGTTGGTTCCTGAGCTAGAGTTACTATAGTGCGGTGTGCAGTTACTGGTGAGAATATGCTTCAGGTTGGCAGGTTGTCTGTGGGCGAGGACTGGCCTGCCACCCAAGGCCTGTGAAAGTGTGGGATCATTCTCCAGGATGGGTTGTAGATCCCTGATGATGCGCTGGAGGGGTTTGAGCTGGGGACTGTATGTGATGGCCAGTGGAGTCCTGTTGGTTTCTTTCTTGGTATGATGTGATCAGTGGGTCAGGGAGGTGCGTAGTGCAAAGAGAGTACCCCGGAGTGGGGACACCCTAGCCCCTGTCCTGGGTGACCACAGCAGGGTTGGGGGTTGAGCCCCCCAGGAATCCTGGCCCCAGCCTTGCTGGGGTTACGAGGACTCTGCCAGACATGAGAGTGGAAGGGGAGTCCTCAAGGGCAGGGAGGCCTTTGGGTAAAGGAAGTGGGAGCGAGGACTCAGATCCTTTCGCTAGCCTGTTCCACTGGGGTAATGCAGAAGCCAGGAAAGTTCCCCACAATAGCGGGACCATTCCCCCGTTTACACTGAGTTACCCTGGGTTGAGAAAGGAGAATCGGGGCCCCTAATTATGTGGTAGTTGCTGCTTTCCCCGGCAGCGGCTGTTCATGCTGCAGGAGCTCAGGGCTGGGCTTTCTCCCTGGGCTTCTGTTTCCCCGCAGGCTGCACGGTGGGGCTCTCCAGGGTCATTAGAAGCAGAGGCCTGTGGACAGCTATCAGCACCCAAGTTGCTCCCCCAGAGGCCAGAGCAGCCTCCTGCCTCCTTCTGTGCTGCCTGCCCAGCAGCCCCCTTCCTCGCCCGCTCGAGCCCTCTCTGCCCCAGAGCCGCCTGAGAGCGCAGCCAGGGGAAGCACCGGCTGGGGGGGCAGCTCGTGTTCCTTCCCGCCCAGGGAACGTTCTGTGCCTGCTGAGAGCCCCTTCCCCCACTCGCCAGGGGTCCCGCACGCTGTCTCCTGCCGCAGCCCCGCAAGCCAGGCTCTGCAAAGGGGCTGCCTGCCGCCCAAGCTGGTGCCTGCTGCCGCGGGAGCCGACACTTCAGGGCTGGGTAACAGGCTGCCACTACCCCCCCGCCCGCCCGCAGTAACCAGGCTTTTAGTGTCCGGTCACTACGTCTGACCGAACACGCCAGGTTCCCTTTTCAGCTGGACTTTCCGGTCAAAAACCAGACACCTGGCAACCCTAATTTCTGATTCTGTGCTAGCGGCTGCGTATTGCTCCCACTGCCAAATGTGGTGCGCGACTTGTATCCCCCTTTTCCAGAGGCGCTTGTAGCCCCACTGAAGCCAATGGCGCTAGGCCGAGTTTCACCCGCAGCGGATCTGGCCTACTTCGCAGTGTTTCTCAAGTACCGTAGCACAGCCTGGCACTCAGGGCTGGCTGCCGGTGGGCCGCGGACAGCAGGATAGCAGCGGGGAGCTCAGCCCAGCCAGCTCAGTGCGGGGCAGCAGACGTGCATTGTTTAAAAGGAGAGCAGGGACATTGTACATGGCAGTTTGGTGGAAGTGGGAAGTCAGGCTTACACAGATTCAGCCTAGGGTGACCAGATGTCCCAATTTTATAGGGACAGTCCCGATATTTGGGGCTTTTTCTTATATAGGCTCCTATTACCCCCCACCCCGTCCCAATTGTTCACACTTGCTGTCTGGTCACCCTAATTCAGCATCTTCTAGATTTTTAAGCCAGAAGAGACCATTAGATCATCTGGTCTGACCTGACTAATAGGCAAATCTCATGCAGAGCGGCATGGGTCGCCCTCAGTGAGTGACTAACAGAGCTGGGAATTAGAGATGCCAGCTCAGGCCTCAGCAGAGCAGTAAGTGTTTGTTGCCCTAGGATGTGGGTGGAACTGCACAGATACGCAATGGCAAGATGGCTGCCATCTGGACTGCTGCATAGCCAGCTGTGTGGGGCCTGCTGAAATGGTCATCTTGATTCGCCAGCATATTACTCCTGCTGGCATGACACATTGGTCAGGGGAGTAGGACCACTTATATTCCACCTGCTTTCAGATGGATTCAGAATCCAGATAAAAAAGCTGGCTCCTCTGCCCGGTGATCACTTCAAAAGACTTTATTGTGTGGAAGAGAAATTGTTCAGGAAAAGAGACGCAATCTCAGGGGAAAGTGACGCCGCTCGGTTCTAAAGATCCTATTGCCCAGGAGAGTTGAGACAAGTCTGATTCGTTGCAAGTCGCAGCAGACACGTGCTGGGCTCGGTTTCTCAATTTTTTTATTATTATTTTGGTTTGTATAAAAGAGCCCATGTTCTAGGAAGATAATTAACATGGGAATTTGTATTTCTTTCCCCCAGCAATTTTCTGGTGCAAATCATAGAATCATAGAATCATAGAATTCAAGATCAGAAGGGACCATTATGATCATCTAGTCTGACCTCCTGCAAGATGCAGGCCACATTAGCCGATCTACCCACTCTTTTAGCAAGCGACCCCTGCCCCATGCTTCGGAGGAAGGCGAAAAACCTCCAGGGACACTGCCAATCTGCCCTGGAGGAAAATTCCTTCCCGACCCCAAATATGGCGGTCAGCTGAACCCCGAGCATGCGGGCAAGACTCTCCAGCCATACCCTCTGAAAAAGGTTAAGAATATCATATCATTGACCCAATTTGACCCAATTAAGTACCAGTTTGGAACTTAATTGACCTATTGACTAAGCCCGTTATCCTATTATACCATCTCCTCCATAAACTTATCTAGCTTAATCTTAAAGTCATGGAGGTCCTTCGCCCCTACTGTTTCCCTCGGTAGGCTGTTCCAGTATTGCACTCCCCTGATGGTTAGAAACCTTCGTCTAATTTCAAGCCTAAATTTCCTGACTGACAATTTATATCCGTTTGTCCTCGTGTCTACATTAGCACTGAGCTGAAATAATTCCTCTCCTTCCCTGGTATTTATCCCTCTGATATATTTAAAGAGTGCAATCATATCTCCCCTTATCCTTCTTTTGGTTAAGGAAAACAAACCGAGCTCCTCAAGTCTCCTTTCATACGACAGGCCTTCCATTCCTCGGATCATTCTAGTGGCCCTTCTTTGTACCCGTTCCAGTTTTAACTCATCCTTCTTAAACATGGGAGACCAAAACTGCACACAATACTCCAAATGAGGTCTCACCAACGTCTTATATAACGGGACTAGCACTTCCTTATCCCTACTAGAAATACCCCGCCTAATGCAACCCAAGACCGCATTAGCTTTTTTAACGGCCACATCACATTGCCTACTCATAGTCATCCTACGATCAACCAGGACTCCCAGGTCCTTCTCCTCCTCCGTTACTTCCAACTGGTGCGTCCCTAGCTTATAACTAAAATTCTTGTTAGTCATCCCTAAATGCATAACCTTACACTTCTCACTATTGAATTTCATCCTGTTACTAATACTCCAGTTTACAAGGTCATCCAAATCTCCCTGGAGGATATCCCGATCCTTCTCCGAATTGGCAATACCTCCCAACTTGGTGTCGTCTGCAAACTTTATCAGCCCACTCCTACTCTTGGTTCCCAGGTCAGCAATAAATAGATTGAATAAAATAGGACCCAAAACCGAACCTTGAGGAACTCCACTGGTAACCCCCCTCCAACCCGACAGTTCCCCTTTCAGTACTACCCTCTGCAGTCTCCCCTTTAACCAACTCCTTATCCACCTCTGGATTTTCATTTCGATCCCCATCTTTTCCAATTTAACCAATAATTCCTCATGCGGTACCGTATCAAACGCCTTACTGAAATCCAGATATATTAGATCCACCGCATTTCCCTTGTCTAAAAAATCTGTTACTTTCTCAAAGAAGGAGATCAGATTGGTTTGGCACGATCTACCTTTCGTAAATCCATGCTGTAATCTATCCCAGTTGTCATCGGCCTCCTGCTCCTTAACCACTCTCTCTTTCAAAATTTTTTCCATTACTTTGCATACTACAGATGTTAAACTAACAGGCCTGTAGTTACCCGGGTCACTTTTTTTCCCCTTCTTGAATATAGGAACTACATTAGCTAATCTCCAGTCCAACGGTACAATCCCCGAATTTAGAGATTTATTAAAAATCATCGCTAACGGGCTAGCAATATCACTCGCCAATTCCCTTAATATTCTAGGATGAAGATTATCCGGGCCCCCCGATTTACTTCCGTTAAGCTGTTCAAGTTTGGCCTCCACCTCAGATACCGTAATGTCTACCCCCATATCTTCATTCCCATCGGTCCCTCTATCACTATTCCTTAGCCCTTCATTAGCCTCATTAAAGACCGTGGCAAAATATTCATTCAGATATTGTGCCATTCCAAGATTATCCCTAATCTCCACTCCGTTTAAAGTTTTAAGCGGTCCCACTTCTTCCTTCTTGGTTTTCTTCCTATTTATATGGCTAAAAATCCTTTTGCTATTGGTTTTAATCCCCTTCGCTAGGTCCATCTCCACCCGTCGCTTTGCCTTTCTCACTGCATCCCTACACCCTCTGACCTCAATAAGGTAGGTTTCTTTACTGATCCCTCCCATTTTCCACTCCCGGTACGCTTTCTGTTTTTTCTTAATGACCCCTCTAAGACGCTTGGTCATCCAGCTCGGTCTAAAACTGCTACCTACGAGCCGTTTTCCCTTTCTCGGGATACATGCCTCTGACAACTCCTGCAATTTCAACCTGAAGTAACCCCAGGCGTCATCTACCTTTAGATTCCTAAATATGTTGGTCCAGTCCACTTCCCTAACTAGTCGTCTTAATTTAGTAAAGTTAGCCCTTTTGAAATCGTAAACCCTAGTCTCAGATGCAATATTGATTATCCTCTCATTAATTTTGAAATGAATTAGCTCGTGATCACTCGAGCCAAGGTTGTCCCCTACAACTATTTCCTCAACAAGGTCCTCATTACTCACCAAAATCAGATCTAAAATGGCATCCCCCCTCGTCGGTTCAGCAACCACTTGATGGAGGAATTCATCAGCTATCACGTCTAGGAAAAGCTGAGCCCTATTGTTATTACTAGCATTTGTTTCCCAATCTATATCTGGGAAGTTAAAGTCTCCCATGATCAAGCAGTTCCTATTAGTGTTTACCTCCTTAAAAACATTAAAGAGCTCTCTATCCGTCTCCAAGCTAGATCCTGGCGGTCTATAGCACACCCCAATCACTATCCCGGGTGAGGCTCTGGTAGTTTTCTTCCCTAATGTGACCATTGCCCACACAGACTCCGTATTAACCATTGCATTGCTAGTTATTTCATTACATTTCACCTCATTATTGATATACAATGCTACTCCCCCACCTTTACCTTTGCATCGGTCTTTTCTAAACAGCACATACCCTTCCATACCTGTACTCCAGTCATGGCTATCGTTCCACCATGTTTCGGTTATTCCTACGATATCCGGTTTCAATTCTCGGACCAGGAGCTCCAGTTCCTCCATTTTATTACCTAAGCTTCTCGCATTGGTGAACAAACATCCTACCTTTTGCTGTTGGGCTCCTCTCACTCTTTTCACCCCGCTCGGTAGGGACACAGTACTACCAGTATGACCTGTCGATCTAGTATCTGTCCCCCCCCTCTTCCTTACACCTAACCGCCCCCCTCTGGCTATATCTGTTGTTATCTTCTTGTTCTCACTCCCAATGTATAAATTTGGCGTGGAGTGCACCAGGGCCTCTCCCAACCGTCTCCCCCCAGTGTCTAGTTTAAAGCTCTTTTAATCAGATGAGCCAGCCTCCCTCCTAGAAGTCTACTTCCTTCCCTACTTAGGTGGAGCCCATCCCGTGAGAACAGTTGTCTGTCCCCAAAAGCCTCCCAGTGCCCATACATCCCAAAGCCCTCCTTGTAACACCACTCTCTCAGCCAACTATTAATCGTCAGGATTCTCTCACCCCTTTGGCGCTCTTCCCTAGGGACAGGTAGGATCCCACTGAAGATCACCTGAGCCTCAATTTCCTTAAGCGTCTTACCCAACCTGGCATAGTCTCCCTTGATCCTGTCTAGCGAGAATCTAGCAGTATCATTCGTTCCCACATGAAGGATGACCAAAGGGTTCTTACCTGCTCCTCTTAGGATCCTTTTCAACCTCAGGTCCACATCCTGTATTTTAGCGCCCGGTAGACAGCACACCCTTCTGTTCTCCGGATCCGCCCTGGTCACAGGCCTGTCCAACCTTCTCAGTATGGAGTCCCCAATCACGTAGACCTGCCTTTGCCTGGGGACAGTGCGGTCCTCTAACCTATCCCCTGTTCCCCCTGGTTGCAAGCTCATTCCATTCCTATCTTCCCTTGTGGTTCCCCTTAAGCCATCCTGTAATCTCCCCTGACCCAAACTTGGTGTTGCCTCCATAGACTCCTCCCCTCTATCTATGGGACTGGCCGCTCGTCTCATTTTCCTTGGCCTCCCACCATCAGCTACCATATTCTTTACCCCTTCCTCATTCTCCAACCCTTCAAACCTGTTCCTTAGCTCTATTTCCCCCTCACTGGCTCTCCTTTTCCTTGACCTGCTTCTCACAGTCACATGCTTCCACCGCCCATCCTCCTCGTCTGGTGGTCCCCCCTCACTGGCCTTAGCCCCTGCTCCCACCTGTACCCCTGGGCGTTCCCCTTCGGTTACTGCCTGCCATTGCTCCATCAGCTGCTCGAACCCCCTTCTATTCTCTATCAGGGTTTCTACCTGCAGCTCTAGGCCCTGGATCTTTTCCTCCAGCAGCTCTATTAGGCGACACTTCATACATACATAGTACTGCTCTGGGTCCCCTGCTAGAATCTCATCTTAGATTGAGAGCAAAAGCCAGAGATGGGGGACAAACGGGGAACAGGGGAGAGAAAAAGAAAAAACAGACAAGAGGGAAATTGTCTGCAAAAATACTGGAGTTATCAACTGCTCTTTGGTTTCTATCATTTATAACCACAAAGATACTGTACATTGAAATGAGACCAAACATTTTCATTTGCCTAGAAGAGAGGCTGGGATGTGGAAGGAAGAGAGGAGAAGGGTCTTTTCTTATCATCATTCAAATTCATTCTTTGTCTTAGCCATTTCATTCATCTTGAATGGATTCACTGCTTTCTTCTAGAGGGAAGCAAGCTTGCCTGTGTCCGTAGCCTGACTTCCGGGAGCTCTCCACGACAGCTCTCCTCCAGCCAAACCGTCCCACGGGTCTGATCCCACACCCCGTGTACCAGGAAGGGTTGATATCAGGGTCTAGAAGGCAAAGGCCAGGAAGTCTTTAGAACGTGAGGCTGAGGACTAATTCTCCTGAGCATGTGTCACAGCCACCTGCTTGGGATGGAGAAGGAGGGACTTCCAGAGCTAAAACCATGGACTGGTTCAGCTGGAGTTAAAGCTCCCAAGCTATAGGCTGTGATCGCTCATATCCTCTGTGGCTCAGGCCCCGACCTGTAACATACACTTGCCAGTGGTTGCATCTGCCTTGTCATTGCCGGTGGTGAGCAGGTGGTGTGGCCTTCGCTTATTTTAAAATGACAATGTCTTTTGCACAATAATGAAGGAGGGAAGGGGGTAGCCATACAGAGGAGGGACTGGGTGACTCAGGGCATTGGGAATGGGGTGCAACCCTCTTCCCCTGTCTGGTTCCCATTGTGCTGGGCCTATGGAGAAGCACAGGACTCGATTCTCTGGGGACTGCCATCCAGCCCCTTCCACAACCACTGCTAAAAACCAACAGCAGGCACTCTGAGCCACGCAGCACAAACAGGGCCCTGCTGGGGTGACGGGAACCAAGGGCCACATTCTCAACTTGGAGCAGATCCTTTGAAATCAGTGGGGCTCCGCTCAGGGCCAGCTCCAGACCCCAGTGCGCGCTTGGGGCGGCATTTTGCCGGCAGGCGGCTCCGGCGGACCAGCGGACCCTGGCTCCGCTGATTCACAGCCGCTGAGGATCTGGCCCATGTGCTTAGTTCTCTGGCTCTGCAGTGACTCACTTGCTGACATGCGACCTGTGCGTCCTCGCGGCAGTTAGAACATGGGCTTTGTGCTATGAGCCCGTGGGGCCCCGTCATCCTGAGACTGCCGACAGCACGGTGTGTGTATAGGCTGCCCCACCACCAGAGCACCAGGCAATTCCATTGGCCCAAGCTAATTCAGGTGGGCTGGGGAGTCAGGAGAGCTGGGTTCTAACCCTGCCTGTGACCTCGAGAAAGTCACCAACCCTGTGTCTTGTGTGTTTATATTGCAAACTCCTTCAGGAAGGGCTGTTACTGCCAGGGGTGTGCCTGGCGCTTAGCACAGAGCGGCCTGATCACGTCGGGTGCCACTGGGTGCTGCCGTGACACACGTTCTAGGAAGAGATTTGCTGGACAGGCTGATTAAAAACGGCAAGTTTTTAAGTTCTGCTGTTTGGAAAGTTCCTCCAGCATTTTCCTGACCCATGGAACCTGCAACGCAGCTGGGCCAGGAAGCTCCGTCTGTAGGCCCTTGTAGGCCTTGCTGTGGAGAACGGCCTTCGGGGTGGGCGGGAGGAAGGGGGTGAAAAGATGTAAGGAATTGTTTTAGAGTGTCTGAAGTCCCTCGAAAGGACCGTTTTGAAGTCTAGCTCCTGGACTGAGCCAGAGCGGAGTGGCTGGGTGTGCGTGTGGGTGGATTGGGTTGCAGAAGATGAGAGGGAAAATGCAGAGGCAGGAGGGGGAAGCTATGCGGAGCAAGAGGGGGATTTTGGAGGGACAAGAACAAAGCCTAGATAATAAAAGAACAGAAAGCTCAGCCATCTCACGCTGCAGCCTTCTAGCCTTGCAGTAACCCGCAATGTTGCACGTTTACCGGCAGAGGGCGCTACTACACAGGACCGAGCACACAGTGGCTAGCAATGACAGCCTTAACCCAGAGGCCTTTTCAAAAACTTTTGCTGCATTTGAACAACCCCACGTGTTTGGGGTCAGGTTGGGACAAGTCCTTACACAGGTGTGTGCATGTGTGCAAGGAGACCCTGCTCCTGCCATGCCAGGCCCACGCCCGGCTGTGGTCAGTTTGCACGGGGAGGTACAGGGACCATCCCCAAGGGAGCCGGGAGGAGGCAGAGCGGCTTGAGCTGCTCTGAGGGCGGGCAGGCTTTATATGCGCACAGCGCTGCTCCTGCACCTCGGCACTACACGCTGTTCAACGCCTGGATGCTCTGGAGACTCTCCACCCTGTGACTAAACCAGGCTCTGAACACAGGCTACCACGGGTGAAAGACAGAAGAAGCCTCTCTATTAAACACTGACCCTGCCATGCCACCCACTGATACCGTCACTGACCTCCTGGGCTCTTCTGTGCTGGATCCAATTATCTGGGGAAGGGCAGAGATAACGGGGGTGGGGGGGCAGCATAGCCATTTGGGGTGGCTCTGTGCCAGTCTGCACCAGCTGAGGAGCTGGACTGGCTGCTGCAGTTACTTACAGGGACTTACTCCTGTTTTCCATGGATCGTTCGTGGAGTCGGCATTCGGCTTTGGGCAGGGCCAGACAGATGAGCAGCAGGTCCATGAAGCAGGCAGCCAGCAGTTTCATTCCCTTCAGCTCCCACAAGGCTTGTGGCTGGTGCCGGAATTTAGCAAGGTGTGAGTCCAGCCTGCAGCAACAGAGGCCAGGAGAGTTAATGAGATGGTCATCTTGGGTGGGGGTTGGGTGAGCAAATCAATCCACTCTCTGGAGAGACACTGACTGAATAACAGGAATTACAGCTGTTCCCGGGAAACTGGAGGAAAGATGGAAATGCCAATGTTTTGAAATGGGCTTTTGTTCCAAATTGGACTGAAAAGCTGAAATTTCCCGCACAATAAAAAATTCCAAGATATTTTAAATTTTGGAAGCATTAAAATGTTTTGTTTAGTTAATGTCAAAACAATACACACTATTAAATCATCAGTCTTAAATACATTACAATTAATGGTTTAATATAAAAGTCAAAACTAAACGACTCAAAATGAGGAGATTCAAAACGTTGTGTTTTGACTCTATCAAAATGAACCATTTCAACATTATCGAAACGAAACCAGAAAGTCAAAATAGTTCATTTTGGTTCTTTATGCATCAAAAATGTTGTGAGAATTGACACATTCCCGCAAAACAGCTGGACTTTGATAAAACTGCATTTTCCAATGGAAAAAATGTTCCCCTGAAAGTGTTTTGACCAGCACCAGTGGGAACAGATGCATGATCAGCATTGTCAACCACACCTTAGTCATTCAAAAGTCATGAGTCAGGTCCCTGCAAATCATGAGATCATGATCATAGAATCATAGAATCATAGAATCTCAGGGTTGGAAGGGACCTGAGGAGGTCATCTAGTCCAACCCCCTGCTCAAAGCAGGACCAAACCCAACTAAATCATCCCAGCCAGGGCTTTGTCAAGTCTGACCTTAAAAACTTCTAAGGAAGGAGATTCCACCACCTCCCTAGGTAACCCATTCCAGTGCTTCACCACCCTACTAGTGAAAAAGTTTTTCCTAATGTCCAACCTAAACCTCCCCCTCTGCAAATTGAGACCATTACTCCTTGTTCTGTCATCTTCTACCACTGAGAAGAGTCAAGATCCATCCTCTTTGGAACCCCCTTTCAGGTAGTTGAAAGCAGCTATCAAATCCCCCCTCATTCTTCTCTTCTGCAGACTAAACAATCCCAGTTCCCTCAGCCTCTCCTCATAAGTCATGTGCTCCAGCCCCCTAATCATTTTTGTTGCCCTCCGCTGGACTCTCTCCAATTTATCCACATCCTTCTTATAGTGTGGGGCCCAAAACTGGACACAGTACTCCAAATGAGGCCTCACCAGTGCTGAATAGAGGGAAATGATCACATCCCTCGATCTGCTGGAAATGCTCCTACTTATACAACCCAAAATGCCATTAGCCTTCTTGGCAACAAGGGCACACTGTTGACTCATATTCAGCTTTTCGTCCACCGTAACCCCTAGGTCCTTTTCTGCAGAACTGCTGCCCAGCCATTCGGTCCCTAGTCTGTAGCAGTGTATGGGATTCTTCCGTCCTAAGTGCAGGACTCTGCACTTATCCTTGTTGAACCTCATCATATTTCTTTTGGCCCAATCCTCTAATTTGTCTAGGTCCCTCTGTATCCTAGCCCTACCCTCCAGTGTATCAACCACTCCTCCCAGTTTAGTGTCATCTGCAAACTTGCTAAGGGTGCAGTCCACACCATCCTCCAGATCGTTAATGAAGATATTGAACAAAACCGGCCCCAGCACTGACCCTTGGGGCACTCCACTTGATACCGGCTGCCAACTAGACATGGAACCATTGATCACTACCTGTTGAGCCCGACCATCTAGCCAGTTTTCTATCCACCTTACCGTCCATTCATCCAGCCCATACTTCTTTAACTTGCTGGCAAGAATACTGTGGGAGACTGTATCAAAGCTTTGCTAAAGTCCAGAAATAGCACATCCACTGCTTTCCCCTCATCCACAGAGCCGGTTATCTCATCATAGAAGGCAATTAGGTTAGTCAGGCATGACTTGCCCTTGGTGAATCCATGCTGACTGTTCCTGATCACTTTCCCCTCCTTTAAGTGGTTCACAATTGATTCCTTGAGGACCTGTTCCATGATTTTTCCAGGGACTGAGGTGAGACTGACTGGCCTGTAGTTCCCTGGATCTTCCTTCTTCCCTTTTTTAAAGATGGGCACTACATTAGCTTTTTTCCAGTCATCCGGGACCTCCCCCGATCGCCATGATTTTTCAAAGATAATGGCCAATGGCTCTGCAATCTCATCGGCCAACTCCTTTAGCACCCTCGGATGCAGTGCATCTGGCCCCATGGACTTGTGCTCGTCCAGCTTTTTTAAATAGTCCCGAACTACTTCTTTCTCCACAGAGAGCTGGTCACCTCCTCCCCATATCGTGCTGCAGAGTGCAGCTGTCTGGGAGCTGACCTTGTCTGTGAAGACAGAGGCAAAAAAAGCATTGAGTACACTAGCTTTCTCCACATCCTCTGTCACTAGGTTCCCTCCCTCATTCAGCAAGGGGCCCACACTTTCCTTGACTTTCTTCTTGTTGCTAACATACCTGAAGAAACCCTTCTTGTTACTCCTAACATCTGCGGCTAGCTGCAACTCCAAGTGTGATTTGGCCTTCCTAATTTCACTCCTGCATGCCTGAGCAATACTTTTATACTCCTCCCTGGCTATTTGTCCAATCTTCCACTTCTTGTAAGCTGTTTTTTTGTGTTCAAGACGAGCAAGGATTTCACTGTTAAGCCAAGCTGGTCGCCTGCCATATTTACTTTTCTTCCTACACATCGGGATGGTTTGTTCCTGCAACCTCAATAAGGATTCTTTAAAATACAGCCAGCTTTCCTCGACTCCTTTCCCCGTCATGTTATTCTCCCAGGGGACCTTGCCCATCAGTTCCCTGAGGGAGTCGAAGTCTGCTTTTCTGAAGTCCAGGGTCTCTGTTCTACTGCTCTCCTTTCTTCCTTGTGTCAGGATCCTGAACTCGACCATCTCATGGTCACTGCCTCCCAGGTTCCCATCCACTATTGCTTCCTCTACTATTTCTTCCCTGTTTGTGAGCAGCAGGTCAAGAAGAGCTCTGCCCCTAGTTGGTTCCTCCAGCACTTGCACCAGGAAATTGTCCCCTACACTTTCTAGAAACTTCCTGGATTGTCTCTGCACTGCTGTATTGATCTCCCAGCAGATATCGGGGTGATTAAAGTCACCCATGAGAACCAGGGCCTGTGATCTAGCAACTTCTGTTAGTTGCTGGAAAAAGCCTCGTCCACCTCATCCCCCTGGTCTGGTGGTCTGTAGCAGACTCCCACCACGACATTACCCTTGTTGTTCATACTTCTAAATTTAATCCAGAGACTCTCAGGTTTTTCTGCAGTTTCATACTGGATCTCTGAGCAGTCATACTCCTCTCTTACATACAAGGCAACTCCCCCACCTTTTCTGCCCTGCCTGTCCTTCCTGAACAGTTTATATCCATCCATGACAGTACTCCAATCATGTGAGTTATCCCACCAAGTCTCTGTTATTCCAATTACATCGTAATTCCCTGACTGTGCCAGGACTTCTAGTTCTCCCTGCTTGTTCCCCAGGCTTCTTGCATTTGTGTATAGGCATGTAAGATAACTCACTGATCGTCCTGGTGTCCCAGTATAGGGCAGGAGCCCTCCCCTCTTGCACTCACCTACTTGTGCTTTCTCCTGATATCCCACTACCTCACTTACCTTAGGGCTTTGGTCTCCTTCCCCCGGTGAACCTAGTTTAAAGCCCTCCTCACTAGGTTAGCCAGCCTGCTTGCAAAGATGCTCTTCCCTCTCTTCGTGAGGTGGAGCCCGTCTCTGCCTAGCAATCCTTCTTCTTGGAAGACCATCCCATTGTCAAAGAATCCAAACCCTTCTCTCCGACACCATCTGCGTAGCCATTTGTTGATTTCCACGATTCGACGGTCTCTACCCTGGCCTTTTCCTGCCACAGGGAGGATAGACGAGAACACCACTTGCGCCTCAAACTCCTTTATCCTTCTTCCCAGAGCCACATAGTCTGCAGTGATACGCTCAAAGTCATTCTTGGCAGTATCATTGGTGCCCACGTGGAGAAGCAGGAAGGAGTAGCGATCCGAGGGCTTGATGAGTCTCGGCAGTCTCTCCGTCACATCGTGAATCCTAGCCCCTGGCAAGCAGCACACCTCTCGGTTTTCCCGGTCAGGGCGGCAGATAGATGACTCAGTCCCCCTGAGGAGAGAGTCCCCGACCACCACCACCCTCCTCCTCCTCCTCTTGGGAGTGGTGGTCGTGGAACCCCCATCCGTAGGACGGTGCATCTCATGCCTTCCAATCAGTGGAGTCTCCTTCTGCTCTGTTCCCTCAGATGTATCCTCCACTCCACTCTCTGCACTAGTACCTGCGGAGAGAACATGAAAACTGTTGCTCACCTGCATCTGTGTTTCTGGTACATGGATGTTTCTGGTACTCTTTCCTCTTCTGGATGTCACATGCCGCCAGTTATCCTCGCTGGCCTTCTGTCCCCGCTGCGTAGCCTGCTCTGAATCTGCAGAACATTGTGCCTGCTGAAGCTGATCCTGATGTCTATCCAGGAAATCCTCATTTTCTTTTATGGAACGCAGGGTTGATATTCGTTTCTCCAGACCTTGAATTTTCTCTTCCAATATGGAGATCAGCTTGCACTTTGTACAGACAAAGTTGCTTCTATCCTGTGGAAGGACGACAAACATGGCGCATCCTGTGCAGGTCAGAACAGCGGATCGCTCAGCATCCATAGTCTCTTCCTTCTAAGAGCTTCCTTACTTGTGGCAGGAGCTACTCAGACACCTGTGAGAGTGGGGCCTCAGTAGGCTCCCTCCAGGCGAACTCCCAGGCAAACTCTTTCTGTTTGCCTCTCTGCTGTTCGCTGCACGTTTCTTTTATATATACACGTTTATTTTATTTGCCGGTCTGGTTTCTGAGCTGCTATAGTGCACTTGGGTTATATTTTCAAGCTTTTCTCCTCAGCCAGTAGAACGAAAAACCATTTTTGATGAAAGCCAAGGCTCTCGTGCGATCTCTGGATTCCGAAAACTGGATAAAACATCTCGAGAGTTGGCATCACTCTAAGCAGTGAGTGAGTAGTTGCCTTTTTGGAGCTGCAACTAAACCTGAGACCTAAACTTACTTGTGAAACCACACACAGGTGCACACCTGAGTGTCTCCTCTGTGGGCATGTAACAGGGCGGCTTGCCTGGGTTCTAGAATGTGGGCTAAGCCAGGCCGGAGTACAAGAGGAGCCTCACCTGAGTGGATGCAGGTGATTTAATATAAGAGGCAGCAGGATGCGGCAGGTGTGTGGCTGGTTGAGAGGGAGGAAGGAGCAGGAGGGCAAGCAAAGTTGCCAGAGGGCTGAGAACTCGCAGCTTTGGGTACAAGACTCTCTGGAGTGTTTAAGGGGCCCATAAGGGTCTATTAGAGGCAAGACACTGCAGAGGCATCCCTGGCCACAAGGGGGTGCTTGCGCGGCAGCAACACTATAGGGCAGAAAAGGGCAGTGAAAGGGCTGCAAGCCGTACCACCAGAGTGACACATGCACCGATGTCTTGAGCTGGTAACTGCATCTGTGTCATGGGTCCAAGGAGCTGGCTGGGGTAGAGGCAGGTGCTGTGGGAGGGGCAAAGGGGGCAGTGGGCAGGCCAGCATTGTCCCATCCATTTGCATTGCTCATGGCAGAGATGTAACACAGCCAGGGCTAATACGTTTCTGCTGCCCATCTATCCATAAAGCTGCGGAGTAGCTGCTGGCTTTGGAAGTGCTGGCAGTGCGGCCACTGGGGAGATCCATGGCATTTGGTCCCTCCATCAGGGGTGTCGGTAGGAGTGAATGCCCTTGGCCCAGAGTTTTGAGAGTACTCTGCCCTGGAGATGACTGAGCCCTGCACCAAAAGCTACATATTTTGAAGGCACCAAGGACCATAAAAACTCTCTGAGCCCTCGTCATCTCTGGCCTCGATCCTGCAACCTCCTTTCCTGGCCTCCCCGACAGCCAGATCAAGCCCCTCCTGTCTGACGGCTGGGATTGTCTTCTCACCTTCTAGCTATGACCACGTCACCCTGCTTCCCTGCAGTCGGTTTGCTTCCACCCCCCGCCCACTGCCCCCGAGCATCGCTTATTAAAAACTTTAAAAATGAATGCTGCATAATGTGGCATTGCTCATTAGAATTAATACACGTTCAGCTTGAAAATGTATTAATTTAATTATTTAGTCTACATATTTAATGAAAATAAATGGATAACCTGACAGCGTTGATATTGTTCTTGTTTTCACTTTTCACAACATAGCCTGGATCTTCAAATAAATCACATACCTTATCCACAAGGCACTGTCACAAAGTAACACGTTAGAATTTATTTTTCCGCGCTTTCAGTTTAGCAAATTTAGAAACAAGTTCCTCCAAGTTAATGCTGCGAGCAATGTCATGTTCTATTGACAAGGTCGAGAGCCCAACAAGTCTTTGTTGCAACATTGATGTTCTCATGTATATTTTTATCAACTTGAGCTTCGAGAAGCTTCGCTCACCACTGGCCACAGAAACTTGGAGAGTCAAGAGGATGTGAAGAGCAATAACTGTGTTGGGGACACTATCTGTCAGTTTATTTGTGCATATGAAGTTCAATACATCTTGCGGTGATGCACTCTTTTGGACTCGTCGTGCAATAGCTTGCAATTCATTGCACAAGTCAAAGGCATCAATATCTTTGGATTCACCATATTGCAAAGCTTGCTCCAGATTCAAGCAATGTTCCATAATTTGCTTTGTTGTTGTATTTTGAAAACTGTAAACATCATATAGGAAGCCAAATACTGAACTAATTTGCTGCATCAATGTGAATCTTTCTTCAGCTGAAGGTATAGCTGTGTTGATGACTGCAAAGTAAAAGTTCACTTTGAATTTTTCTTTCAGATTATAAATAGGTTCGTCATCTGCTTCATATGTGAACTGCGTCCTCCTTTTTCTAATACGGATTGGATCTGGTTCCAAAAGTGCCGGTACAGCCAACTCCTCCACAAGTTCACCTGCATCTACCATCGTTTTCTCAAAGTCTGCGTCACTTCTGTGGCCTACAAGAAACGTCTTGGTTTCTCCAAGCCCCAAGTCACAGTGCAATTGCAACAGGGCAATGGGAGTGTGTCGCCAGTCCGTCCTGCGCCCAGGCTGGGGAGTTGAATGCTGGGATCTCGCTCTGGCAGGGGGCGAGGGGCAGGCAGGACTGTGAGGCAGAGTGTGCGTGACCCTCACACCAAAGCAGAGTCGGGAGAGTAGAAAGCTGGGGCACAGGGAGGTGGGTTAAAGCGGCTTAGCCGCCTCTCCATGCAAGAGAGCCTACAGAGCTGCCAGCCGTGGCCTCCCTCCCTTCTCTCCCCAGGGAGCAGAGCCTCTGCCCTGGAAAACCTGCAGCTGGTTCTCTGAGGAGCATGCCATGCAAGCCGGCCCCAGCTGCACTGCACTGACAGCACAGCTCAGCCCCAGCTAGGGGGACCAGACAGCAAATGTGAACAATCGGGACGGGGGTTGGGGGTAATAGGAGCCTATATAAGAAAAAGACCCCAAAATCAGGACTGTCCCTATAAAATTGGGACCTCTGGTCACCTTAGCCCCAGCAGGGGTCTTACACTCCCCCCCCCCCCGCCCCCAAGCTGCTCCACTCTCCTTCTGGCTCTTGCTGTGCAATCTACTACAAGACAGAGGAGCTACTTCTGCAATAAGGTACCTACCAACACAGGAATCTGTACAAAGAGTGAGTCACAGTCAAAGGACTTCACATGGCAGGAGTCAGAGAGCAATTGGGACTTCCCTGGTTTTCTAAATGGCAGGAGACAGGAGTCAGAGAGCAACTCACTGGGAGCTGGTTCTTTTCACCTCCTCCTCCCTATAGTCTGCGATCTAATCAAAGAACTTCCCTGGCTTCCTAAATGGCAGTAGTTGGAGAGCAATTCACTGGGAGCTGGTTCTTATCACCGCCCTAGAGTCTGCGATCTATTCAATCGCTGGTTTGTAAATGGCAGGAGAGCAATTCATTGGGAGCGGAGTTCTTACCTACATCCTCCCTACAGTCTGCGATCTGCAGCCTGAGCCTGCGTCTATTTTTAGGCACCGGCTTTTTAGCACCCCCCAGATCTCAGCGCCCTAAGCGGCTGCCTAACTTGCCTAGTGCTTCCACCGGCCCTGGGTCTGTCTTGTCGTAAGTTGGGCCCTTACCCTGCAAGCGGCTGTGTGTGACCAGAACCCTGCAGCTGTGTGGAGCTGCAGCGAGTTCACCACGGCATTGTGTGGCCAGGGTCAGGACCTCAGACCGAGTTCCTCGGGACATGGTCTGTCTTTTACCGTGTGTTTGCCACAAAGGGGCTGTGATCTGATTGAGGGCCATGGGCACATAAAGAATCCAAGACACCTCTTCTGAGCACAGCTAGAGGCATCTCAAGATCTTAAGGATCATAGCACAACTCTCCCACTCCGTCCATCTCCTGATGTGCTACCTGGAAAAGCTTGAAGTCAGGGAACAACCACAGCCACTATACTGTCCTAAGCTGACTGTCAATTCCCAATGTGTGTAGACTCATAGGCTCTAAGGCCAAAAGGAACCATCACCATCAAATAGTCTGACCTCCTGCCCATTGGAGGCCCCACAACCTCACCCACCCAACTCCTGTGATATTTATGAAGCACCAACAAAGTGCTTTGGCTATAAATAAAACACTCCTGTCATCTTCCCCACCCCCTCCGCTGTTTATTTTTCTGCCTTCCTCTCTAGGAGCAAGGGGTGAACTCCTGCCCCTCTAGCCATGGTTATTGGAAGTGGGAACAAAATGTTTTCCCCATTCCATAAAAGTATTTCAATGTTTACATTTTTCCCCAGCCTGACTCAGGATGAGAAGTCAAAATCTCAAAAATGTCCTGAACTGAAAATTTGGGGAAAAAAATCAGTTTGGGTCAATCAAAATGTTTCATTTTGATCATTTCAGAGTGTTTTATTTTAGTTTTGACCCTTAATTTTTTAAATTATCGCTAGCTGAAATTTTGAAATGAAAAGTTGTTTAGGAATCAGAACTTTGCATTTCAAAAAATGCCAAAAGGAAACATTTTGAACATTTTCAAAAAAAGTCAAGTCAAGAAATTAATCAAAACTGACCCTTTTGCATGAGAAATTTTGGTTTTTGAGAAATCAGCATGTTCTGATGACAAACACTGAGTAAAAAACCATTCCCGACTAGCTCTGATTGCTATTCCTTTTCGTATAATCCTTGGTGAATGACAATAAGACATTGTAAGAAAAGAATTGCTTTGAAAAGCTTCTTGGTCTGTTACTTCTGTTCATTGTTATTTTCTATCCAAGTTACTGACCTGCTTAAAACACTGAAGTGGTTCAGAAATAGACAGATGTCTTCATCCTAGGAAATAAATGACCAAGTCATCTGGCTGCACGAGGCGTCAACACAAGTGTAAGTGTTCATTGTAACCTGCAGTCTCAGTGGCAAGTCCTTCTACCTTGTTAATTCTTTCCCTAGCACATCAGAGAGGGCGTTTTGGAAGCCATTTCTTATTGATGTGAATAAAAAGGAAACTCATGCTGGGGGGTGGGGCGGGAGGCAGGCTGTCATTTAATGAAGCAATGGATAGAAAAATATAGGGGAAGCTGTAGAGGATCCAAGCTCTGGCCCAATGAACCCACGTGCATGACTAAGGCCAGCAGCACTTGAAGCTGGGTGGGCTAGTGGTGAGACCATTGGGCTGGGGCCCAGAACTGGTAGATTTCTGGTTCTGGTTCTATCACTGACCCTTGCCAGGCCCTTACGCTCTTTAGTCCTCACTTTCCTGTCTATCAAACAGGCATCACAATACTTCCTGACAGCATGTTCTGAGGCCTAATGAAGGTTTGTTCAGCACGCTGAGATCCTTGGAGGGTGGGCGGGGCTGTACACCCGCAAACTATTGTTCTGAATTACGCTTGGAAATCCATGTAATTGGATGATGCCATGAAGGTGTTCGGTGGGGACGGCTACCTACTGAAAGCTGTGCCTGGGGAAGGAGCCACGCAGTTCCCAGTGACACCGAAGGCAACTGTCAGCCTGACTCCTCCTGCACCCCTAGACAAGGGCGGCTCCAGCCCCCAGCACGCCAAGCGCGTGCTTGGGGCGACATGCCACGGGGGGCGCTCTGCCAGTCGCTGGGAGGGCGGCAGGCGGCTCCGGAGGACCTCCCGCAGGTGTGCCTGCTGAGCGTCCGCTGGTCCCGCGGCTTCGATGGAGCATCCGCAGGCACGTGTGCGGGAGGTCCACCGGAGCCGCGGGACTGGTGACCGGCAGAGCGCCCCCCGCGGCGTGCTGCTGTGCTTGGGGCGGCGAAATCGCTAGAGCCGCATCTGCCCCTACGTCTGACACTGCAGTCACTGGAGCTCTCGGGCCCAGCCCAAAGCCCACTGAGGGTATGTCTACACTACAAGACTATTTCGAATCAATTTAAGTCGAATTTGTGGAATCGACCTTATGAAGTCGAATTTGTGTATCCACACTAAAAACACTAATTCGACTGTGTGAGTCCACAGTAACGGGGCCAGCGTCGAATTTGGAAGCGGTGCACTGTGGGAAGCTATCCCACAGTTCCCGCACTCCCCGCTGCCCATTGGAATTCTGGGATTTCCCCCCAATGCCTGCTGGGGGAAAAATGTGTCGAGGGTGGTTTTGGGTAACTGTCATCACTGAACCGTCAATCACGCCCTCCCTCCCTCCCCGAAAGCGCCTGCGGGCAATCTGTTCATGCACTTTTCTGCTCAGTGACAGCACGGGCACCACAGCACTGCGAGCACGGAGCCCGTGGCAGTTATGGCCGTTGTCAACGCCTCGCACTTTATCGTCCACCTCTTCCACAGTCAGCTGCTGAGAAATCGGGCTACTTTTCAATGGTGCTGCGAGCACTGGTGGACCATGGGGGACGTTTTACCAACATCAACGTCGGGTGGCCAGGCAAAGTTCATGACGCGCGTGTTTTCAGGAACTCTGCTCTGTTTAGACGCCTGCAGGAAGGTAGTTTCTTCCCGGACCACAAAATAACTCTTGGGGATGTGCAGATGCCTATAGTGATCCTCGGGGACCCAGCCTACCCGCTAATGCCCTGGCTCGTGAAGCCCTATGGAGGCACCTTGCACAGCGACAAGGAACTCTTCAAGTACCAGCGAGCAGCGAGCAGCGTGACCTGTGACTGTTCAGTTTCTTTACAGAGAAGCTGAACCTGCCCCTGTTTCTTTACCAAGTTACTGTTGACCAGCATCTGCAGTTACATACCCCGTCCACCCCGCTTCCCCCACTTCCAACACACGTTTAAAAATAAAATACATGTTCCACTGTAACTTTACAAAGGTTTCTTTATTGATGACTTTGCATTAAAGGGTTGAAACTGGGACGCAGACTGTGCTGGGTAGGGTGTGCGGTGATGTAAAGACCACCTCTAAACTCGAGGAATGACAGGCTCCTGCTCCCAGAGCGGTCTGCAGTGCCGGACTGGTTGTTTCAACGGAGCCTGCCATCCCTCCTTTTTGGGACTCTGTGTGCGGGGGCTATGTGGCCTTGTGGCGGGGGAGGACGGATACAGATTCCTCTGCTGCGTGGCTCTGTGGTCCAGGACAGGGACCGTTGCATGAGATCTGTAACCCCCCTCCCCCGCTACAAAGTCACGTAGCGGGGGAGGGGGGTTACAGAACCTGCAAACCACACAGAACCTGCACAGAACCTGCAAACCACCTCCCATACCGACCAGGGTGCCTACTGACTGCACTGTGTGTGTGACCTGCTGCTGATCCTGCCCCCGTCTCTGTACCCTGCTTAAGGTGACTGTCCTATGCAATACCCTACCCCCTTCCCCACCCACCCCTTTAAACGCAGCGTTGTGTAAAAAAGCATGACGGAAACAGTAATTAACAGCAAAGTATTTTTAATAATTAACCAGACAGTCAGGGGATGAAACTGGGATTGGGGCTAGGGTGAGTCAGGAAGGGAAGGAATTCTCAAAAATTACGGTATGAGAGCTTTTGGGTACTTGAGCACTCTGCTGGGGTGCAGTGACAGTTTTCACGGCCCCTGGCGCCACTCCTTCTGGTTACTTTGGGTGACGGGAGGTATGGGACTTTGTGGCGGGGGAGGGCGGTTGCAGATACACTGCAGGGGGGCTCTGTCCTCCTGGCTGCGGTCCTGCAGAACATCCACAATGCGCCGGAGCGTGTCCGTTTGCTCCCTCATTAGTCCAAGCAGCGTTTGAGTCGCCTGCTTGTCTTCCTCACGCCACCTCTCCTCCCGTTCGCTGTGTGAGCGCTGCTGCTGAGAGAGGGTCTCCCTCCACTGGCTCTGCTGGTCCGCCTCGGCTCGGGAGCACCCCATAACTTCAGCGATCATCTCGTCCCGTGTCTTTCTCTTTCGCCGCCTAATCTTTGCCAGCCTCTGTGAGGGGGATGCTGTGGCAGGTCTGGAGACAGTCGAAGCTGTGTGATGGGAAAGAGGGAGTGAATTCCTTGCAAAGATACATTTCTGCGAACAATGAACACAGTCTAGTCTGTGTCTGTGAACACCACCATGCACAGCACCTATCTTGTCCGCACTCCTGCAGCAGGCAATCCGGAAAGCATAAACTCTGCCCCTGTTCTACCCCATCGCAGTGTCCCCCAACCCTTGCACTTCTGGGTTGAGATCCCAGTGCGTGATGGTGCAAATTTCATTGTTGCGGGTGGTTCTGGGTAAATATAGTCAGTCATTCCTTCCTCCGGGAAAGCAATGCCAGACAATCATTTCGAGCCCATTTTCCCTGGATTGCCCTGGCATACGCCATAGCGTGGCAACCATGGAGCCTGTTTTGCCTTTTGTCACTGTCACCGTATGTGTACTAGATGCCGCGGACAGAGGCAATTCAGCAGCGCTACACTGCAGCATTCATTTGCTTTTGCATGACAGCAGAGATGGTTATCAGCCATATTGCACCATCAACCACGCCAATGTAAATTGGCAAGGTGATGACGGGTAGCTGTCCTATTGCACTACACCTTCTGCTGCTGTCATAGGTGCCCCTGGCTGAGATTGGCCGGGGGCGCAAAAGACAAAACTGGGAATGACTCCCCGAGTCAATCCCTCCTTTATGGTATCTAAAAATAGAAACAGTCCCGCCTAGAATATGGGGCAACTGTACTAGGGTTTTAGTGTATCAGAGAACTACAGAACACAGCCGCTCTGTGTCAGATCCCACAGGAATGACGAGCTGCGTGCCATTCACAGGGGGTGCCCCTGCAACAACCCTACCTGTTGCTTCCCTCCTCCTCCAGCCTTCCTGGGCTACCGTTGTAGTGTCCCCCCATTTGTATGCTGAAGTAATAAGGAATGCAGGAATAAGAAACAGTGACTTGTTAGGGAAATGAAATGAGGGTAAGGCAGCCTCCAGCTGCTATGATAGTCCAGGCATTACAGAATCTTTTCTTTACACATGAAGGGCGGGGGCTGATGGAGCTCAGCCTCCTGTTGCTATGATGAAGACGGTTAGCAGGCCGTCTACTTATGGGCTGATGATGAGGACAGGTAGCAGTCCTATTGCACTACATCATCTACCGCAAGGCTGATGATGAGGACGGGTACCAGTCGTTTTGCACCATCAGTCACCCATGAGGCGGGGGAGGGGGGGCGAGGATGCTACCGTAGCGTGCCGCAGCATCGCGTCTACCAGCAGCATTCAGTACACATAGGGTGACATTTACAAGAGTCAAGAGACGATTTCTTTCCCTTTTCCTTCTGGGGGTGGGGGGTGGCTGTACATTGACGAGCTATGCCCTGAACCACCGCGGACCCTGTGTTTGACCCTAGAAGCATTTGGAGCTCAGCCAAGAATGCAAATGATTTTCGGACACAGCGGGAACTGTGGGATAGCTTGCGTCCTCAGCCCCCCCCTCCCTCCTTCCCTCCATGAGCGTCCATTTGATCCTTCGGCTTCCCGTTACGCTTGTCACGCAGCAGCGTGCTGACTCTCTGCTACGCCGTCTGTCCGGAGATTTTTTTAAAATACTTTGGACCAGGCGTAACATTATGGTAATTTTCCTAATTAGATGCAGGAGTCGCCAAGCGAGATCGCCCTGAGGAGGGTCACTGAAGGAGATAGAGAGCGCATGCTGCGTGAAAGCCAGCACAAACCAGGGGCCTATGCAGCCGTGCTCGGGGAGGCAATGCTCCCTGAGTACCTCATGAAAGCCTGGCGGGGAAAAGTGTGCTACCACGGAGCACCCAATAAGGCATCTCTCCCCAGGAACCTCCTGCGGAGGCTTTTCGATTACCTCCAGGAGAGCTTC